>NC_141757.1:64205018-64537062 GCF_982258835.1 Parasteatoda tepidariorum | reverse complement strand
CAAAAAAACTAAAACATTGATATAAATTTATTATATTAAAATAAAATGTTAAAACTTTAATATGAAATCTGAAAAAATTCTAAAACTCTTATCAGATATAATATATTCCCACATGCTTTGACAAAGATTCTAGCAGGGAATCAAATGTTTTTAATATTTCATAATCATCCACATTTAATACTTTCAATTTTAATAAATTTTTTTGACAAATAATTTGAAAGAATAGTATATTTTATTAAAAAACGCTGAAAAACAGCTAATTTAAATGGAATGTGTATATAACACAATCAAAATAAAAGTATTTTCAAAATAAAAACAACAAAGTATATCTACTAACTGAAAAGTAAAACAGCGTCTTCTTCAGAAATACCGCTGTGAACTAAAAGTTGTTTTAATTCTTCTTAATTCAAAATATTAAATGACATATTCTCCAGAAAAAAAATTAAACGTAAAATAAAAAGGAAGACATAATCTATTTAGATCACAGAACATGACAATTTTATTTAGATTTATTATCGTTTGCTTTTTAAAATAAAACGATAGAAATTCCAGCCTATATGTCGCACACAATTAAATAATAAATAAATCACTCAAGTTTGAGCTAAAAGCACTCAAATATTGCTTAATAAATACCACTCAAGTTTGAGTTAATTCAAAGCAAGAATTTTGCTCAAATAAGAATGTATTTCACTCAAGTTGAGTTAAAAAAATTTAACTCTTTTTTGAGTAGGGGAAATAACTCTTTCATTTTAAGAGAGTAGGCAATGAATTTTATAGAATTAATACTAAAATATTGTTTTATAATACGTGGTAAGATTCGGTTAAGTTTTGTTATTTTTTCATAATACCTTAGAGAAGAGCATAAATTTTTGAGCATTAAAAAGTAAAATTTTAGCAAACTGTGTAGCACATCCTTCATTTTAAAATAAAACTAATGGAGATTTTTCACACTTTAGTTATCTCTATCATACAATTTGACATGTATTAAGGACACTGGACATACTCTTTTTATGTAAAGTATTGTACTCTAATTGAGCACTTATTTTTCCCAGTTATTGTTGACAAATTAAGCAAAAATGTTGATGAAATGTTCTACAAATCTGACTATTTTTATTTTTTCCCCATTTTAATAGTTCTATTTGTTCTGTTTTGGAATAAAAAAAGGAAGGTATAGTCAAAGTTCCAATAAATATTTTTATAAATCTGGACAGCAGTTTTATTATTCTGCCTTTTAGTAGTACAGCACAGTAAAGGAAAAACCATTATATATGTTTACTTAGTTTAAAAATGTATTTATAAGTGAAAACATGGCTTATTCATGGCACATCTTCTGGTCTAAGGGGTTCAACTGTGTAAAAAATATATTTTTTTTTAAACTATTTAAGTGTAAAAATTACTTTAAAAAATTGTTTTTGTTCATTTATTATTAATTTATTCAAATATGTATTAATTACCTAGACAGCTAAATATTTATTTAGCTAATTGTTAATTAATTCAATCAATATTCTTCATAAGATTAAATAAAAATAATTAGATTTGGGGATTTCAATTACTCCTGTAACTAGGCCAATGACCTCCAGTAACCTTCAATAAACTGAAAGGATGCTGCTGGATGCATACAGATTGCTGGCCTTCAATTGTTGATTCATTGATTACCCTTTTCTGGAAAATGTCGCGAAATCACTCACACTGCACTTCTTAGACGACAAATGCTGGGTTGAATACTGTAGGTCAGCTGTAGACCAGCATTGTTGGGTCGACAGAAGACCAGCCATTCCCTTTAATATAGGTGAAAGTGACTTGGAGCGTGCACTGATCCGTCGCTTTAGCTGCTGGCATCCAGCAATTTTGTGATGCTGCACTTGCAGATTTGAGTTTGCTGGGATGCTTTGGAATTTTAATTACATTATTTCTGGAAAAAAATTTTATAAAAGAATGTAAATGTACGTGAAATGGAAATGAAAATGACATTATATTGAAAATTTCATAACTTTTATCTATTTAGGTTTTATTTTTATTTTTCAATAACTTGAAATAGTTTAAGTAGACTATACAATTTTTCAAGTTATTAGCTTTTGAAGAATATTTACAGAGGAATTTAGATTTTTAAGAGAAAATAAAAAAAGCTATTAGAAAATACTAAAAAAGAACATAATGAAATTATCACATACTCTTAGAAAATAACTCACAACTTTTCCTAATAGTTCGCTGAAATTCAAGACGGTGAATCTCAATAATTTTGGAAATTTCTAAGCATTTCAAAAGTATTGTAAAGATTCACTATAGCATTGATAATAAGTAAAAAAAAAACAAGTTAAAAAAAAATACGAAAATTTGTTTTACTGCAAAAATCATGCTTGTACATTAGTATTATTTTAAATATTTAAATAACTTTTGAAATAAATGTATACAAGATACAAACTTTTATACATTTGTTTCAATCTCGTTTATCTAGATAAATATTGGATATATTTTTATTTTCTATGTTTTACTACTACCTGAAACAAGTCGCAAAACATTTATGTGACTTTTTCTTTATATTTATGCTAATTGTTATCGAGCAGTTTTAACTGAATTGAGAATAGAAATATTTTTCAGTTCCCTGGAAAATGTTTCCTTTCAGCTATCTTTGAAATCGTTAGAGACTTAGAAATATTTTCAGAACTTTGAAACATACTATTTGCAATTTTCAATCAGTATGATAATTTGTTGAATATGGAAACAGTGATAAGTACTTTGCTGAGTACACGATACCTTTTATGTAATAAGGACGCGTTATATTTCCAATTCAAATGAGCAAATGATGGTTTAAAAGCAGTTTCTTAAATAAACTGCAGAGAAGAGATTCACCCTTCATTCTCAACACAACATCGAAGGCAAACAGGTAAATATTGTAACTTGAAACTTTGTAAATGTTTTCAGCGTGTTTACCTCCCTTTAAAAGGAACAGTTCATACAGTTGAAAATCATTTAAATGAAAATAAAAGAGGATCCTAAATTTCCGCTTAAGTAAAACTAATAACAATTTATATTTAATTTCACGAAACAGGCTTTCATAAATAATTGCATTTGCTTTTATTTTACCTATCACCAATAATACTTCTAAAAATTATGTATAACTCAAATTGATTGCATAATTATTTTAAAAAATTAATTTCTTACGGGCTTATTATTTTCATTCAAAACTGACATAATTCTTTACTGGCCTACTTTTAAATTTAAAAAAAAAATAGAAATTTGAGTCAGAATTTTTCTCGAATATTTTTAGATACATTGGAAGAAATTAGAGTTAGTTATAAGAATATTTATTTTAATCATTGAATCCGGCATTAATTTTTATTATTTCTTATTTTTTATCACTGAGTCACATATTAAATTTTATAATAGTAAAATACTATTCATTTAAATAGACTTTAAGTAATAAAGTATGAACTGATCATTTGCCACAATTATTTTTTTAAATGACTTCATTAATTAATTTGATTATTATTCAATTAAAAAAAATTCCTGAACTATTAGAATGAATAAAAATTTGATATCTGTAATTATTTAAATTTTCGTGAATAAACTCATAGAATAACCAAAATAAGTGGTCAGTTAAGAAAAATATTTACTCCGTTCCTTACTCAGCTTTTAACAGAAAAAACCTTTACTTTAGGCCTTGAGTCTGATATACACTATTGAACATTACACTATTGAAATAATATAAAAACTATTGAAATACACTATTGAAATAATATAAATAGTAAAAAAAAATGTACAAAATAACGACATTTTAAGTTATTTATTTGTCATGAAAAATAAGGTCGTTGAGATATTTTTTAGTTATGAAAACAATTATATTTTAAGTTACAAACCTTAACCTTCAATTAATTTTAAGTGTGGGTAAAGTAGCATAATTTGCGAAAAATTTTAATACATCAAGTATGTTACGGCTGCAATTTTGTAAAATTTTCTCAATGAGCTTAGAATTAGGAAGCTACCTATATATAGATCTTATGTGTATATCTATATTAAACAACGCGATTGACCATATACTCATGGTCAATCACGCTGCACTGACTGTGACAATATCTACCACCATGAGCAGCGATGGCTCAGGGGATAGAGCGTTCGCCTTCCAATGCGGCAAAACGGGTTCAAATCCCAGTCGATACGAATTCCGCATCCGGATTGCGCAGAAAACAGTGCTGACGTGAAATATCCTCAGTGGTAGACGGATCATGGGTTAGAGTCCCCTTGCCGTCAGGGTAACCGTGGGAGGCTCTCGTGGTCTTCCTCTCCGTGTAACGCAAATGCGGGTTAGCTCCATCAAAAAGTCCTCCACGAAGGCAAATTTCTCCCAATACTCGATTCAGGAGTTCTCTTGTCTTCTGGATTGGGTTTAAAATTGCAAGGCTACGGAGTAGAGCATTAGTAGGCGTAAACCCATAAAATTGTGTCGGCTGTTCAACGACAGTTATAAAATATAAAATAAAAAATATCTACCACCATTGTTCGTTAACAGAATCCACGTCTACATTCAAAGGGACTCATGGCGAAATATTATTTTGAAGTCAGGAAATATTCCAAGAAAAAACCTTTACTGTAACTTTGTTTGAAAAGAGAGAAGGAATATTCAAGTAATGAGAATGAATTATTGCACTGCATGCGACACATTAGCTTAGTATGTACAAAAATTGCTTTTTAGAAAGATGTTATTGGAAATTTTCTCTAAAACAAGCAGTTGTAATAAGCAGTTTTTATCATATGCAGCAAAATGGATTCAAAATCAATGTTTTTTATAAGGTTGTTCGTTATTGTGCAAGAATGTTTTCTTTAAGTAACAACCTCTTTAAGACGATTCTAATAACGTTCTTGAGAATGAATTGTCTTAGATTTAAGTATTCGAAAGTTGTGCCTTATTGCAATGTTACTATAGAAATTTTAAAGCTTATTTTCACAACTGAGCATTGTGAAACCTATTTTTTTCCTCTCAAATACTATGTATACAATTCGCACTTTGAAATGGAGTTACTTACATTGCAGTTGAGTTGTAACTATGTCTAAAATTGACATCAATATTTAAAGTTTTAGGGGAAAATATGGCATAAAATAGGAAATAATATTGAATCGAAAGTTTCAAAAGTTTATATGAATCATATGCATCGTGAAATTTATGACCTTTGAACTTTAATTATTTATTTATTATACAAATATCTTTCTTTAAAATTTGGCCATTGGTTCAGGAGTTGAGCTATAAGCCGTGACTGAAAATGGCAGTTGAAGTTCCGATTTTGTTGATTTGAAAAGTGATTCGATTGTAATGTCGCAAAGGACACTTTAGAAATTAAATTCTAGAGTAGGCATTTCGAAAACTTCTGAATAAAATTCATATTTGATAGAATTTATATATTTAATCATTTTGGAGCTGTTATTGAAAATCCTAGCCACAATCTAAGCATTAAATTCGAAATAGGAAATAGTTAAAGTTTCAAGGGACAGTTTAGTATTTGAATTCTTAGAGTTGCACCACAAAATCTTTTGTATTTGGACATAAATAGTTTAAAAAAGAGACATAAAATTTTACCGTTAACTTTGTAATTGAGTTTTAGCATTGAGTCGTAACATTTGAAGGAAAAATATTTATGACTCAACTTGAAACTTACATCGAATACTCATACCACAAAACATGCCAATTTTGGAATTTTTTTTCCAAGACAGTAACATTGTAAGTAGATACAACTTACTTTAAAGTTCATTTTTTAAAAAAAAAAATAACATCCAATAGGTTTATGTAAAAATTGTCCTACTTTTAAACTTATAAGAGATATTTTAGACATTTTAATCTTTTTTTTAAATTTTTTTTACAGTTTCAATTAATATTTGAAAAAGAAGAAATGGACTAAAATAGAAAATCAAACTTTATTATGTGTTAGTTTGAAATAATTATCAATATGTAATGCATATTTCACACAATTTTAATGTTTATCTCAACTTATACATTAAGAGATTAGTGAAGAAGTTATGTCCAGATAATTTTCAACCAAGATAAAAACGAGAAATGACCCAACAAAGCATATACAGCACGAAAGAAGCTGACGTTTACTGCAAACAAATGATTAAGTGTCCAGAGACCTTGGTGCTATTGCTTCCTTGGGACTCATTTAATCTTCACTGTTCATCTATTTCGACCACCGGGTGCCTCTTTGGGAAAACGGTTATTCCTTTACTTTGACCTCAGCTGGTTGATTTGGTTCATTGGGGAATTACTCTTTCGAAAAGTAAAAATAATTCATCGTCTCCGACAACAACAAAAATTAAGTCTTTATTTATTGTTAAACTTACAACTTCTTTAAAGCTCGGATAATATTTTTCGCGTTACATACTGATTTTTTTTGGAAATTAATCCGAATCACAACAGTCTACTGCAATGCAAAGGAGCAAGAAGAATAAACAATTTACCAGCAGCCTGCATTAAACAATTAAAAGTGAAAAACAAACAACTTAATTTGAAAAAGAACAAAGAAAGAAAAGGGGGCAAATGACAATTTTAATTATATTCTGATAATTGTGAGAGTTCGCTATTGTTCTAACTTCCTAATATAATTTAGACAAAGCAAATTGTTTAATTCAAAGTGTCTGCTTGGCAAATTATAATGATGTAATTTTAGAAAGGATGTAAACTATTATTTATAACATATAATATTGTTGCAAAATACTGTTTAACGGTTGATTACTTAGAAATGTTTGTAGTAACTTTTGTTTTATATATTGAACTGAGAAAAAATGTTTTAGTCAAAATACGGTTAAGATTTACCATGTTTTTGGCTCTATGGAAACACCGAAAATCTCGGTAATTTTTACTGAAGCGCTTTGGTAATCATTTTGGTAAAATTAATATTGTTTCACAACATGTGATTAAATTTGGTAATGTTGTAAAATTTGATAATTTAATCATGTTAACTTACAGCTTGGCATAAAAACTGCTTCTTTGGTCAAATTTAATTTTCAATGTTTTTTTTAATAAATGTGTGATTACTATAACTATAATTTTGAAAAAGAATTTTAAATTAACCGTTACCATATGAAGGGAAAAATTATCAAATGAATTTTTTAAATACCGTATATTTTGGCCTTTTTTAAGATTTTTTTTTACTAACAAAAATGTCATTATACTACAGAACAGTAACTTTTCCGGAATTTTTATTTTTTCTCCGTGCTGTTAAGCTTTCTTCTTGAAACTTAGAATATAAATTTGGCTAATATACCAGAAAGTTTCAATTTGTTTTCCTGTAATTATTTTGAAAGTGAAACTTCTTACAAATTTGAAAGACAGAGAAATAGTAATTTTTGAAATGCATTTGACCTCATATGTCTAACAGTTCAATTGTCTATCATTTACAGCTAAATAATTTACAACAAATGAACTGTTCAACATTTTTCCAAATGAGTTCACCTTTTTTTCCGATTCTTGCCAATATCCTTCGAAGGATTTCGAATAAAAATCTTGTCAATTTCTTATTTGATATAAAATTTATCTTGATGTGATTATGTTTAAACTGTAACTTTTTTATAAAAGTGCAAAGCAACAAGGTAAACTGATTTATTGCTTAAATATAAGAAGAAAATTGTCTAATCTTTATATTTTTGCTTTCATTAATTGCTCTTTGTATTGACTGCATAATAATGTTTGTAGCCTTTTTTTATCTATTGATATTACGATTGTAGAATGTAAACCTCGGTAATGTCCGCGAATATTTTAAGCTGAACTTTTATAGAAAATTTTTTGTAGCAGTGTAAAATATAGAGATAAATAATATATATATATATATATATATATATATATATATATATATATATATATATATATATATATATATATATATATATATATATATATATATATATATATATATATATATATATATATATATATATATATATATATATATATATATATATATATATATATATATATATATATATATATATATATATATATATATATATATATATATATATACACAGTAGCATTATCATCCTGTCATTTAGAACGTTTAAAAAGAACAAATTTTGGCGATGAATATTCGAATCAAATCAAAAGTACTTAACGTGGATAATTTATTCAATATCCAATGTGTTCACTATCGGTGCAGCTAAAATAGTTCCATCAATATTTTTTTTATTTTATTTTATTAATGCTGAAAAGAGTATGCAAATGTAGTCTTATCGATACAGAATATATTAAAGATTTTGGTCTCGTTCGTATTTCTTCGATCAGAACTATTGATGAAACTATCTTCTAATTTATCGTATTTTAGTACTAGAGATATATGTTATATAATATTCATTTTTTATTTATGATTAGTTTTCCGGAACTGGTTTTAACTGCAAACGATGAGATTTATCAAACTAGGTTTTAAAAGTAAGAATACGTTTTAACATAACTTTAAAGCACCTATATGTAATATTTTACTTAATGTATCTTTATAGTTTATAATTCTTCGTATTTTCTTATTTTGTTTAGTTTCCTGCCTTTCCTTCAAATTGTATATTTATTTTCATTCCAAATACATGTCATAATGAGAAATTTGGAGCTTTTTAGTTACGATCAAAATTTTTCAAAAGTAATGATTTCTATCACTAAATATAATTAATAATATAATTCTATTATTAAATTTAAATTAATTATTACTTAGCATTAAAAATCGTCATAGTTACTTTTTTTTATTTATATAATTTAACATCTTGTCTCTTTTGTCAACTGGATCATTATTTCTTTCAAGATATGTACCACAATTAAGCTGCTTAAAAATATACAAGTAAGACACAATTTCGCAATATCAGTGCTCTCATAATACTTCATGCCATATTTTAATTTTCTGTGATGATAATTATTTCTAAAATTTTTTTGATCTTAAAAAATAGTTAAAATATCCGCTAAATGATTTCCAGAAAAATTATTCAAAACAGTATTACTCTTGGACACACGCATTGGGTATTAATTCTTGCACGTCAGGCCACGAAAAATAAATAAATTAAATAAAATCGGTTGTAGATTTTCGTATTTGAAATAAAAAAAAGAGCTTTTTATCCCAAAGTGAGTTTTCTAGCAACATATCCAGTTAGTTAAAAAATCAGATAAGGTAAAAGTTCGAAACTAATTTATAAATTTTAATGCCAGTTTACGGCTTAATGAATTCTGTATAAGAAGTTAGAGAAAAAAAATTAAAAATTTAAAGAGGAAACAAAATGCGAAATATTCTTGAAATAATTCCAATTCCATAATACCTAATTATTTAGTAAAATCGAAACTTTTTCATCAAAAATAATTAATCCTTTAATTATTTAGCAAAATCAAAAAGTTAACTGTTTCCATTGC
This sequence comes from Parasteatoda tepidariorum, assembly GCF_982258835.1. Taxonomy (NCBI): domain Eukaryota; kingdom Metazoa; phylum Arthropoda; class Arachnida; order Araneae; family Theridiidae; genus Parasteatoda; species Parasteatoda tepidariorum. Next base: position 64,527,698 of record NC_141757.1, on the reverse strand, counting down.
TTATGAAACAAACAACGTATTAATCAAATAGATCTCATTAAATTATGAAAAATAATTCTTTTTACATCAGCGGCATATGAATTTATAAGGTTTATATTTTAACATTTTTTTCTGAATTTGTATTTGCTATCTAGTCAGTATTTAGAAGACGTAACTTGGCATACCAAGTCTATATGCTTTTTAATGGGTAAAACACCTTAAAGCAAAAATTGTTCCAGAAACAAAGTGAGAGTTTTTTTTTTATATATATAGGGATATACTTTTTTTTGATGATTAAACGTAAGTGGAAAAGAAGAAAAAAAAGAAAATCCTAATTGAAGAAAAAAAAAGAAAAAAGGATCCTCAAAAAGCAGCAAGTTATATTTAACTATAATAGGGTTTCAGTTTTTCTATTTTGAGGCTTTTTCTTGGAAGATGACATTTTTCTATTTTTCTAAATATAGGTATTCTTTACTTATTCACTTACAGTATATTTTTCTAAAAATACTTTGTTGATAATTAAAAGCTGTACTAAAATCTGAAAATTGATTTATCTGAAGCATGGATCATTAATGTCATATTGCATAGGACAAATACACTGCTGTGAGAAATTAAGAGAATTTTCAGACTTGGTTCATTATCTCTAGAACTGCTTGACCGATTTTAATGAAATATAATTTGTACATACATTGATACTATACAAAACAAAATAACAACCAACATGTGTAAAACACACGCATTACCGTGTTTAACACTGGTTGGAGTCGGAATGTATTAAACATCTGTTGCGGTATAAACTAAAAAAATGGGTTAATTGGTAGTATGGTCCCCCTTACAGATATACAGGTCTTGCAGCGTGATTTCATACTTGAAATAAGGCAGTTTGCCATTTCCTGTGGCAATTGGCCGGGCATGCTATATAGGGTTGAGGTCTGGAGTTCTGGCTCACCAATTCATCATGTGAACATCCTCATTTTCTGGAAATTCGTTGACCAGACGAGCTCTATGTTGCCTCATGTTATCGTCCATTAAAATTAACTCAGGGCCAACTGCACCTCTGGAAAAACGAAAATAGGGCTCCAAGACATCATCCCTAAACCTCACACCAGTCACAGAATCTCTTTCAAAGACGTAGAGAGGTGTGCGGCCATCCAACATGATGCCCTCTCAAACCTGATCCGCCGTAATGGTTTATTTCGCGAACATTGGAAAGTAGGTAGCTGGTTCCTGGTTCTCTCCATATAAACGTAGGGCGTGAATTGGTGTTTAGGCTGAACCGGGACTCGTCAGTGAAGAGAACGATCACCCATTCATCCATACTCCAATCTCTATGCTCACTGCATTATGATGAATGGACTCTCCTGTTCGTGAAAGTGAGCGGGACAGGTCTTCTTGCAAACAAAAACGTCTCTCATGAAGTCTTTTGGAAACAGTCCCCTTTGATACACGGGTTCCTGTGTCTGCATACAAGTCATAAGAAAGCTGAGAAGCTGTAGCCTCTCAGTTACACCTTGGACAAATGGCGATATTCTCTGCCTGTTGTGGCTCTAAGGTCATCTTGTCCAGGCTTTTTTTTCGATTGATCCGGTATCCTGAAACTGCTTCTATATGTTACACATGACGCTGGGGGTTAAATTGAACTCTCTAAAAATCTGGAACCGAGATTGGCCTGCTTCTAGCCTCCCCATAATTAATAATTTCATTCCATCAGCTAAATGTTTGTGGTTACTCATTTTTACCTGTTACAATTTGAATTTAACCTATTGCTGTAAAATAACACCAAGAAATTTGCCCAGGTGTGCTAGTGAAATTAACATGTGGCGAAATTCAAATGAAATTAATGAAATGTACATATGAATGTTATATCACATTCTGAGGTGAAAATGAAATTAACATTACAGGATGAAAACCTTTGAATTATCTCTTGACCAAACTAATGGAATTATAATTATTATCCAGATTACGGCTTTGTTTTAATGCATAGAATCTGAGTTTATTGAAAAAAAAAGTTGTATGGAATGTAATCATATCCCTGCTCTGATTTCGTAACTTAAAATATCGTCTACACTAAAAATTATAAATGCAAACTATATTTAAATAATAAAAAATTTAAATTTATCATAAAAACATTTTTTTAACATAGACACCATTTTTTACGAAGTTATGAAAGAAATGTTTCCTGCGCTCTTAAAGCAATTTTGTTCTCACGTTGTGTCCGTAAAAGTGATTTTGGATCTCTCTTATTGGAGTGGTGCCTTTAAATTTAAAAATACTCATTTTTATTTCCTTGCTCTTTTTAAATAATCGACTGCTTTCGAAGTATTTTTACGTACAATTAATTTCAACTTATTTTTCTCTAAGATACGAAGCATTCCGATAATTATAAAATTATCATATTATTTATATATTATGTTATCTATATATGTATTGATACTTTTTTCTGAAATTTCTGCTGCTTCTTAGCGCGTTTTTTTCAAAGAAGTTTTATCCTTTTGAATTTAATTATTTGTGTTTTCTTTCAGTATCTATATATCATGTTATCCATACATCATATAATTAAAGTTAAAAAAGCACAAATGATTACCTGAAACAGTGTACACTATTATAACATTATTTTTAAAACCTTTTTTTTTTCAAAGTAATTCATTTTTCTAAAGATTGGACTGCCATGTACAAAAAATCTTCCTGAATTGCTTAGAGTTTAAGGGTTGAATTCAAACATCGTAACAAAGTTTTTTTTATCAAATAATATCAGACACAAAAATATCCCCTGAATAAAAGTACCATTATTTCTAACGAATTCTTCATTATACAACTTGAAAAAAATGGTTAAACTGGTTTAGGCATTAGAACGATCGAAATATTGGTGCTTAGTTTGTGAACATCCGATCATCATTTGCTTTTATTCAGAGTATATATATATATATATATATATATATATATATATATATATATATATATATATATATATATATATATATATATATATATATATATATATATATATATATATATATATATATATATATATGTCATTCCTGCATAATTGAGATTCAAATATAGCTATGCATCTTTGAATAAATGGTCTTATAAAATGAATTATTAATAAAGGAATTTTATCCTCATCTACGTTTCCATCATTTAAAATGCAATTTTAAAGTTAATATATTTTAAATGCAAGGGTTGTTTATTATGTATGTAATTCCTAAATCTTTTACTCTAAATAACAAAAAACCATATTTATATGTTTCTGCTTAACTTAATCAAATAATCTTTAATTATATTTCTTCTTCTTTTACCTGCACTACAGCCAATTACGAGTAATGAATATTTCAAACAGTGATTTTAAGCTGAATACGCACGCTACTGCTCTTAATTGCTTAAGCCACACAATACTTAGCAATTTTTTCTTACCATCTAGCCACCTAAAGCGATGTCGGCTTATTTTTCATCTCTTTTTGTGAAAAGTTATGCTAATATGGTTACTAAAGTCATACTTATAAATACAATCAATTAATCTAGACCACTGAATTTTAATTACTTTCATTAGATTTGGTTCTCCAAATGTATACCCTCACAATTTTTGATACTCTTTAGATTCTCTCTTTTTTGCGGATATAATCGTGTGGGCTGATGAAAAGATTACATCGTTTATTTTCCGGTTTTTTTAAAAAAAAATTTCATCATTTTCTTTTTAATCAGTTGTTTGTTATTTTTTTCATTATTATCCCCCCCTTTTTTTCATATGTCTATAATTTACCCTTTGTTTTATCTTCATTTTGAACTTATCTAATGAGTTCTGTTTACTTGCAGCTAATGCGCAATAAATGAAACTTATTGTTTTTCTTAGCATTCTTCGTGTTTTCTTGTATTTATTTATTTTGTTATATATATATATATATATATATATATATATATATATATATATATATATATATATATATATATATATATATATATATATATATATATATATATATATATATATATATATATATATATATATATATATATATATATATATATATATATATATATATATATATATATATATATATATATATATATATATATATTATTTATGTAAAACAACCTTTGGCTTTCTAAAGGTGTTTTTTGTGATATAGCTAAGAAAACGCAAAAATTATTAAATCATCAATTAATAGCTACTACTCCAGCTAACATGTTATTATGCTACAGGCACGCATAATTAATTATTTTCTCTTACTTCCTTATGTGCATAAGGAAATTAGCTGCATAATATAGAAGTCTCATTTGCTGTGATGTATATCTTTCATTCGATCACACGAACTGTTCATAGTTAAAGAGAGATTTACCTTCTTAGATATTTATTTCTTTTCTCTTAGCTAAACAAATAGTGCTTTTTTAGGGAGATTCTAATTTGTTCACCTGCATGAGGGCCAAATGCTTACACAGTTAATTAACCATTCAAACAAAACTAGAAAATAAAACTACTCAATTCATTAAATATATTTGATTTGAAACCTATCTGATCAAAGAGATAATTTCTTAAAAGTGATCTCTTTACAAAACAGATACTTTGTAGAATCTTAATTAAGAAAATCAATCGTTTACTATCTTTTAATTTGTTAAAACAATAACTTTCTTCGGAATAAATTATTTGAGTTTACTTGCTGTCTGTACTAAAGCAATTTTCAAAGAATGTACCCTATTTTTAAAATTAGAAATAATCTTTTTTGAATATTACAACACCTTTATCATTTTAAATTATATGAGGATTATTTTGAGAAGGAACTCAAATTCTATTTGAAAGATATTTTAAATGTTTCTGTTGCAATAAATGTTAAGTATTGATTTAAAATATCACTGAGAAACCTTAATTTTACGGGAAATACCGTATAATGCAGAATTGATTATTGAGACAAATAATCTAAGATCTAAGATATAAGAACTTTTTTTATTTATTTGTTAAATAAAAAAAAAAAAAAAATATATATATATATATATATATATATATATATATATATATATATATATATATATATATATGTAATATTATTTGCAAAATAGGCAAATTATGTTTCTCTTTTCCATTTTATATTTTTTCTTAAATAAACATCTATTTTCTAAAACTATTTATGGTCAATTTTTAAAATTATCCAGTATAATATTACCTTGCGCACACCCATTTCGGGCCCATCCTTGGTAACTAACAAATCAATGCACAGATAACAAATCACTTCAGCAGTGCAGTAAGAACGGCACTTTAAAACCCTCTAGTTACCCTCAATTTGCTCTTTTGTTTTCATATTTTGTAATCTGGCAATCTTTCTGCGAAAACATTTTTAAGCAATTCTTGAAAATTTCCCGTCCATGTAAATAGATCTGATTTCGCTACTCGCTTTATAGTCCATTTTTAATACTGTTTTTTCTTTTTATTTTATTTTATTTTCTGTTTTTACATGTTATTCTTACTTATATTTACTGTTTGTGTTCTATTTTATTTGTTGAAATTTTTGTAAAAAAAATTTTTGAGTGCTCCTCACACTATTGTATTAATATATTTTGCTTTGGCTTTATTGATAAAATATCACAAAGCACTCTGCCTTGCGGATATAATCGTGTGGGCTGATGAAATGATTATATCTTTTTTTCCGGTTTTTTTTAAATAAAATTTCATTATTTTTTTTTTAAAACTGCTGTTTGTTATTTTTTTACTTATTATTTCCCCCCCTTTTTTCATATGTCTACAATTTTTCTTTGTTTTATCTTCATTTTGAACTTATCTAATGAGTTCTGTTTACTTGCAGCTTAAGCGCAATAAATGAAACTTATTGTTTTTCTTAACTTTCTTCGTGTTTTCCTGTATTTATATATATATATATATATATATATATATATATATATATATATATATATATATATATATATATATATATATATATATATATATATATATATATATATATATATATATATATATATATATACTTACTAGGCTTTTGCACTGAGTTCAAATTTAATATAAATAAAAATTAATATTTTGCAGATGTAACAATAAAATGAAGCATAAATTTAAATTATTTTCATATATGAAAATTTTTGATATTTTTCCAAAGATAATTTTTTAGTTATTTTTAAGTTATTTTATATCAAAAACAAAGTGTCCAAAATACCAATAGAATGTAATTAATCTAGGAGGGCTAAATTGAAATATTTATAAATCTAATTGGATAATTTTGAACATTAAGCTTGCTCTTTGGACTTACTAAAACTTAATTATTTTAATTATATAACGAGTGCATTAAAAAGAAACAAACTTACGAAGGGAAATGGTGCAAATTTCGAACTGACTCCGTAACTCAGTTATTTATTCAGAATTGTCCTAATTAAAATTTTAGATTAGCTGCTTTGTTTTGAGAAATAACTTAAGCATTTAATGCAATTTCAGTGATTTATGCTTAAATGATTCGCTTAATTACCATGCACTTAAGGAAACTTCAGTTTAAAGATTGGGGAATTGGATTTGCTAATGACAACGTTTATTCACTATCTGAAAAATTGCCAATTAAGTGATGCTCAATCTCTGGAAGAACGGCAAATTTCTATAATAAATAAAAGCATTTTACTTTGTATATTGCTCTTTTAAGTTTATTACTTTTTAAATGATAAATGATTCCATTTCATCGAATTTTTCATGAGGTAACATTAATGAAATTTAATCAAATTGCCATGGTAATATAGACTTAGTGTTAAGATTTCTTTTTGCTAAATTTATAGAGATTAGTTCTAAAATTGGAAGGCAACTAGGGGTGCGTTTCTATCCCTTAACTGTGAAAAAATTCTTTATATGGATCAGCAACAGGAAGAACCTATCATAGCTTCACTAATGTAGTTTTTTGATCGTATCATATTGGTTTCTCACCAAACTGTCAAATAATTGGTTTCAAATATGGCTCAGGTTAATAAGACTCTATGCCTTGAATTTTGTTTAAACAAATATTCAAGAGTTGGAAGTAATTAAATTGGACTGAGTTTTAAGATTTCTTTTTATAAAATTTATACAGATTAGGTCAGAATTTAGAAATCAACTAGGGGTGCATTTCTATCCCTTAACTACGCAAAAATTATTTATATGGATCAGCAACAGGAAGAGCCTATCAAAGCTTCACTAATGTAGTTTTTTTGGTCGTATCATATTGGTTTCTCACCGAACTGTCACATAATTGGTTTCAAATATTGCACAGTTTATTAAGACTCTATGCCCTGAATTTTTTTAAACAAATATTTAAGAGTTGGAAATAATTAAATTGGACTTAGTTTTAAGATTTCTTTGTGTAAAATTTATGCAGATTAGTTCTGAATTTTGAGATCAACTAGGGGTGCATTTCTATTCCTTAACTGTGCAAGAAATTCTTTATATGGATCAGGAACAAGAATAACCTATCAGAGCTTCACTAATCTAGCTTTTTGATGGTATTGAAGAGTGTGCGAAATGCTGATTTCTCTTAGAACATTTTATTTTACAAGCATTTTATTTTAACAAGCATAGACAAACTTAACATTGTCGTCCTGAGACCAAGCTAGCTTGTGAAGAGGTTGGAAGGGAAAGTGGCGGTTCTTCATCTGACGGAGAATATTTACCACAAGGATCACAGGGTTGCTTTTACCTGAAGATCGAAAGCTGGCGGTAAGACGGTGAGAGTGGAGAGCACCTCAGTATCATTTAGGTTACTCACCAAATTGCCACATAATTGGTTTCAAATATAGCTAATTTTAGTAAGACTTCATGCCCTGATTTTTTTTAAAGCAAAAATTTAAAATTTTGAAATAGGAAAGGTTTTAAATAAATGATCCCAAGAAATTGATGTGGTAATGTATTACATGATTAAAAACTTCATTCGCATCAAAAGTAAATAAATAAGAAAAAACAGTCCACATGTTTCAAACATATCATAGCTAATTCAACTCTTCTATAGTTCAGCTCTTGCTGAAATACCTAGATCCAAACGCTCCTCATTTTCTAATCCTTACAAATAACTTGTTACTTTACCGCTTTTTTTTTCTCCCATTTGCTGTAAAATTTATAATATCTACAGTATTGGTCACAAAGTTATTTTTGGGCCTGGTAACAAAAGTAAATTTAAGTTACTTATAGATCCTATTAGCTTTGATAAACACTGGGGCATTTGCCACATCCCTTGTCAGTGTGACCTTGGCTATATCGGAAAAACTAGGCGCGTTTTAAAATTAAGACTTAAGGAGCACAATAGATATGTCCGTTATCAAGATTTCTCGATTACGAGAGTCCATCAATTGCTGCACAGTAATGGAATTTTGATAATAAATTCAATTTGGACAATGCTAAAATTCAAAGCTACACAAATCATAGCAGCTCATCTTGATTCTCTGGAATCTTATTTCATTCTTGTGAATACTGATACCTTTGTTAATGACAATAGTTCCTCACCACCTCCCCATGACGAGTGGAAATAAATTTTAGATTGAATTGCCTCTCTCGGCCACTGTGTTTCTTTTCTTCATCTTTTCTTCTCTCTCGGCTTCTGTAATTTTTGTTCCTCCCCTTTATTTTTCGATATTTCCGATGGTAACCTTTCATTTTATTTTTCAAATCACTTTTGTTTCTTCTCAGTCACGTCTTTAAATGGGTGTCATGTTGTGGAATATAATGAATTACTGAATTGTATTACGTTGACCAAATTTAATCCCAGTTTCTAAAGCCGTATTTTATTGTTAAATTTAAGAAAATCAGAAGCAAAGCGTAGTTTTTTTAAAAAGTGATTTTAATAGCAAAAATTTTATTAAATTTGTTTCACGAAAAAACTCGAAATTTCATAAAAAAAATGATTAAAACTTGTTCAAATTTAATAAATGTTTTAAGAAAATTATGGTAAACACAGTGTGTTTTATTTTGTTAGGCTTAAAAAAGGCACAAGCTTTCATAATTACTCGATATTTTCACGTACTAGTTTCATATTTAAGATAAATGTAGGTATATTGAGTATGGCATTTTCAATTTAAAATAAACTGAAATAATAGCTCAAACAATTCTAGTCTAGAAATTTAAATTAAATTAAAAAATATCATTCATAAATACTCGCTTTTATATAAAATATCAATCAAATGCGCATCTTTTTTATGAATGCCAATGCTCCGTAACTCATCTTTACAAAATAAATGATAGCTAACAGCTAGCAAAACAATTTGTTCTTACTTGTCTTTGACATATTGACAACTCAATATATCAAATTCCCGACAAATCAAAACTTTATCCTCACGAAAGCATTAATAAATCATTCTGATAATCAAAAAGTATTCTGTTCTAATAAACCTAAATATAGAGAACATAATTGTTATATTTGATTTATTGGCGTTAAAAATATTTTTACTTTACTTGGATGTTCACTTTGCCGGTAATATCGAAATGATTTATGGCTTTAGCAAATAATTTCTACACCATATACTATGTATTATACATATATGCATGTGGTATTGTTATATCATAACTCTCAAGAGACTGAGAGCAGTATCTATTATGAAAATAATTTTGATGGGTTTATTTTATGGTATTATTTAGATGGGTTTCCAAATTTATTTTTTTATTTATCCTTTAAACATTTGTGTTTTTTTTTGTTTACCAAAAAAGGCATTACCATACAGCGTGGTACTTTTACCAGAATTCATTTCCCGTGGATGCCTTATAAAAAATAAATGTTCATTAAATTACGTTTTCTTAATCTGCATCTGTTGATCTACTAAATAACTAATCATATAGTATGAAAGCGAAAATATGATGAACGAATTATAGTTTTGACTTCAAAAATAATGTAATTATAGAAAAAATATATTGAAAAGGAAAAAGAGATACACTAGAAATTAACAATTTCTCGTGTGAAAAATCAAATTGAGATTTTTGTCCAGTGCATTGAATGGATTTATTTATCCTAATAAATACAATTGAAATATAGTTACACCTATGTCTTAAATTTGCTGAGCAAGCAGAAAATTATAATTTATATTCTACCATACGTATGACCTTATGAAAATTTTATTAGAATGTGAAACTCTTGATAATACTGTGAGGTAAAATCGTAGAGATAACATAACCTATTATCCCTAATTAAATCAAATTAACCAATTAAATCAAATGTAACAAGTTAATTAACTAACCTAATTAATTATATCAAAACGTTAAAAAAACATAACTAAATACTCTGCCAGTAAAATGTATATTCATTAAAGAATAATTTAAGGGAAAAAAAAGTAAAATTAAATTAAACAAGCAATGAAAGTAATTGTCCTTTTTATATTATCTCTTTTACACACCTTTTTCGCATACTTCAAGGAAATACAGTCATAATCATCAGAACGCAAACCTGGAGACTAAGAAATTATCTTTTTTAAAATCACTGACAAGGGAGAAAGTTCTTAGTAGCATAGAATTTTATTCATTTAAATTTGAAATCAGCAACAATCATTATACTCATATTTTATTGTAATACTATTAAAATTTCTCACCCGAATTCGGTGCAACGGTAGTGTGAAATTTTAATTAATGTTATTTATTTTGTGCAAAAATAATAGTTGATAGGCTCTTATAAACTGCAGACCTCTTTTTCCCTATTAATAAGAGACGGATTTAAAATTGTTTTTTTTTTAATTTTATTATTATGTTATTAGGCTTCGAACAGAGATGTTTAGACTCTTTTTCCATATTCATTTGAAAGCTGTTTCTAAAACTACTTTAAGAATATTTTTATGTATGTAATTTACTAGGTTGCTAACTGTTAGATAAAGGTAACCAAATTTCAAAAGTGTGATTTTAAAAAAAATAATTGCAAATTTAAAGGGAATGCAAATTTTTAAATCTAAAGTTTCTTAAACTTACTGAAAAATTTTATTGAATTTCTTACATTGAATTCAAATTCATTTTTTTAAGATTTCCGAATACATAATTACATTACCTTGTTAGAAGAGAAAACAACCAGTTCATTCATTCATATAAGTAAACAACAGAAAATTGTTAAAATACCTATGATTCGCTGTCTAAAAATTTAAAAAAAATTAACGAACCCTTATTTAAAATCTATGATACTATTCCGGAGGAGATAAAACTAACTAGAGCAGTGTTTCCCAAACTTATGACATTTGTGTACCCTTTCTAAATTGCTCGTAACGCTGTGTACCACTAATAAAAAAATGAATGTATTTTTTAATATGAAAAAATTGCACGAAATTTAAAAATCACAACTAGCTGTTGACACCACTAATTATTAACTGTTAACTCTGTAAAAAATAGCCAATAGAAGAATACGTTATTGTAAATTTTCATGACTAGCTTTGCTTTTAAAAAAAAAAAATTTAAATTTTCGTTTGTTGTAAGACATTTTGCATAAGAATGCGTATCCCCGCCAAACTGCTTCAGTACCCCTGGGGGTACGCGTGCCACAGTTTGGGAAACACTGAACTAAATTAACTTTCGTATTAACTAAAATTTTTTCTATGCTTTAAAGTTTTGAATTTGACTAGAAATCATGTCTAAAGACTAAAAATCACCAGGCTTAGATCTCAAAATTACAATATGTGACTTTCTTATACCATAGTAATAAGTTAGATTTTTAATAATATACTTTAAGAAATCAAAATAATTTGAATCAAAATGTTAAAATGGGCTAACAATGGCTGAAGACTTTTTTTATGCATGTGTTAAAAAACTTGCACGAAGTCTAAATATTTTGAACACCTACCGACAGTTTAAAGGAATAGAGTAAAATCTTTTAGTGAGTTATTAAGAGTTTTCTATACGTAGCATTAATAATTCATAACTCCAAAGCAAAAGAAGTTTCGAAAAAAATTTATAGGATTTTTTACTCAAATTCTTAAAAACTGCTGCATGCTCAATTACTCTATTATAAAATAAAATATATTTTAAGAAAATATTTTTGTAAATCAAAAGAAAATAATTTATGAATCATTTGAAAGAACAAAACAAAATTATAGTAAATAATTAACAATGACTATTTCTGACATCTTGTCAGCCCACCTCAACTTTTCTTCCAAGTTTGAACTTTATTTATTATGACTAATTAAAAAGAGTGTTTAAAGTTTATAAATTATTTACATTCTAAGAAGTGGTGAGTCTTCCAAAAAAATTTTTTTCTTCCTTTTTTATAAAGAAAAAAAATTGACTTGTGACATATGAGTTTTAATACCCACTATAAGCGCTTCAAAAGTGAGTTCAATTTTAATCTGTCCACCTTCTTTTGCTTAGCTTCATAATTTAGTTACATATTATACTTGGTTTTAGTTCATTGGTTTTCACTAAATATTGTTTGAAATTTATTTTTCATACCATTACTGTTTCGTCTAAGGTTGTTTAGGAGAAAAGAAGAAGTAGTCTCAATAAAATATTTGTTTTCATTTATTCATTAATTTTTACAATACTTCTCCGCACATCCAAAAATCAAAACAACATTCCCATTAACACTTTGTAAAAATCTTCGGGAAAAATAACGGGAAAAGGTGCAGGCACCCTGACATCTGTTTTGATTATAAAATCCATTTTTACCCTAAAATTTATACATTTTTATAATAATATTTATTCAGTGATTTTGCATTAAACATTATGAATGTCGTAAGAGTTACGACGTATCGGATGTTTTCCCCGTAAGATTTTGCAGTAAGAACGGATTTAGCAGAAAAAAGTACCGGAACTTTAGCTATCAGAACTTTTTTCAGTAATTCAATCCGAAATTCCATGCAGATTACCCACTTCAACGCAGTTTACTAAAACCAATTTATTCATACACAGAAAAAAATAAAAAGGGAATAATTTTATGTCGATAAATGAAATACAAAAATACAGTAAAATGTAGAGGCACCTTGAGTACAGCATCCGTAAAATCCATTTGACCAAAAGATTCATTTTAACCCTAAAATTTTATACTATTTTTTCACAGTAATATGCATTTAATTGCAGTGAATCAGTGATTTTGCAGTAAATATTACTGTAAAAGTTCCGACATCTCAAATTTATTGATCCGTGAAATTTTACGGTAAAAATGTATTTTATGCTTGAAATACCACTTCCTAGCAGAAAAAACGGAACTATTTTTTCAGACTATTTTTTTAGTATAATTCCTTCTGGAATTTGTGAAGAAAACCCTTTTTAATGCAGTTTATTGAGACCAATTTATTCATGTATAAAAAAAAGATAAAAAGTGAATAAATTTATGTATCGAAAATTAAATAATTCATGTTTCATTAAATTAATAGTTTAATTGCTAAAAATACGCAAGAAATGTAAATAAAAGTATTTTAACTAAAGTTAACCGATTTTTTACTATCTAGTAGCAATTTTTAAAGGCATTGATTTTGACGTCCTAGTTCTTATTTTTTATGAAAGAGAATAAATTACTTTTATTTTTTGAGCTTTGCGAAGTTGATTTTCAGCCCCATTCCATTTTAGAATAAAATTTTACGTGACTGTTTTTTACTTGTTCTAGTTCATCTCCTGAGGCTAGCCATATAGAGATCAGAAGAAGAAAATAAAAATGTTGGAAAAGGCAGGGCGATTCTTTTGAAGTATTAAACTTGAAAAGCTTTTTTATGACGGGAATATATTTTTTTTATCTTACTGAACTACTAAAACTTCTTAAGATGTTTATAAGATTTACTTATAAGCCTAAGCCAAAACTAAACAAAAAACTTTTAAGGAATTCATATGCAAAAAAATCGTGTTCGAGCTCACCTACATCTATGAAAAGATTCATCCTCTAAAATGAAAGCCATTCTTAATAAAGTTCTTCATGCTTTATGAAGCAAAAAGTAGTTTGAATTAATTTTGGCTGTGTCATAATCTTCGTTACAAATTTTTAATAAAAATGCAAAATGAATCAGCAGTGTGTTTGCTTAAGACAAATACAAAAATAGAATATGGAATTTAATAAATAATTAAAATTTATAACAAGAAACGAAATAATACATTTATCTTTTGATATTTATTAAATATTTTGATTAACTATGACTTAAGATTAAATAAGTAATCAGATGAAAATTAAAAATTCTAATTATTATTCTAATTATTGACTATTAAAAATTAAAGTTTTATGGCTGCTTTTAAATATTCATTTAGCTAATTTGCTCACCAAAAGAAATGCACTCATATTTCTCTCCTTAAATTTCTTCACCAAAAAAAAAATTGGATTTTTCCACTAAGCTTTCCTCCCAGTTATCGTGGTTGAATAATAGCATGCGTAAACTAGGTCATTAAATTAGTATTCCTAAAGTTATACGAAAACCTGTATTTATTTTGTTTATAATTATGCTTTTAAAATCTGTTTCTATAATACTACGTGCCTTAAAAGCAACTGTATTGGAAATGAAAAAAAAGTTAAGAATTAAAATAAGAGAAATAATGGATAAATTTCACTAGTTTATTATAGAGAAACATAAAAATCACTCTTCTATAATTAACGCCAATTAATTTTAGTAATAGATACTAGATAAACTTTAAAAAATAAGGTATGTTCTAATAAGCTAAATTAATAAAGGAATGAAAGTAGTTCGTTTATGAAAAATGTTAAAAAATTTATACAGTTGTTGTTGTTCATTTACGTCGCACTTGAGCCGCACAATGGGCTATTGGCGACGGTCTGGGAAACATCCCTGAGGATGATCCGAAGGCATGGCATCACAATTTTGATTCTCTGCGGAGGGGATGGCACCCCCGCTTCGGTAGCTCGATACAGATATTGATACCAATGATGCTTAACAGGCATTAGGATTTTGGTAATAGGCACTACATGCGTTATCGTAATTGGTGCAGTTGTTAACTGATAGCAAATGCACTGAGGTACAAAAATACCCATGTAAACACATTTGGTACCTATTAAAATGGCATCAATTTTATAATAGATACTGTGGAAGGAGATTTTTTAGTACAAATTAAAATTGTCAAGTACCGGAAAAAATCCTTTGATTACGGTAAATTTTGACTATCTTGTGGTGGGTTCTAGCAACAGCATGCCAAATGATACTGAATGCAGGTAATCTTTATTTGTTAAGATAAATTTTTGAAAATGCATTTTGCTCAATTCAGTAGCATAAAAGTAAGGAGAAAAAAAAAAATAAAAATTGGAATTTTTTAAGCCATAAAAATTGTGCGTCTTTCTTTCAATATGTTCAGTTTTATGTAAGATATAAGCTTCATTTAGTACTAATTCAATGATTATTTACTTTTCCTTCACACCACGCGATGAACAGGAATTCAGTTGGTAAATAATATATTTAACATGAAATATAATTTTGATTAAAAGTTAACGCTAATAACATGTTAGAACATTACTTTTGAACATTCATTGCTATTTTTAATCAATATTCAGAAGGGTCCTTGTTTTTAGTTTAAGCATTTACAATAATTTGACGGGTATAAAATGATAAACTTTAATTTCCAATTGCAATATATATTGTGTATTATTTCGTACTAAAAATCTGAAAATGTGACCTTTCATACCGTACGATGAACGGGACTTCAGCTGGTAAATAATACACTTAACACGAAATATAATTTTGAGGAAATGTTAACACGAACAAGATGTTAGCACATAACTTTCGAATATCCATTGCTGTTTTTAATCAATATTCAGAAGTTTTTTGTTTCTTTTGTTTTTTTTTCGAGTTGAAACATTTACGTAAATTTAACGGGTAGAAAATAATAAACTTTAATTTTGAATAGCAATACATATTGTGTATTATTTCGTACCAAAAATTTGAAAATGTAAATATTGTTAGTATGTATATTTTTTAACGAAATAAAGTGTTTAGTTTACCAGAAATAGATATTAAATTAAATGTTTGTTTAACTTAAACTTCACATTTACTTAAAAGTATAAACTAAAAAATTCTAGATATTGTGTAAATTCTAATATAATAAAATTTTAGAAAGTAAATTTTTAAGGAAGCAGAAAAAAATTCTTGTATTCTGGTATGTATTGATAATCTAGTGTGTTTAACTGAACTAAAAATATTAATACTGTAATAAAGAATGCTAAATGACTGTTCGCGATTATATCGAAATTAATGTTTAATTTTTTGATAGAAAATAAATTTAAATTAAATTATTTTAAATAAAATTATTTTAAATAAAATAAAGGTTTGCTTTGAAAACGCACACCACTTTCAGTCAAACAAAAAAAGTGGCATTAAAACAAAGCGTAAGATTATTATTTAAAATAAGGAAAATTAGCAATCAAACACAAAACTTGCTAACAAAATGAATTCTAAATTATATCCTCCAGAAAAGAATGAATTTACTCGTGTGACTCGATAGGCATTTACTTTCTGTAATTATAAAAGAGTGAGGAATAAGCATATTTCAATTTTTTATTAGAATGTTTTCAGTATGTTCTATTTATATCAAGATAAGTCTTATTGAATATCTATTTCTTATATCAGTTTATAATCTGTCGTAATGGAATCCATTTTAATTATTAGTTTGAAGCAAAAATAGTACTTTCTTATGTTTTATGCAGTGTTTTAAAAATGTATCTGTATTTTGAAAACTGCGCATGCTGTTGATATCTCCAATCAACTGTGCAAATTTTATCTTTCACTGGCGCTTTTAAGCTTAGAAAACTTTTTCTTAAACATTTGTAATGCTTTTAAAAAGTTTCATAAGCTCAATTTCTGTTTCTAAATAAAACTTTGACTTTAATCCTTGCTAACCAATAAAAAAAAACTGATGTTGTCTTTCTTTTCCTTGTGTTTTTAAATTGTTGTAAACGAAGCGTAAATTATGAATGGGCCTCTGTGGATTTTTATCTACCCTCTAACATTCTCCATTTCTTTAGAGGCTTTGCCTGGAACTGGCTGTCCACGAAAAGCTGAAATGCTGTATATATATATATATATATATATATATATATATATATATATATATATATATATATATATATATATATATATATTTATATTTACTTTCGGTTTTTAAATTTTTTTTAAAATTTCGCAAGAAATACTAAGAGGACTATTTTGCAACTGTAGAAGAGTTTAGTTCACGCAATGTTTCATACTTAGCAATAAGGTTTAGAGCTTTTAAAAGTTTGAGGGAGCGACAGTAAATTGCGAAAGAAAACAAATATTTTTGAATATCCTATGTCCGAAAATTAAACAATACGCTCGTAACTTTGTTAGTTATTTTCATTAACTGCGTAAAATTTCGTAAATCTAGCTAAATATTTATGGAAATATGAACATTTTTATAAAAGAATGTAATTTCTTTGTCTTGTGTTCTTTTGCTATAATTTTGAAAATATTCAATACAATTAAACATGTTTTTTGGAGTAATTTAAAAGAAATTACAAAATTATTGTAATAAAATTTGAAGAAATTTCGCCCAAAATTGTGCATGATATGATTGTTTAAAGTAGTTCATTTGTTAAGCACTGGTGGGGAAAAAAATTAGCATTTTATTTTATAATTGCGTGGTAACCATATTCGGTGTCTATTGGAAGAATCTGATTTAAATATTTTAAAAATTCATGAAGTCAAGAAACTTTCGAATATATTCTGTAATTTTTAAAAGTAAAAGCAAAATGAGCATCATTTTCCACAAATTTTATTTTGTAGTATTGCAAATCACACAACCTTATTGTAACTTATAATAAAATTTTTGGAAAACTCTTTATCGTTTTGAGTTTTGTTTAATAGTACAAAAACTACTTCTAAAATTGTTTGGCACTTTTTTTAAAATTTTTAAGATATTCTAATCAGACTTTTTTCATTATTAAAAAAATGAATTTTTTTCGCACATGCGCGCTTTGCAAATAAACTAATTTACACTCATCTCATGCATAGTTATTGACGAATTTTCTTCAAATTTAAATACAATAAATTTGCAATTACATTTAATATTACTACAATTATTTTGTCTAATTTCATTGAATATTTTTCAAGGGTAAGCGGGAAAGCGGTAGAAAAATCAAATTAATGTTTAAAAAATTGCCCATTATTCCATAAATATTTTAGTTAAATTTCCGAAATTTATGCAATTATTTCAAATAACAATCAAATTAATCAATACAAGTTACAGATGGTGTTCAAAAGTTCAATGAATTGAATTATGTAAGTAGTGGATTTCTGTTCATACTAATCTTAAACTATATTTAGAGCAAAAAACTCCATTTGGGGTAAACAATAAGTGGAAGGCAGAATATGATTTATTTATTTATTATTAAAAGCATTATTGAAGCAGTGAATTTGAAGCAAAACGAACATTTTTATTGAGAGGAAAGTAAAAAAAATGAATAAGGATTAAAAATAGTTAAAAGTTCAGTAAAAGAAAGAATAGTTTATCACAAAGAGACTAGGTGCTATTAGTCCGGAGAAGGTATATTTTTCAATTAATTTTACATTCAAATAAATTCTATCTATTAATTCGATCTATTTCATTTTTAAAGAGCTTGAATAAATTTTCAAATAATTTTTTCAAATTTTAAATTTAGATATGCCTCTCAATCCTTGATTTTTCCTTAAAATTAAAATTATGTATAAGTCGTTTTACAAAAAACTGTCATTTTCATAATTTCAGTGTTATTTATGCTTATTTTATGGCTTATTCATATTTATACGAGGTAGAAAGTATCTTTTAAATGGAAATTTTATGATATAGTAAGAAACATGATTGCTATTTTTCGATTTTATTTCTTTCATGGAATTAAAATATACTTAAATGTCATTCCCTCACTTTTATCACAAATTAATGAAACTAAGAAAACATTGTTTTTGATAAATAAACACTATGACAGTTCTTTATTTTTCTATTTGTCAAATTGAAATATAGAATTCAAAAGTACAATTTTAATTTTAGTTTTTATATAAAATATTGCATTAGCATTATTTTTACGCCCCCCCTAAGCATATTGCACCATTGTATCATAAGAATGAACTAAACCTCCTTAATCTTCACTGGAATGATCAATCTTTAATATTTCACATTAAGAAACAGAAAACAAACAATGCAACAAATAAAAAACAGAAAACAACTTAGCATTTATTTGTCCTCTTGTCCTCTTGTTTTTCATCTTTTTTCTCTCTCGGCTTTTGATACTTCTCGTTTTTGTTTCTTACCTTTATTTTTCCATTTTTCAGTGGCAACTTTCCTCTTCTTTCCGAACCATTTTTGTTTCGTATCATTAATGACTGTCAAGTCTTGAAAATGGGCGCCTACATTTGATGTGCTTGAAACATGTCAAATTTTGTACATTTTTGAAGCACATAAAGTTTTCACGCAGGTAATATCTTACTGATTCAGTTTCTTGTAATTATTTATTTAACAAGCCTGCAGGTTCTCATTCTCAACTCCCTAAAGATTTGTATGAGGAATTAATTTTAATACATCAAATCATGTCACAACTTTTACATTTATATCATTCCCTCGAAACTTTTTTAATTTTTTATTTATTATTTTTTTAACGAAAGTAGAATGAAATTTCCCCCAAAAGTCCCTCAATTTAATTTATATTCCTATATGCATATACATATATAAGCATATGGTTGATTTCAAAATTTAATTAGCAATGATAACATTAATTACAATTTTAAATTTTTTGAGATTTCATGAACTTATTGTTGTACTTTTGAGGTAATCTACGTTTAAATGTTTAGATATTAAAAAAAATCATATTTAAATAAGTAGGAAAGTTATACAATTATTCAAGCTTGTCACTTTTATAAAATGTTTGAGAAATTTAAGGTAAATTAGTATTTAAAGAAGTCCAACAGGAATTTATTGAACTGAAAAGCTTGAAATAAAAATTTAATTCTAAATATTTTCTGAAAGCATTTGAGACAGATATTTTAAAATCAACATTGGAAAAATGCATAAATAATATGCAATAGTCTAATGCAGAAACAATAATATAGATTAGAGTGAATATATTATGTGTTTTAAAAGAAGAATAGAAATAAAAAGTCAAAATTAATTTTTTTCTTACTGGCGATCAACAAAATATGATTATGAAATTTAAATTATCTCATATTTCATAGTTATTCTTCAAAGCATTGGACTATTTTTATATTATATTACTAATGATCAATAGAAAATATTGAGTAAGTAAAATATAAATTAAAATTTATTATTTTTTGTACGCTACCTCTATGTTCAAATATTGAAATCGCGTATTTCTCAGCGCATTATAAAAAATTTAAGAAAACAGTTTATTTTTAAAAAACAAGCACATTTAAATTTAATATTTTGATACGTACGCTAAGCTCTCCAAAGTAATATCCGTGCTGTATAAATAATATAATTCAAATTAATATATCAAAGCGAAGACTGTAGAAGGAATAAGCCTTGTTTCAAGCGAATTCATTAGTTAGAGTGCTATCCAGAAAAAAAAGATGAATCAACTGAATCATGATGTTTATTTGACAAAATATTTTCATAAATTTTAGCAACATTCAGAACTATTTGTTTACTAGACACCATTGATATACTTATAATTTATGAAGCTTAAGCTTATTCTTTCATCATTTCAATGCATATTGATTTGAATATGGAGAAAAGCAGCTTGAAATGTTTGCATTTGTGTCATTCATCCCCAAGGCAGCTATCTCTTAAAGTTCTCTTATTTAGGGGTTGATGATTATGTGATAGTATGAATTTTCTCTTATGTGAATGTGAGTGAAAACTTTCCTCAATGGATATTACGAAAGTATATTTTTATTCTTGGAAATTATTATTGATAAGTCAAATAAAATGAAAAAAAAATTAAAGTGTTAAGATAATTTAGATTTCATTTACATAAATTTAAGCCTTTTATGATCACCGCAAGAAATTCCGGTTCAAATTAGGGTAAAAAAATACCAGTACTCAGGGTGTCGATACTTTTTACAGTAAGGACCATTTTTACTAGAACATGTTACAGAACAACAAATCTGATATACCTTAATTTTTCATGTAGTAATTACAGTACAAACACTAAATCACTCTAATTAAATAAATATCTTTGTAAAAATTACGGTGTAATATTTCACGGTGGGAATGGATTTTACGGTAAAATTTATTTCACCGCGAAGTGCTGGTACTTTTTTCACCGTAATTTGTTCCGTAATTTTTCCCAGAATACAGGGTACTAGCTTAGTCTGTAAGTCTGCGTCCATCCTCTTAACTTTCAAATGGCTCAATCTACAGTTATGAAATTTATGCGATGAGTGAATGAGCGATGGTTTTAGAAAAGATTTATAATATATATAAAAATAAATGAGTAATATAGTAGAGACGTTTGTAATATGAATTTTTCTCATTAGCCATTTTTATATGTAAAAATGTAGGCGTTTACTCTTTTTCAAATATTTAAAATATAACTTTAGTTTTATGCTTGCAAGCTAACAGCTATATTTAATAAGCTTCTGTAAAACTAAATATTTAAAACTAGCTGTGAAGGAAATTAAAAATAAATCACAATAAGCTTCTACATTCAATTATTAAGCCATATATGTTCAATATATAGTAATAGCTACCAGCAATATATAATTTCTTTCAAATAAGTATTTATTTCATATTCTTTAACCTAATGCTCACGGCGCTTAGTATAGCAATTCTGGCCCACAATAGTGCCCACAATTCTGGTTCACACGCTATATCAGCCGTAAGCAAAAGGTTAATCCTTAATTACTTTTTATTCGTTATTTCAGATTTAATAATCAACTTGGTTAGCATATGATGATTACGGCATTAAATAAGTATCTTTAAATTAATCTAAAACCACATATTTATTCTGTTTCTAGCTTTACTTTTAATATGAATATCTGTAAAACTAAATTCAAAATTGGTGATGAATGATATTAAAAAAACATCACAAATAGCTTTCATATTCAATTAACTAGCTTTATATAATATGTAGTAATAGTTAAAAGATATATTCAGTTTCATTAAAATAAGTATTTATTGCATATTCTTTAATTGCTTTTCATTCGTTATTCCGCATTTAATGATCAACGTGGATGACATGCGATGATTGCAAAATTGAATAAGTATTTTTAAAGTAATCTAAAACTACGTGTTTAGCTTTACTTTTAAAATGAATGTCTGTGAAACTAAATTATTTGAAATGCGGAGAATGAAATTTAAAAAAAACTCATGTACCCAAAATAAAAAAAGAGCAAGTATTTAATCATTTATGAAAAACGTAAAAAAATGGCCGAACTGTTATTAAGGCCCATGCTGCTTAAATAATTTTGGTAATAGGTATAAACGCAAATAATAAAGCAAGTTTTGTACTATAAAGCTAAACTAATGGTGAGAATTGACCTATTCGTCGATATTACTAATAGTAACTAAGTATAATAATATAGGTACCAAGATACGCACTAGGTGGAAATAGGTTTTTTTTACGTCCCACTGAAAGGGAGAAATAGCGAAGAAAATTGTTGATTATGGTACTTTTATTCTAACAGAAAACAGTGACGAGCATGACATGTGGTATTAAATGATACTGAATATAGTTAATCTTCATTTTGAAGGGATGAACTTCTAAAAATTTTTTTTGCTTAATCTGATAAAGTAAAGTCACCAGAAGGGACAACAAGTAAAACGAATTTTACAAAACTTGAATTGTTTGACCTAAATTAATCATTAACCTTGTTGCTATATGTATTCCAATTTTATGCATGATTTTGTAAATCTTGATTAGTTCTGATTTATTAATTATTTATTTTATTTCATCCCGTACTGAGTACGGTATTCAGCTAGCAATACATAAAACCAATTTTTTAATCATTGTAAAATGCGTGATTTAAAATGCTCCCTTTAACAATATAGTACTCTATCGCCTAATAAATAGTAAATGCGTTTAAGTTTTGATCTTATCGAATTTTGTAGCTAGGTATCTAGTAACAGGATAAAAATTACAAATCAATAAAATCTAATACTGTTTTCAGATTGTTTCAATCGTCAAGGCTCATATTCCCATTGTATTGAAATAAAAAAACTAATTAAACTTAATAAATACATTATAAGTTGTAAATGGTGTGTTCGTAATTAATTCCTGCAATACATACAAATAACCTTTAAATCTACGGCATAAATTAAACTTACGGTTTGAAAGAAATGAACAGTGATTCAATTAGGTAGAAGAAAAATGCAGGACTCCTTACGCAAACGAGGGGTATAATCTCCGCTCATTTCTTCTCATTGGAATGACAATGGCAAATACAGATTATGGTAATGGCGGGCCATTTTTTTTGTTGGCAATGAGTCAAAAGTTTTTGTTTACCGTTTTTCTTTGATATGTTTCTGCGATTATTTCAATCTTTTTCTGCTATGCTTCGGAATTCGATCTACATTAATGTTAGCTAACATTCATCCGACGTTTAAAAGAGAATAAAATTCAAATAAAAGTATTTTGCTAAGAATATTTTGTAATGTTTAAAATCATTAATGGGTTTTATAGCGATATTCTTTCGGATTTTAATTTTGGTAATGTTGCTTAAGTTAAATTTGAAAATGCATTACTTTAGGTCCGTTAAATTGCAGCTGTAAAGCATTAATGAAAGAATTTGTAAAAAATTGTATTTTACATAATTTATCAGCTTCACATACTATTCCAACAATATTTACATTTTAAAAAGGTACAATTTTATATATTTGTTTATTGTTATTGTAATAGCAAAAATACTAAATATCAGTAAAATTATGTTCGAGATATATAAGAGTTTAACACTAATAAAAATAAATAAAAAATGTGCATATTTCAATAGGAAAAAAGTCATCACTAAATTTCTCAATATACATAATATATATTCTGTCATTACACCTGTCGGAAAGCATAACATTTAGCAGTTAAAATAAACATCAATTATTTTAAATTTATATTATGTACATTTCGCAAAAAAAAGACGGATCATAATGAATAACTTTTAATCTAATGATTGGATCATCACGTTCTAGAACTTAATCTTAATGGTTCGAAAGCGAAACCTCAAATACGTTAATTAATTAGTGCAGCCGATATTTTAAGTTACAAAAATCAGGCACAAAAACGCGCCTTTTCGAAATAAGCATGTCTTTTCTTCCAACGGATTCGGATATTTGACCTCCAAAATATAGGAGGTAGCTGCAATTTGGAAAATATGGCCCCTAGAGTTTAGTCACGGATAGCGGTCAACATACTATTAAATTTTTTTTTGGGCATATTTCGCCGAATCTTGAGAATTTCTTAGTGAAATTGAAATTTTTTTTCCTACAATTATGAAATTAGCTTATCTAAAGATAATTCCATGCAAAAGGATAATTTTTAAAATTTTTTTATTAATTTCACAAAGTTTGTTTAATAGTTAATTTTGTTTAAAAATTTTTGAATTGTATGGTATACAATTTTTACATCAATTTAAAGATTATAATTTTGCATGGCCAAAAAAAAACACAATTTATGCAAATCGGTTCCTGATAAATAGAATTTTTAAAATGTCATATTTTTAAAATATGTTTTCTCAAGAAATAGTCGTCCAAATTCGCTCAACTTTAGTCTTTTGCTAGGTAAAATTATTTTCCGTAAAATTATGTACAAAATTGCATAATTTGCAATTGAATTTTTTATTGACTTCATGAAATAAAATAATAAAAAATAAAATTATTTACGAAAAATTAAATTTTTTAATCTTTGGATGAACGAATTTTATAATTGTGTTCAAAAATGTATCAATTTTCTTAAAAAGTTCTCGAGATGTGGCGAAATACGTAAAAAGTAAAAGTAAACGTAAAATTTGGAAATAGTTTGTATCAGAATTTAGTTCAATACCTTTCATAGCTAAGTCATTTTTTTCCATCTAATATACGTTTTATATAATGTTTTCAAACGCACCATAATAAAAGTAGTTTAAATAAAAATAGTTTAAGATTTAAAAAATAATTAAAAATAATAAGATTAGTAAAAAGTAGAGATAATTAGCTTTATTGAAATTTCACACTGTAATTGTTTTGAGTCAGATATCTTCTGTGATTCATGGTGAAAACAATAAATAAATACCAGTCTTTAATTAATCAGTGATTTGTATTTAAAAATAATCCCATGAGAGTGAATGTAAAGAATGAAAGTTAAAAATACTTTGTTCCTTTTAACACTTCTCGAGAATTTTTATTTATGAGATTTATATTTTATTATTTTTAACAAAGTTTTAAAATCATTTATCTTGAATCAAAAGAAAATAATGCTAGGATTATTTAGGTTGTTATTTTACGATTTATATAACTTATTTTAGGTGTAAGTATAATATTATCTTAAAATAAATTTAAAATGTTTTATAGCATTCAAATATGGTGCTAAAAGACAAGAAACTGTTTGACTAACTCATTTAACGCTAAAATTACAGTTTGGTTTCTAAGACTTTAGAAAAAACTAATGTAGTATCAATTTTCAGTTATTTGAAATTTATGAATCATGATTAAAAATTCATTTTTCCAAATATTTACAAATACTTTCTCTATTCAAAACTTATTCAAAAACTTACAAAAAAATGCTGCTTGTTTTGTTGATAATTGTCTAGTATGTGTCAATAATTGTCATAAAAGTTTGAAGTCTTACAAAAAAGAATAATAAATTGAGATATTCTGCATAGCTCTAAACTTACTCGGAAAATAGGAAATAATGTCAAAACATAATTTAAATTGTTAAAGTTTAGGTGTCAAGAGACTTCTTTACTTCGCCTGATAGATATAAATGACATTAATCTGGCATCTGTCAGTATCTCTGCTATTCGGTCTAGTTTAGTGTTCGCCATTTGTGACACACTAATACTTCTTCTTTGTCACATGTCTGATTTATGCGTTTTTTTAAGAACGTGTCACAGTGGAAATGCTCTAAAGCCTATTTACTTCCTCGCCTTGTAAGAGTGGTTGGCTCACTTATGTTTAACCAAAATGGATATAAATTATGGTCTTTTTGGTAAATGGCGCTAGGCAATCATCTGAAATTCTTCTCAATCTTTGAAAATGGAAAATAATTAGGCTATAAATTCCTCTTATATTGCGGATGACGTATGAGTTGAGACGAGATGTGTTATTTTTTTTATCTTTGCATGTTAATTTAATTGTTTTAAACTTTTAGTCACGCATATCGAAAAAATTTTAATATTTGTATCACGTTTTATCATGATTTCTAGATATCTTGAATTATAATAATTTTTGAAAAAAAACAGAAACTTTATTAATATCCTTTTCATAAAATTAGATCAATATAAGATTATTTTTCCGAACTTCAATGCCATATTTTTAATATTTTTGTATCAATACAAGAACTAAAATAAACGATTTCAGGCAATACAAAGAGAATTATTAATAAGAACTCCAAACCTAATTATTAATTATTTCAATGAAGTTTATTAAATGTTTTAAGTTAAATCTGAATTCGAATGGCGAGAGGTTTTTTTTTTAAATTTATTTTGATGTTAATATTTTCTACTTAAATACCAGGTTTATATATCCGTTCCCAGTTTAATCTCTTTTTTCCATTAAACAATAAAAATAATTTTAAAGAAATTTAAGTATATTTGGATTATTCTTTTTAGTATAATATAGAAACATAATCATTGATCACATAGTAGACAAATATTAGAAATAAAAGGTCATTAACATATACAATTCTTTCGTAGAAAAGCTGAAGAAATTATACCTGTATTAAAGGAAATATTTCCAAATCTAGTTAAGCTAAAACCGAAAACACGGAATTAATGTACGTGACTCTTGGGTAGTCATAAACAATTTTTATTGGTTAATTTAGAAAAGAGAATAGTATAATTTAAGAAAAGAGGACTCTTAAACATAGATAATTAGAATCATGTGCAAATACGAGTGTCATGTTTATGAACCAAGTAATGAAATGTTTTAAATAATCCTTTCATTATTTTACCCCATGAGAAACGTTTTATATTTTAAAATATTTTTAATTATTTGCACTTTTTAATATTTTTTTTTCTTAAAAATGGATTAAACAAACTCATAAAACTAAAAATCAATTTAAATTTTAGAAAAAAAATATTTCTTAAAATGTTTTATTGATATTTTCATAATGATGATATTCATTTTTAAGAATTTCTCTTCAAATTAAGATTTTTCATTTTTTAAAATTTAGATTTTTCTGAAGGGAAAAGTTTAAGACTTTTTCTTCCATAAAGGTTTTATTGTTTTCATTGTGATTGAACTTGGTACATTTTCCCTTCTGTTTAGGATTATTTTGAATGTGACGATTAGAACTTTAGATGTATTGAATTCAGGGTATAATAATTATTCATGCAAAGCAATATTATGATAGGATTTGTAACCAATCATATGATTTCGTATTCAAGTCACAAAATAAGAAACTTCGTAAAACAAGAAATCAATTTTTGAGTTTATTTATTTTTCTGTATATATATATATATATATATATATATATATATATATATATATATATATATATATATAGTAAAATACATAATATAGTATAATATCTATCACAGCTGTTATCTCAGAAAAAGGGTACCAAAGACTCTATTTGAATAATAAGTAAAACTTTTTGTAAAAATATTTTGAAGTATGCTCAATAAGCACCATTTATTTAGATTGGATGTGATTTTTTTCGGAATATAAGCAAATCTCGTAACTTTTGAAAACATGTCTCAAATATATTTAGAAAAAAGGCAGGAATTTTGCAGTTATATCTGTTAAGGAATCAGAATTTTGCAGGAATTTTGCAGTTATAATATTATAATCTGTTTCAGATTCTTTGTAGCTCTTAAAGATAAGAATTTTCTTTCGGGCAGCTAATTAGTGGATAAATGATGTTTCTGATATTGCGGAAATTTATTTTTAACAACAAAGAATTATTACTAATTGCAAATAATCTCTATAAATATGTTGAGACTACTCTGTATTTGGTAGCTATTTTTCAAATAAAATGCAACGATTGCAAATATCACTTTTGCGTCAGTTTATAACAGCTCAGAAGCTCTTCTGTGACTACGTCAGCTATATAGTTACTTCTAATGATTTGACCTACTCTATTTGATTGTTTTCCAATACTATTAAGTTTGTCGATAAAATGCATTACTATATAATTTTTCTTTGCTGATAATTGAAGCTAAAGAACTTTTTTAGAAATGCGATGAATTTTACTGATTATATAGGAAAAAGAATCATTGTTTTTATATGCTTTATATGTTTTTAGGCATAATTATAGTAATTAAAGCTGGAAACTTTAAAAAATAATTTCTAATTATGGTGAATGTGCAAATTATTGTCACGTGTCTATTATAATCAACAATATGTTTTTTAATTGCTCATTTAATCATAATAAAGTAAAACATCTAAGTCGATTTATTTTTTTTTCTAAGCAGATTTATATTTTTTACAAAATACTGTATATAGTCAACAGTGTGCTAATACACTATTGACTATGGGCATTTGATCATGAAAAAGTAAAACATCTGAGTCTATAGATAATATTTTTTCTTGTAACTCTAATAGTGCATGAAATAGTAAATAAAATACATATTATAAAACCTAATTAGCGTATTATCAATAAAGTGTACTATCAATTTTTTCTTATGGTTCTGATAATGCATAAAATAATAAATAAAACACGTATTATAAAAACTAAATTCAAAAACTATTGTAATTATGCAAGAAAACATAAGCTCTACTTTCATTAAATAAAAAATAGGTATTATGTAGTAGCGAGAGTATTAATTTAATTAAACACATATTTAAAAAAACATTCATTAGGGATATTAATATATTTAGTTCTCAAGTAATAATTAATGTACCCCCTTTTCCATTTCAAAAACAGATATCAATTTACGATTTCTTACTGCCTCCAAAATAAGCTCCGATATCAGTTCGTTGACAAAAAAATATTATGAAGATGTTACTGTTATTATTGATTATTCTCGTTAATTAATATTTATTAATTTTGGTTCAGCTTTTTAATAAAGAATTTTTTATTAAAAAGATGAATTGGTGTTAAAAACTAAAAGATGAATTGATGTTACTTATTCATGTTGGAAACCATGAAAATTCATCTTATTATTATTGAAGACGAGTCTGATTAATTAATTATAGTAATAGGTACTAATAGAATTTGGTTTATTGGGGATTTTAATAGGTATTAACCATATTTCTAAATATTGATCCCAAAATCTGCACTGTAAATTTCGCGGAAATGAGCTTTTACGGTACATCAAAAGGGAAAAGTACCGGAGAAAAATGTAGATTACGGTAATTTTCAACTACCAGGATTTGACCTCTAGCATTTGCAATAGACCAAATAATACTGAATATAGTAATCTTTATTTTGATGGGTTAAACTTCTAAAAAAATTTTGCTTAATTTGACTATATAAAGCCACCAGGAAGAGCAACAATATTTATAGAAAAAAATTGAATTTTTTTGCTAAAATAATTTTGTCAGGATTTTTAATTTTCTTATATGATTTCATAGAGTTTATTAACACCAAACTATTAAATATTATTTACGTTTTTTCACCCCGAAAGACGAATGTTTATATTCAGCTAAATATGTATACATCCCTGATACAACTTTTATCATTTTTTCAATAATACAATCAATTAGCCCCGTATAATTATAACAACTTTATCTGGGTATGCGTTGTAGGGAAGATAAGGGTTGCAATGACATGCATAAAATTAAAAAGCATATTACAAATTTGATTCCTAAATCAATATTTAAAAATAAGCCGTCAGATGATAGTAACCTTTCCCTTATATAGCAGGTGTCTTTTGACTTTTTTAAGTCTTTCATCGATTTGTAAAGTTTCTTGATGATTAGAAGAAATATTCAAATTAAAATATCTACTTCCTGTATTACTTCGGAGTTTTTTCTTCCGAAAATAACATAATGATAAAAACTTTAAATAAATGAATTCGAAGAGAAATCGAGGAATCGTTAATTGAAAAGCAATTTAATTTGACTTGAATTATTCAAATGGAAATTGAAGCTGTCTAAATTGAATATTTTTATTGAGTTACGATATTGCTTCATTTTCGTGTTTTAGAACATTCTTTTGAAACACTGAAGTTGATTAAATTTTCTGGCAGCTACACTTTTAATTTAAAACCTTTTCAAGTTTCATTATTTTTAAAGAATTCAATTTACTGTCCATATTTTAATCTCGGGCTCCAATTTGTTTTAACTATCATTTTTTAGCCTCTCTAAAACTGCATCTATTGTAAGCCGAAGTATTAAATACTATTCAAATTACAAACTTTCTCCATATAAAAGTAAATTTAATAAAGTTATTGAAGGAAAGAAAAGACATTTGCTTAAGTAAATACATAATTGTTTTAGTTTGAAAAAGAAAAAAAAATCGTGTTTCATTTGAAGTCGAGATGAAAGACATTGATAAAGAGTGTAAGAAGGTACACTTTTACAGTGCATGTGACCATTTATGAATTATTCAAGAAATTTATCGACTATGCGAAGGAAAAAGCATTTATTAATGGTTTCTTCAGTGATTATTTTATTTTAAATGCTGTAAATTAACATCTAAACTTCCGTAATATTTAATGTACTTCCAGTTTTAAATATTATTGTTCGCTACTAAATCAGTCATCCTCGGTGTCAATTATTTTCAAAGTTTTTGCTCGTTTACGTGTATACTGTCCATTCCACACTTTGTTTTCTACTTTAGTTGACATTAAATATTGAGCTCGCCCTATAAAATACGTTGTAACACCAGTACACTATAAAATTCAATGAGAATAAATTATTTTAGTACGCAGTATTTATGTATTTAATGTGTTTTGAAATGGCAATTTTCAAAATAGTTTATAATGATTTTCATATTATTTTGAAAATATTATTGCATTCCAACATTGTTTGCTAGTCTTTGCTATAAAATGAATTACTCGGAAAATGTTATTTATAAATATATTCAATTAAATTAATATTTAGTGAATGTGCCAGTGTAGAAATACAATAATCTGCTCTGTATCAAATAGTTATCGAAACACATTTCCTACGATATTTTTACAGTATATAAGGGTGATAGATCTTATTTTTGCCATGCATCCTCATATTGAGAATCAATTTTTAAATTCATATCATTTGCACTTAAGATAAGAATCGTACTCTTGAGTTCTAAGGACACTATGTAATAACGCTACTGTTGACTACACTAGTATAAAGGATTTAATATTTCCCTAAAGCATTATTATACTATATATTTAAAACTTTAACTAATATTAATTTGCCCTAATTTAATGAAAATTTAAAAGTAATTAAATGGCATACTTTAGGTGGATAATTCTTATTCTAAAATTTGACATTTAGGGTGCAAAAGCTTAAAAATTCATTACTTTTAAGATTAATAATGACAATTTCGATTTTTTTCTGTCATTTTTTTAAGTTTAGCTTCTGCAACCTTAATATAAAAAGAAATTAAATTTAATCATGTGCAATTCGGCAAATTTTAAAAATAATATAAATAAAATTAAATATGTTTTTAAATAAAAAGTTGCAATTTTTATTTTTCTTAAAGCGTGAAATACTACGCGATGAATTCATCCTTTTCTGAACTACAAGTAATAATATTCCTTGCAAGTAAAAGGAATTAAATGTGCATGCCAATCAAGTTAGTACCTTTTGCAACATTTTGAATATTTAAATAAAATTTTTATTTTATTAACTGGAGGCTCTGAACGTAAAAAGTCATATTTTAAATTGTAGTCTTTTCCACGTAGCAAAACCGGTTTATCCATGTAATTAAAAAAGGGAATAGTGTATTGGGAAAAAACATTCTCCTAATTTTGCTCATTTGCTAAGCTGCCAGTCGTTTAACGAACAGTTCGTCAAGTATATACATGTAATTCTAGTTCTTCAAAATAAGGGATCATCAATTAGTAAAAAATACCTATAAATAGCATAGGATAACATAAATATGATAAAACATGAAATATAATTTAAATAGGTACACTTTAAATATGTAATCAATTAGTACAAAATATACTTCATGTCCAAACGGTGTATGCATATTGTACTTTTCACGAATACGCATACCTTTTTGCCGTTTTTCATGGATTTTTCTTCTGAAAAGATGAATCACTAACGGCATGAAATGAAAGTTAAATTATACACAACAGTGACGATTGTTTCATTTCAAACATTTATTTTTGCACTTCAAAAATGACATTGGTAAAGAATTATTTCACAAGAAAAAAGAGTAAGAATAAAAAAGATATTGCTAAGTGCTCTGAGTTCTAATATTTTTTTAGACAAAATTTTAATTAATAATATTATTGTTGTGAAAATGGAAAAGAGTGTCAGAATTATACGAATGAACAGTTATATGAACATCATACATTTAACTGTTAATTAAAATCGACTTTTTGCATACCAAAGATACAGTGTTTTTTGATAAGAAAAAAAATCACAAAATATTACTTTTATTTATATTTTTAACAAAGTTAGAAATAGCCTGTACCCGTATTAAGTTAAGTTACAAATGTTCAGAATAACATATTAATAAAAATATAAAATTCTCGCCACAAAAGTCAAAAAAGCAATTTCAAAGTTGAGAAATAATTGTATAAACATTGTTGATTTTTGTTTTTTCTTCTTCCTTTATTAAAAATATCCTCATTCTTAACAGATGAAAATTGCTAGGCATTTAAAACATTTCCATGTGAGAAATTTAAGTTAACAAACGAATAGATTAAAGGAAAATGCTCACAATAAACTTGGAGTAATATTTCGGAAAATCAATTTAAAAAATGATTAATTATTCCGTCTTAATTTTCCACCGCAATCCACAGTAGAAGATGATAAAAACGTTGTCATGCTAATGATGCATTGTTATCAAAGAATCATTTCTAAACGATTATCAAATTCAGCTGTTTAAAATGGTTTACATTTTATACCCCGTAATTCTGTAATGACCTTTATGTAGATCGATGATACATTTTGCAAACTTATTGGACAATACAATACAGAAATATAAACAGGGTTGTTTTTCTAAATATTAAACATGTTTTTAAGCTTTAAACTTGCTTTATAATTATTAGGAGTGAAATGAATTAAGTTTTTTGCATGGAATAAATATTTAGGTGTTAACCTCCTGAACTTTCAATAGTAATAAATAGTATTTTTAATAAGTGCTTACTTTTGCTTCATAAAAAAGATGGAAATGCCATTGTGGGGAGAGTAGTTATCGATAATGTCAACCGTCATCGATGTGAAGGTACCCCATCATAGAATCGAGTTAACATGCCTTATATACTAGTGAATTGTAATTTTATTTTTGTAGTGGTAGATACTCTACAGAACTCGCCCATCAGAATTATATCCGTGAAAGATTTTGATGAACGAATACCATAATTTGATTCATTGCTGTTTTGTGAGAAGTCGGGAGAGTTGTATTAAGATCACCGAACTTTTTGCTGATCGTGAGAGCTGTATTAAGTTCATGGTAGTGGTCGCTCCTGTGTTGCCTTTATCAAGCGAGTGTGCACAAGGCGACGTTGTGTATGATTGCGACTAGACTGAGCAGCAACAGTGAGAGGAGTTGGTTAATGTCGCAGGGTTAATGTCGCAGTCCCAAGTAGCAAGTCAACTGTTCAATGTGAAGCATCCAACGAATTTGGCATTTGCAGATAGAAGTGGGCATTACTGTCAAGATGGGCGTGTTCATATCGCAGTAGTAGTTTCGGTCAAGGTAGGCGTGTTCACTTCACGTCCGGGTCACCAATGTGGGGAGAGTTGTCATCGACAATGTCAACCGTCATCGACGTAAAGGTACCCCAACATAGAAGCGAGTTAACATGCCTCATATACTAGTGAATTGTAATTGTAATTTTGTAGTGGTAGATACTCTACAGCCATTGCTGTTGATTTTAATCGATTAATTATTAGGGTTCTTTTTAAAACTATTTTATCAACTTTTTTATTTTAAAATCTTACATAAGTTAAAAAGGCATATTTTTAAGCTTCATACAACTTATTTATTCCGCTACATATATTTTGATCACACTCATAAAAATTATTTGAATTATAAAAAAAATTAAGCTATTGAAAATATTATCATTCCCTTGAAATATCTCAGGTGCATGATTGGAATGAGCAACTTTTTTTTACATACTGCTAACATGACACATAACAAGAGATCTCTTTTCTTCTCAGTGCAATTTGAAATATGTAATGTAGCTTCTATACCAGTAAAGCAGCTACTATAAATTTCGTAGATTTTATTATTCATAATATTTGCATTTTTTATCTATTAAGAAATATAGTCGCATAGATATTAATGATAAGACTAACGTATTAAGATTCGAAGTGACACTGAAGTTCTGAATGGAGATTTTGTCAGCTGAAAACTTCTTATCACTTGAACGTAAAACAATACAGTTTACTCTGGGGTTATATCAGATATAAAAAGTGAGATCTAAAGTTATATAGGGGAGAGTTGGATAAAACGGGATACCATTATTGTTTATATTTACTACGGAATATCTGTTCAGGAAAACCATACATTAATTTTTTTGTAGCTACAACATTTATCGAAGCACACAAAAAACATATTTTAAACTAATTTTACTGACTGTGAAATAGAAAAAAAAATTAATTTCCAAACTCTTACATATCCCGTTTTAGCATACCTGGGTTGGATAAAACGGGATAGGGTTTACAATGTTTAAATTTTTGCATATATATAAATATAAAATTATGAATAATGCAAATATATTAATAATATTGTTTATACATAAAAAAGCTCAAGTCTTCATCAGAGAAATACATTACAATTAGTTCTAAAGAAAGATGTGAAATCCTAGAGTCCAAAATTAAATGCTTAATAATGAACGTTAATAAACAAATTTTGCATTACTATATAAAAGGACTAAATTTTTCAAAAATATATATAGCTAACATAAATAAGTTGTTTAAAAAGCCTAGGCCTACATTAATATATGGCTATTTTAAAAGGTAATAATCCAACAAATAAATAGGTGGATAAAACGGGACATAAAAAACTCTATCCCGTTTTATCCAACTCACAAGTGTCCCGTTTTGTCCGACTCCGACACTTTTTGAAACAAACATGGCTGCTGCCTAAATATGAAAAGAAAATTAGATAGACTGCATATCAAAATATTGGTAAATAAATGATTAATTA
This sequence comes from Parasteatoda tepidariorum, assembly GCF_982258835.1. Lineage (NCBI taxonomy): Eukaryota > Metazoa > Arthropoda > Arachnida > Araneae > Theridiidae > Parasteatoda > Parasteatoda tepidariorum. Next base: position 64,492,557 of record NC_141757.1, on the reverse strand, counting down.
AATTTAATTCTCACCGGAATTTTATTCCCATGTATGTAGGCAGTACAATGTAAAAAACAACGCACGTAAATGTAGAAAATGGCTAAAAAAATAGAGTAAAAAAGTTCTGAGACTTATAACTTTCTATCAAATAGTGATCTCGAGGCGGGACGCACCGAGAATAATATAATCACGGTCGAATAACACGTTTCTGTCGTTGTTCACTAGATACCTGCAATAGTCTGGTCCCAAGGCGACGTATCCCGTTTTGTCCGACTATCCCGTTTTATCCAACTCTCCCCTATATTGTTTAAAATAATAGTTACAAGCAATTATCCTTTTTTAGATACTAAATACTGTATATTTAAATCAAATTAACTTTCCTTTATCAAAAGTCTGGTTAAGTCGCAAATTCAAAACATTAAATGTCTCTTTAGAAGTTTTAACAAAATATTCTTGTTTTTGTTTTAATTTTTAGGGAAAATTCAAACGTTCATTTTTTACAGTAGAAACAAATTATGAAAATTGTGAATTATAACAAATTATGAATTATTGTACTTTAAATTTTTTGTTTTAAATTGAATGTGAGTAAATTACTCATGATTTACTTTGAATTATGCCTAAAAATTTAAATCAAAAGAAATGTTTATAAATACACTTATAACTGTAAATTTTCCATTTTTTTTTACTTATCTACTGTCATACATTTTCCAATATGGTTACAAAATAATGCGTTCAAAAATAATCAATACATTTTATGTACAGGCCATTTTTCGTATTCTCCAAAATTAAATAAACTTTCTTTAAATGAAATTTTAATTTAATTTTACTACCGTAAACCAAACTAAAAATTGTAAATACAGCAATTTTGATATTTGTCAAATTAAACATAATTCATTACATTTTTAAAACTCATGATGTTTAACAATTTAATTTATTTTAACAAAATAAAAATGCGCAAAGCAACTATACATAAAATAAAACTTAGTCTTGTTTTTCATTGGAAATTGACTTTAAAACGCATTTTTTTCCAATGAAGAATTTTAAAAGTATCAAAAAAAATAACGTATGACATAATAAATTTATTTCGACAACGCAATTTATTGTGCCTTCGTGTGAAAGTTGGAATAGCGCCAGATGTCAATAAACGGTACTACCCAAACATCGAAATAACCCCAAAACTCATAAAATCTGAGAAACTCATAATTCAATGTGGCTGTAGCAGAGAAGGAAACCTCTGTTGCCATAACACTATGAATAAATATCTAGACGGTGCAGGAATATGTTACAAAAAGTTTCTATGACAGGAGAGCAGAAAATAAATTATTTTCGAAGTCAAGAAAATAATAAATGCTATTTTTAGATCATGCTAACCATTTAGATATGAATAAATATTTGTTCCCCCATTTAGAGATTTATGATAAGTTTTAAAAATGAAATAATGAGGACAAAATGTTATTACTAAATATTAATGTAGTTATTATTTAATCTAGCAAAACGTTTTAGTCTGAAATGTTTTTGCTGGTTAGTGTAAGATTTTTTATTGATTTATTTTAGCAAAATAATTATGTTATTCAAAATCGTTGTATGTTTATAATGTGAAAATTACTTTGGGTTTGCAATAATAAAATAACTTTTTCTACTTAGCTTATTGATTTTAATATCTGATTATTTTTTCGCAATAAATAGACAGGGATGTAGTCAAAATATACTGCGAAAAGACATCTCCAAAAATACCAGAATATGGTGAAATTTACAGTGCTTCTGAATCTATCGGAACTCAAAATATTCCGAAAGTTTTACCGATTGATTAAAAGATTTTGATAAAATTAACAATAAAATATGGTCTTAAAACATATGAAAAAAATTGGTAAATACGGTAGATTTTGGAAGTTTTATCATTATATCTTAAGCAGGGCGTAAAAGCCATTTATTAGGTTAAATTTACTTTTCAGTATTGTATTTTTTACTAAATTGGGGGTACTTTAAAAAGCAGACTTTCCGGAAAATAGTTAGTATATGAGCAGAAAAATTACTAAATGAATGCCTTGAATACCATCTGTTGCTTTTTTTTAAACCAGAATTATGCATTTTTCGTCAGAAAGATCATTATCATAAAGTGTGGTAAAATTACCAGAATTTTCTTCTCCGTGATAAAAATAAATATTATTTCGATAAATAAATATAATGTAATAAATATTTATAAACTGATAAATATCTCAATATGTACTGATAAATATCTCAATTTGTACTGATAAATATCTCAATATGTACTGATAAATATCTCAATATCAAATTGCAGTAATTTATATGGATATAGGTTACTCTTTTCAAATTATTATATTTGGTGATTTCGCAATTTAAATCTTAAAAAGCTTTGGGGAATCGTTTGACATATACTGGCATATATTGATATAGTATCATTTCACGCAAACAAAATTGAATCAAGGGTATGAAAATTAATGCTGACTTGATGCTACTAAAACTTATTGATAGCGGCGCAAAATTATTACTATACTACTTATTAGTTTGAACGGTGGCTGAGCGGTAGCGCTTCGTGCTGTCGTACCACAGGTCCTTGGTTCGATCCTCGGGCCGGGCAAGGTTGACTCAGCCTTTCATTCCTTCAGTGGGTCGATAAATGAGTACCAAGCATGCTTGGGAACTAAACACTGGGGGTTCCGCGTTCGGCTGATCACCTGACCAGAACATGTGCTCCTGCATTCCAGAGTCCAAGGTCAAGAAAACTGAGATGGGCACAGTAGGCCTTGGCCCTCATGGGCTGTCACACCGCTGAGTTTAGTTTTATTAGTATGATACTACTGGATATTCTCACAGTTTTCAAAGTTGACCAACTCAATTTATTTATTACAACCGATATTTAGTCAACCGATTTATTTTCACATAACTATTTAATACCAGTATTACCATTAATTATCGAGTTAATCTTCATTTTTAGATGGTTACCTGCAATAAAAATGAGCCAGATGAAACCAAAAAATAAAGCATGTCATAACCTCTGTAAAATGAAGTTTATTTAACTAAAAGTTGTCGAACTGACTTTTATTAACTGTAGATTATATTTCAATCAACTGCACTATAAAAAAACATTGTAACATTTCAAACTCTTTTTGTGAATGTAAATTTAAAATATAATTATTACAACGTAAAAAATTCTGGATCAAATTGTGGTGAAAAGTGGGTGTCGTAACTTCTTACTAAAAAATCCATTTTTACTGGAGCTTGGGATGGAGCAAAATAACTGATATATCGTAACTTTTACAGTAATAATTACTGTAAAAATAACTGAATCACTCTGATTGAATATATATATATATTACTGTAAAAACTATGGTACAATATTTTAAGCTAAAAATAGATTTTACTGTATAATGAATTTTATAGATACCGTTTCTATTACAAAGTGCCAGTAATTTTTACACTGCAGTCCAATCCATTGTTTTGTTCTGCTTGTATATTTGTCTAAATATATTTTGTAAACTTTATTTTCGACTTAAATATTACAGTACCATATATTCATATGGAAAAAAACTGTGAAACTGTTTGAATTTACCATTCGTGTCAGAAATGGCAAACAAGAGTTAACATTCGAACAACTAACAGATACGTTAAGATTAACTTTCTTAAAACTTAAATGATGAGAAAATTATATTTTTTGCATGAGAAAAGTATCACATTTACAAAATTTACCAAGGTCTCCTTCTTACTGTTCTCCTGCCCAGTTTTGTTGCATATATTTTAATAGTTTTTTAGACAACCAATAAATAGTCACATTAGTTTTAAATTCTTTTGACGGCAAACAAGTTGTTTTAATAAAAGAGAAAGGAGAAAGGAGGTATTTTCTCAACGAAAAAAAAAAAATAAAACTATAAAGCTAATGCTTCGAAGAAAGACGAAATCTGGGTATCGATATCCTATAATCTGAAATTCCAATAATTGGATATGTTGCCAGGTTGTCAGACATTAAAATGCAAAATATTGCATTATCCAGTCTTCTTTTTGCAATAAAAAACATAAACTAAGATCTTTAGCATAGCAAAAATAAAAAATGCACTAAGTTTGTGTTGAAAATTGGACTGAATTATTTTGATAGAGACCTCAAAATATTGTAAATTAAATTTTTAAAAAAACTGCAGTAAGAAATGAATTTATGTCATAATATAAGAGCATCCAATAGTTTTTCAATTTAATCAAATTATGAGTGAAATATATGCTATTTTAGTACAACACTATATGAAAAATCAGTTCAACGATTATAAATTTTGCACATTGAAGAACAATATTTGTTTCTGTTTATAAATCGAAGTTAGAATATTTTACTTGAAAAAACTTTCGTTTGTATTAACTAAACTACATTCAAAATTTATAAAGTGAGAATGTTGTTGAAATTTGTTTACTATATTTTACCTATACTTCAGAAACTAATAATTAAATATTTAAAAGTAGCTGATCAAAAGCTATGAAAAATATTTATATGGAATAAAATTCATCTATAAATAATACTTTAATACACAAATCTTATACCAAATATTTAATTTAGTATATTATATAAATTAAATAAATAATAAAGGACGAGGTTATTTTTCGAAACTTACCTATGCTTCTTTACAGTTAGATAAATTTAGGTTCGTGTATGCTGTTCGAGAATAAAAACAATTCATTGCTTTAATTAATGATGGTGAAGAGCATGCTGTTTAGTTTAAAGTGAGTTTTTTCTGCATAGAGAAAAAATATGGTAAAAGTACAGTAAAGAAAGAAAAGCATTCCCGCAACAGATAGCTGTGGGCCGGGGGGTAATAGAGTTTAAGATTCCACAAATTCGTGACCAGCGGCATGATTGTGGCAATGTGACTAGCACTGCTCCCAGGCCGCCTTTACAACCCAGACTATCTGGTACCCAACAATATGAAATTGGGTAGGTTTCAAATCATCATTGGGGATTAAACCCCAGTTCTTCACAATGACTATTCAGTGCTTTAACCACTCAGCCATCAAGACTCTTACAGTACTTCATGAAAATAACGATTCTGGTAAAAAAAACATAGTTTTCGTTAATAAAAATATAACATATGGTACTTAAATAATTGATTTACTAATTTTTTATTGTTAATAACATAATTTAAACATAATTTTTCGTTTCATATGTTAATAACATAATTTTAACATTATTTTTCGTTAATATGTTAATAACATAATTTTAACAAAATTTTTCGTTTCATATGCTAATAACATAATTTTTCGTTAATATGTTAATAACATAATTTCAACATAATTTTTCGTTTCATATGCTATAAAATTGAAAAGTACATTTAGCCCCATAAATGGTTTTTATGCCATGCTCTAAGTTATCATGATAAAATTACCAAATTTTGCCACATCTACCAATATTCATCGCATAAAATAAAATGGATAATTTTACCAAAATCCTAAACAAAGCACTTCGGTAAAAATTACTGAGCTTTTTTGTTTCCATAGAGTCAAAAACATAGCAAATTTCACCATATTCTGGTAATTTTGACACTACATTTTTTTCCAAGTATGATAAACATGTCTGATATAAAATTCATGGAATTCAAAAAAAGTTTCCTTTAAAAACTAATTTGTTCCTTTCTCTGGATTATTTTTCTAGATAAAAAGATTCAATAAAATATGGTTATTTTTAATTCATATTAAAAAGAAATTGCCATGAATCTGTGCTATTATTGTAACTATAACAAACTGTGCTCTCTCAAAATAGAAAAAAAAATTATTTGCTGATGAATCTTCATGTTTATTTAAATTTATTAGTTGAATATTAAAAAAACAACGTTAATATTTTATATAAAATTCAGGGGCACAGGTGGGATAAGAAGGAACAATTGAGACAAAAATTGCATTTTTCCTCAAAATTCCATTAAATAATTGCTTCCTCGTCATCTTGGTTTTTATGTAAAATTTTTGATTCAGGTATTCCTTATAATTTTTGGCATTAAAAAAAAACTTCAGATGATAAATGATTTTTTGGTAGCACAATATATTTGAAAAAAGGGGAATAATAAAGTGGTCATTTCATTAGATAAGAAGAAATACAGTTTGATAAACTTTATTACTTTTGTGAATTTTTTCTCGAAACTTTTATTTTAGCAATAAAATTATATGATTTAAGCTTTTGAGTAAGTAAATTAAAACTATGCTTTTGTCAGGTTTCAGAATTTTACAAATGTAATTTTGTTACAGTTCAATTTGATAAAATCTGATTAGGATGTTGCTAAAAAATTCTAATAACATTAATTATACAATAAACAAAGTTATATATCAAAAATCTAAAAGCTGACTATTATATACAATATAAAGCTGACGGGCCTGAGTAGTGGTCAGGAAATTGGCCTTGCATCGCAAAGACACTGGGTTCGAATTCCAGGCAAAGCATGGATGTTCTTTCATTCTCTGCATGATCTGTCCTTACTATGGGAGCAACGTTGGCCCATCTAATATGGTGCCCCTGAAGGAGGGACCAACAAATCTGCCCTTTAGGTACCTGTATGTTGAAAAGTCCTTCTCCAGGTGGACATTGGATTAAAAAATACAATTTAAATACTTTAAAAAAACTATTGATTTCAGAATTGTATTATCATAATTTCGTCCAAAAATATTAATAGAGTATATAAAATATTGCGCTCTTTAGAACTGAAATTCTGATTTGGTGATGGTGCCGTATTTTACTTGTAACTAGAGATATTGCTGTATTGATTAAATATTAATCATTAGTTTATTTATGAAAATTAAATTATGTATAAATAACAGCATATTGATATATTTCCCTCCCCTCCGACAGTTCAGTTCAATCACAAGAGGAAATGTTTTTTTATTAATCAATACTTCAAAGAATAGTTAAGTTTCAATTTCAATAAAAATAATTTAAACTAAATAAAATGGGTTAAACAAAAAATAAGTTAGTTAAGATATTAAGAACAGGAAAACAATTAAAGCGAAGCGTTAAATGTTTAATGCAAGTGTGATACAGTAACGTCACTCAGTGCATATTCTCTAACACTTCAAAAAAGTTATTAATTGCGCTGCTGTCTTTTCTACATATTAAACCATACCGTCGTGACATTGAATTTTAGAGGGATTAAATTCTCTTATACCATGATTAAGCAAGATATCTTGTTAAAGTTACTGAAAACGTAAATGATATGACACTTTCGTTTAAGCTTATTATCTAAACTGAAACTTTTCGTTTCGTTATTCAAGTTGCTTCAATACAAAAAAAGAAAAAAAAAGAAATGGCGTGGAATCGTAACGCTCAAAGTCTTAATACAAATCGATCAATTAATATTAATTTTTATTTTATCGAATTTATTACACTAATTCTAAGAGTTGATTTATATTATCTGACGAAAGCAAAATGCATCCAACTTAAATGTTAAATAGCAGAAACTAATTTAGTTTCAGATGTATAATGGTTAATAAATTTTTAATTAGATGAGACATATTTAATTGTAAAAAATGCTGAGATAAATATTGGGGATTTGCTATTGTGTCTGAAGCAGTATGAGAGTTCATAATAGCCACCAATTATTTAATAGTGAGCTTGAGTTCAGTTGGAGTCAAATTTTCACCCATCAAATAGTTTTTGTTCTCCTTTTCTTTTATTCACTAATAAGTAATTGATGGCACAATATTTTTATAGCTATTCAACTGAATTGAAAATTCTTAAAATTTATGTCTTTTCATTTGAATAGAAGAAATCAAAAAAATAAATTCCTGGGCGGACTTAAGAGCGTTCTTATGCATTGATAATATTAAAGGAATAATATATTATTTACTTTTCTGATATCACGACAGATGAGTAGCTGTTCAGTAAGTGTTATATTTTTATTAAATGTGAAAGACGAAAGAATTTTTAAGGCTTAAAACAGAAGCTGCATATGATATACTTTTCTATATTCAAGCAAAATATTTAAATGTTAGTTAAAAATTATATAGCAAAAAAAAAACATGTAAATAGAGCGTTTTGAAATCGTAAGAATACGTTTATATGTTTCGCAACAACTAGCACTTCCTTGACTAGTACAAAATCTCTTTGTAAAAAAATTCAAATAAATTTACGGTCAGATCAAATTACAAATTTATTTCAGATCAAATTAGTTTTTGGTGCATCATCTGTAAAATCCATTTTACCTCAAAATCCCATCTTTTTGTACAATATCATACAATAAATTTTAACTAATATTTATAATCAGAGTGACTAATGATTCTAAGGTAATTAGTACTGTAAAAAAGTACGATTTATCAGGTTTTTGTTCCGTAATATTTCTGATAAAATTTGATTTTGCAGTAACTCTGGCATGAGTGCCGACCGATATTTTTACCGGGAGTTCCAGAATTTTTTAGAGTGCATAGCAATAACATATCTATAAATATGAAAAATATAGGGTTTTTGAATTTTAAAAATGCCACCATTAATCTTTTCTGGCATCGATGTTTATTTTTTCGTTTTTAAAAGAATATTTTTATTTTAATTTACCATTGTTTGGTGCAGAAAATATTTTAATTTATTTTACGGAATTGTTTATGAGTAAAATTAAATGCGCCCTTAGAATTATAAATAACGAATGATAGTTTGAAGTTCAATAAAGGTTTATGCTTTATTGAACTTCCTCTACTTTTAATATAAGTTTCAAATGGGCCTCATTACAAAAATAGAATTTTCAATAATATTCATTTAATTATCAAAACAGCGGAAATTTTACTAAGAAAATCACTAATCATATTGGCTTTAAGACTTATTAAGGCATAATGACCTTAAGCTCTTTCAAAAGAGTATTATTTTTTATTAGCCTAACATTTTAAGAACAATTTTTAAGAAATAATATTAGATACATCTAAATCATATGTGCGGAATTTCATGGTTTTAGCAGTTATTCCAAAAGATAAAAAAATACAGAAATACAAACTACCGAGTTTTAAAAACAATACATCGCCGGAAGATTTATAATCTAAATAAGAGTAATATATAATAAGAAAACATGAATCGATTTTTTTTGCATCAATTTTGCAAACAAATGTATTACCGATAAATACGTGACATTGTATTGCTGATTTAAATATGTTTGATTTTACGAAGTAAATGTTTGGCAGATGAAAGGAATGTGATTCAGCTTAAGTAAATGACTTTTTAAAATCTTTTGAAGTTATACTTCTTATGCGACTTCTAACAAGGTTGCGTTAAACGTTTAACACTACATTTTTATTGGCCGGGAAATCGCGTGGTAGGATCCAGTTTTCCCTCATTCATTTCCATATTGTTTTGGTTCTCACTAGCATAAAAATAATAAAAGTCATAAAAGTTTTGTTTTTCTATAAATATTTTTTTAGTTTGTTTTGATACACATATAATTTAATAAGGTAGTATTTTTTATTTTCAAATTTAGTGGATAATTGTAAATTGTGGATAACAATTGTAAAAAATGAGTGAAAGCAATCCCACGGACAATGCGACGGATTTATAAGGTTATGTCAAGGTACGTCTCTTGTGAATATGAATTGATTGTTAGGTTTTCTATTCTGAAATTACATTATGACGCATTCACATGCATTATTAATACAAATACATTTTCCAGGGCGAGACGATGAGGCAACCACAAGCACTTCCACTTTTTAAAGAGGTTCACGAGGGAAAAATGCACAATATTACCGTGATTACAGAGCACGGAAGCGAGCGGAGCAGGAAAAAGAGTCGTTGAATAGAACTAGATTCTTCTACGACTGCTGATTCTTCTACAATTAACGTTGCAGGTTGCGAAGTTTAACTTCTTCCACGCGGAGGGACTCCACGCACTATTTTTTTAACTACCTATGTTTAGTATTACTATTGTCATTTTTGAAAAAGATAGACACTGTTTGAACAAAATAGATACCGTATATTGGACTCTTTTTTGACGCATTTTATGTTTGTAATAACTCTAAGAAAAGGGTTTTTGGTTATTATTACTTCTGATGAAATTACTGCACTGAGTGCAAATACCACTTCAGGTAAAAAAAAAAAAAAAATTAAGGAAAAAACCATTTCTGATAAACAAAATTAAAATAAGAGGTAACATTTAAACTATTCATTCAGTAATTTTTCCGTTTTTATGGTAATTGTTCACGGGAATTAATTTCTGGTTTTCAAGATTATAGCTCTTCCCATAACACATTTAGTAAAATATACAATACTGTTAAGTAAATGTAACCGAATAAATGATTTTTATGCCATATTATAAAGTATCACGATAATATTACGAAACAATAAGGTAAAAAAAAATGTATTAAAATAAGTTTATCTCCATCATTGCAAAATTTATTTCTTTGAGTTCATCTTTTTACTGAATACAACAAAGAATAATAAGCATATTTCTTTTTGGACGCAAAATTTCAATTAAAAAATAAATTATATGTCTATAAAATATATTTTAGCTAATTTTACTAAAAGCACTTCATTACCAAAGCACTTAAGTAAAAATTACCAAGCTTTTTGGTGTTTCCATAGAGACTGAAACATAATAAATTTTACCATATTCTGGTAGTTTTGACCATATTTTTTTTCTCAGTGTGTTTAACTACCCTAATTTTCTAAAATGAGCTAATATTAATTAGAGATAATAGTGCACTTGATAGTTCATTTAGAAAATCAGTCATAAAACACATTTTATCCTGGTAAATATAATAATTTACAATGGATTCGGCTTTTTAATATTCAAGTTAGGACGGGAGATGTTTTTGTCAGCTGAAAGATGTTCCATTGAACAACTTTTTAGCAACAAAAAACTGTAAAATGCCAATTCTTCTAAAATTAATTCAATTCAATTTTATTAATCATTTTAATATTTTAGTTTTAGATTCACTTTATTATATTTTTTTTTAGTTTTAAATTAACTTTATTATATTTTTTTAGTGTTGAGTTAATGTCATTATAGTTTTTTGTATAAAATTAATTATTTATTTATTTTTTCAATTAATTTCAATTAATTTTAAATAATTGCATAAATTTTTTTGTTCATAATAGAATTTTAACACCTTTCTAAAGATTCATCATCACTGAATCATTTCAATAACACTGAATTATTTCAATATTAGTCAAAAACTCGAAAAACATTTAAAAATTTAGCGTTTCCCTTTAACAAGTTTTCGAAAATAATATAAACCTTGCTGAAAAAATAAAATTATTGATGATATTTATGATAGACTCAGGAGAGGAAAAAAGTCTTAATTATTATTGTAATTGAATAACTAAATTTATTTCTTTTACAATGAACTGGTTTCATCTATCTTTATTTTTATGTTCATACAAAACACTATAAGAATAATTAATGATAAAGAAAGTAAAATTCCACATACAATTAGTCATAAAATATGTAAAAGAATAAAAATAACTAATATTTCTCATATAATACGCACTAATTGATTATCAAATGTCAAACTACTTTTAGCTGCTACAACCATGTTTAACGATGATAAAAAGCAGTCTGACATGAGACTAAGAAAATTTGTTCTAGTTATCATACATTCAAAAAATAAATGAATAATTGAATTGAATTAAATAACTTTTAATTTAATTTAAGGAAATCTTTTTGGCTGAGATTAAATGTTCGCTTTATGAAGAAGTGATGGATGAGTTTGATGTTGATTTATCTTGAAAATTTTAAAATGCATTGGCGAAAAGGGAATTATATATTTTTTAATATTTTTAATTAATCTCTTTATTTTAAACTAACATAACAAGTTCACCTCAGATATTTTAAAACTCGTTAAACTAATTCCTACGTCACGTTAGTTTTCCTAACTATTGTCGAACAGTCTTTTGAGAATAATATTAATAAGACTCTCTGAAACATTTTATGTCTGCAGCAATTATATTTATTGAAAATTTGGAAAATGATTTATGTTCAAACTAATGAGAACTTTAATAATAAATAAAATAATATTTAAAAGTACTTCTTAAGAATTATTAAAAAATATTAATTAAGAAAAAAATGCATTTTTGAATTATAATTATCAGAAGACAGTCAATATAAAGTCAGAATTGGGGAACTTCAGATATTAAAGTTATATGTACTGATTCAAGCGTTTAAATACTAAGAATTTAGCTATGAATATTATAAATATTTTTAAAGATTCCACAAAAAATCAAAGATATAATTAAAACATCCTTATTATTTTAATTATATTTATATTGTCACCATCTTTTTTTTCTATACTTAAAAATATATTCGTATATTTAAAATTAATTAAACACCTTCTTGATTAATTTTGCTCTTTATTTTTCTCTCGTTCAATTCAATTTTATTTTAATTTCGTTACGCTAATAAGGCTCACTGAATATATTTTCTATCAGATCAGTAATGATATTTACCGATATTCTGGATAATTATCAATGTACAAACTAAGGCGATTTAGGATAATACAATAAATTATATATTTTTTTTGAAAAATTACTTTTTTAATTTATTAAAGGAAATATCAATTATGAAATGGCTGAGTTTTTAAATTATAATTATTATAAAGATAATCAATAAGAAGTCATGATTATGATGTTATAAATAGTAGATACTACGCACTGATAAAAGTGTTTATTTACAAATAATTAAATTTTGAATATTACGAATATTTTTACCTATTCCGTATATAAAAGAGATAATTAAGGCATTCTTATTCGAATGCTAAATGTAATCGTATCATTGTCATCTTTTTCATGCCAAAACATATATTCGCATCAATAATCCTAATTCTGCTTGATTAGTGTTACTCGTTATTTTAATGTAGTTAAAATTAATTTAAATTTAATATCTGTATATTGATATTTATTATCCACTTCTTACTTTACAAGCTACTTTTGGTAGTATTAATAGAGAAAAAATATTTGAAGCTTGGAAAAAGCTTGGTATTCCATCTTCACTTATCTTTTTAATAAAAACAACCCTTTTAAATTATAAAATGAAAATTTGAAATTTAGAGCCAGTTCTTTTAAGAATCAGGCTATGTTGGGCATACGACATTTTTGCTTTTGTTTGAATTTTCAGAATATGCTCTTTATGTAAAACAATTAAACATGTGCTGTTATTTTATTTTTGATCAAAACTATTGATCTTCTGAAATTGTGAGAAATACACAGCAATTTTCAACTGGCAATACTTTTTAGTGAATCCAGCAAAACATGACTATGACCTTTACTTTATATTATACAACGTTCACACTAACTATTACGACATGAATACATTCAACGCACTTTTGTATTGAAATTTAAAGGTCATTCAAAAACTTTCTAAGAATAAGCTTCCTCCCAAGACATTGATCGTTAAAATCTACTAATACCAACACTTAACGACAAAGTTATATTAAATAAATATTTTTAAAAACTTACAAATATTAATTATATAGACTTAAAAAAACTTAAAAGGGGTGCCATCCCCTCTGCAGAGGATCAAAATTGTGATGGCATATCTTCGGATCATCCTCAGAGATGTTTCCCAGACCGTCGCCAATAGCCCATTGTGCAGCTCTAGTGCGACGTAAATGAACTACGACAACGACGACGAAAAACTTAAAAGGTAAGACATTACTTGATTTAAAACTTCCTTCGCTTCAAAAAAAATATAAATAGAAAATAATAGTTGGCTTGTTTCAAATGCTTACAAACAAGCCCTCATTTTCAAGGCTTTCCCGATGTGCAAGAGGAGAAACAAGCATGATTTGGAATCTAAAACGGAATGTTGTCAACAAAAAATGGAAAAAATAAAGGTGAGAAACAAAACTAGAAAAAGCCGCTATAGCCGAGAGCGAAAAAAAATGAAAAATAGAACGAGAAAAACCACAGTGGTCAATAGGGGCATATCAGGTAATGAATCAGCTATGGAAAGGAGGTGAGGGAATAATGTCATTAACAGGAGAATTAGCATTCATATGAATAAAATAAAATTCCAGGTAATCAAGATGAGCTGATGAGTTAAAATATTTCTGCGATTACATAAAAATATATCATAAAATACGCTGAATGGAGTAAAACCGTATCTATGTCAGTAAAACTAATAGATTAGAAGTTATAAAAGCTTTTACGGATAAATAGTACAGTACATTACTGTAAAGACAAACAAAGTTTTAAATCCCATTTATTTTTTATGATTAATCAAATAAGATAAAGATAAATCAAAGGAAATCAAAATTAATTAATTAATGACGGTTTCAGAAATTTAATACCTTATTTTGAACTTATTAACTGTTTTTAAATAATAATTTCATTTACTAGCATCAGACCAGAAATAATAGTTAAAAAGAAAATGAAACACAGTTCTGTGATAGGTTCTATGATAGATAGAACAGTTCTATGATTCTAGAAATAATAGTATATCCGTAGCTATGTTTATCATACGTACATTTTATCCCCTTTTATAGTACGGATATATAGGGCGGATAGTAGAAACAGATAGTATCCCCTTTTAGAAACCAAGAGAAGTTGTAAAACAATTTCTCTTGGTTTCTTTTTTCATTTTACTCTTGTCTACAAAGAAGTTAACTTGTTTTGAACTTGATAAGTCGGCCAAAGGGTGGTTACACATTGTTTTTGATGTATTTCTTGAAGTTGAGTCAAATAAAACCTTTACCAAGTCAACGGTACTTTTAGCAATAGTTCAAGACGCCCTGAATTCTATGTAAATACTGATATGTATTTATGCATATAAACACATCGCTATATAGACAAACCATGTACCATATCATGTATCATAGACGAACCATGTATCATTATCATACGTATTTATTTACTTTAAATCAAAAGAGATCAAAACAATAATTAACAGATTTGAAATAAGAGTTCAAATGACTTAAAGTAAAGGAAGTGCAATTTTCGAAATCATGCGCCTCTGCATTTCTATCTAGGCAACCAAAGCTATACACAAGCTTGCTTAAATAAAATTTAAATTACTTCTGAAATGTTTGTTTAATCGGCCTAAATCTAAATTCTATTCATCATAAAATAATATACCAGAAAGTTAATATGTCCAAAATAGAATATTGAATAATTCTAAAACTGTCAATAATAAATTTTTTCGCTCTCTTTTGACTTGGTTTAATTTCCCGTGATTAATCATAAAAAATCCATAAGATCTATATTTTCTTTTGACTGCATCGCAATGTTCTGTACTATTTACCCATAAAAACTTTTATACCTTCTAATATTTTTGTTTTATTGAGTTGGTTAAAGTCTTATTAGATTCAGCGTAAAAAAAATACAATAAAACGAAGTGTTATGTGTCTAGATAGCAACGTTTAGCTATCTCCCTCTTTTTCCTTCTCCCTCAGTAATTTCTTGATAAAAACTGCAACTGATTGCTGCTTGCGGAAACTGCAGCTGTAAATTCTTGATAGAAATTGCGCATCGGGGGAAGTTGCTAACTTCAATAATTCATATAAGACATAAATCACATGCTTTATAACAATTTACAGCTTTTCTATAACTATTTCTGTATTCAATTACTCAGGCACGTGCCTTAAACTTTGAGGCCATATTATAAAAGGTAGAATAAACAACCATATGTCTGTAAATTTTAATCTCTGCCAAACTTAAGACTTCTATTTCAGCAAATTCCATGCTTTTTTAGTTTTGCCAAAGGCAGTTGATGGCCTTGAAAATGCGTGAAGTCGAAGTTTCTTGCCACCTTAAGGTCAATTTTAAGTACAGGTTGAAAATGCATCACTTTAGGTACTACTCGATGTTATATATAGTCACAGAAATGTATATATGTTTGTTTAATTTCAATAATAATATATTTTGAAAGGTAAAGTCTAAGAAAATTATTCCTTTTAAAGATTTTGACCTCGAAACAAAAGTTCTCTGAAATTATTTAGCTCTCAATAGTTAGTGGGAAGTAGTATAATATAAAAGAAAATTCATTTCCGTGTTAGCAGTTGTTTCAGGAAGAAAAAAAACATTTCCCCTTGTAAATTTATGTGTTTTCCTCAAAATTTCAGAGACTGGACAGTTTCGACCCCTCTCGCAAAAATAAAAAAAAGTCTCTAATAGTTTTATGTAACGAACTCATTCCGGATATGTCATTAAATTTTAAAAAAAAGTTTGCAAACCTGCCTGATTTGTCAATGTTTTTTAAAAAAAAGCTCTTACGGCGAGATGTCTAATGAATAACCCAATCAATATTAAGTTTATCTTTGTGATTCAAATACAGTCCTACTTTTCACGTTGCTTTAGCAAAGGTATTGAGTAACTGAGTTGTAAACATATGACAAAATTTAAGAGGAAAATCTTCATCACTAGTTGGGTATTAGCCTGTACTGACCATGCAAACATTGATGTACAAAAGATCTTTTTCTACGCGTTTTGCATTTTCAAAATGGCTGCAAAGGCTTAACATGCAAATACTGACCAGGAGAGCACAAAATATATGGTTTTCTTATGAAATATTTTTAAGAGCAAATCAAATATTTCCTTAGACACTTGCACTTTTGAATCTGTCCTTGTGATACTTGCTTAAAGTACTTAGAATTGAATATTAGTTATAATTGGAGTTTACATTGAAACCCTGTAAAAAGAATTCTTTTGGAAAATCCGCCCACTTAGGGAAAAATGTGATCGAAACTACAAAAATGTCGCAAAATTTACAGCTCTGTGGGAAAGTCAATAAACTCGGCAATTTTTACCAAAGTATTTTGCTAAAGATTTTGGTGAAATTAGCAATAACATATGGTTTTATTGCTCTACAGTTTGGAAGTAAATTTAGAAAATTTTGGCGTTATATTATACTTAAAATCATCATTACGTCATTATACCTTAAATCAACCATTTGTTCGGTTAAAATTACATTTCAGTGTTGTACTTTTTTGAAAATATAAAGTAATACGAACTATAATTGGCAAATCTAGAATTTCTGGTGAAATCTAACCATATAAATTGAAATATTACGAATAAAATGAAGAAATGAATTGTTGAAATATTATTTTCTTAATACCGTTCTTTTATCAACGAAACTCTTTTTTTTTCTATACAGTTCCATAATTTTTCTCTCTCAGCTGAAGAAAAGAAGGGGATGGGGATGACCCAAACTGTGATGGATAGATTCCATAGAGAGAGATTTGGAAATTTTAAAGGTTTAGACCCGAAGGACCTTTGTCATTGTAAGGGTTTAGCATTCTCTTTAAAGGAATGCCTAGATCCACCCCCTGGGGTGTCGTTCTACCAATGATTATGTAAATAAATATTAGAAGGTTTGGGGTGTTTTTCCAAAAAAAAAAAAAATAATATATATATATATATATATATATATATAATAAATAAATAAATACAAGAAAACACTAAGAAAGTTAAGAAAAACAATAAGTATCATTTAATGTAATAAAATTTTATATAAAATCATTGAATTAATCGTATATTTTGGTGGATATATTTTCTAAACATTTTTTTTGTTAATTTTTATGATTTTCCCATGTGCAAATCCATTTCAGGCCAAAATTCATTGCCAAAATTATTTACTAAATAATTTCTTTGTTAATTTATATAATTTTTCCATGTGCAAATCCATTTCGGGCAAATCCGTGGTTAGAATTATTTACCAAAAATTCCTTTACTAAATAATTTCCTTTGTTAATCTATACAGTTTTTCCATGTGCAAATCCATTTCGGGCAAATCCGTGGATAAAATTGTTTGTTAAAAATTTCTTTATTAATTTATACAATTTTCCATGTGCAAATCCATTTCGGGCAAATCCGTGGCTAAAATTATATACTAAAATTTTTTCTTTGTTAATCTTTCTATGTGCAAATCCATTTCGGGCAAATCTGTGGTTAGAATTATTTACTAAAAATTCCTTTGCTAAATAATTTCCCTTGTTAATCTATACAGTTTTTCCATGTGCAAATCCATTTCGGGCAAATCCGTGGATAAAATTGTTTGCTAAAAATTTCTTTATTAATTTATACAATTTTCCATGTGCAAATCCATTTCGGGCAAATCCGTGGTTAAAATTATCTGCTAAAATTTTTTCTTTGTTAATTTTTCCATGTGCAAATCCATTTCGGGCAAATCCGTGTTAAAATTATCTATTAAAATGCTTTCTTTGATAATTTAAATAATTTTTCTATGTGCTAATCCATATCGTGCAAATCCGCGGCTAAAATTATTTCCAAAGCAGGCAATTTATGTTTCTCTTTTCTATTTTATATTTTTTCTTAAATAAACATCTATCTTCTAAAACTATTTATGATCAATTTTTAAAATTATCCAGTATAATATTACCTTGCGCACATCCATTTCGGGACCATCCTTGGTAACTAACAAATCAAAACTCAGAATAACAAATCACTTCAGCAGTGCAGTAAGAACGACACTTTAAAACCCTCTTGTTACACTCAATTTGCGCTTTTGCTTTCATCTTTTGTTTTCATATTTTGTAATCTGGCAATCTTTCTGCGAAAACATTTTTAAATCATTCCTGAAAAATATCTGTCCATGTAAGTTGTTTTGATTTTGCTACTCGCTTTATAGTCCCCCCTTTTTAATGTTTTTTCTTTTTCTTTTATTTTATTATCTGTTTTTACATGTTATTTTTACTTTTTATGATCTATTTTTATGTTGTTATTTTATAAAAATTTTTTGAGTGCTCCTCACACTATTGTATTAATATATTTTGCTTTGGCTTTATTGATACAATATCAGAAAGCACTCTGTTTTGCGGATATAATCGTGTGGGCTGAAGAAAAGATTATATCTTTTTTTTTCCGGTTTTTTAATTAAAATTTCATATATATATATATATATATATATATATATATATATATATATATATATATATATATATATATATATATATATATATATTTTTTTTTTTTTTTTTTTTTTTTTTTAAATAATATGTTGTTTGTTATTTTCTTACTTATTATTTCCCACCCCCTTTTTTCATATGTCTATAATTTTTCTTTGTTTTTTCTTCATTTTGAACTTATATATATATATATATATATATATATATATATATATATATATATATATATATGTAGCATATATCGCTTGGTATTAGATGTGCTTATTAGCTATTATTATTTTTTTTAATTTATGAAAATTAAAAGATTATAAATAAATAATACCAAAATGACTTAATAAAAATTATTAAAATTCATTGCTTTTACGAATTTAGAATACTATTAGTATTCAATAAAGCTGAAAACTACATATAAGATTAAAGTGATTTATTAACGTAATTACAAACACTTAACTTCATTAAAACAAGCTTTAAGTGCATTTAATATGAATAAATACTATTGATTATCATAATTTTATTATCTTAATCACATGTTTCTGAATGCGGTAGTCAAATAATATGACTTAGACTTTAAAAAGTAACATAAACTTCAAAAATGCTTTTGTTCAAATAAAAATCTGTTTTCAAATATGAAATAAAATATGAGGAACATTTTGAAAAATATAAAAACGTTTAGAATTTTCATTTTTTTATTTTAAAAGTTATGTTTACGAGTGGGTATTTAATTTTTTATTCTTGAGCGTGACTTTAAGTTTGATTTATTAAATAAAAGTATATTCAAACAGTCTTTATTTTCTTATCACTTCAAAGTCTCATTTTTATTCTGCTCAATTCAACAAACCAGATAGAAATATGTACACAATGTCGTGTTTTTGTTAAGATTTATTCTTTTTCTTATTTTATGTGTTCAAAAATATGATTATGGATAGGCAGGTGATGTTATTCAATAAAACCAGATGCACTCTGTTTGAGTAAATAAGGATGATTCTTATAAATTTCATTTACATATTCTCCTCTTTTTCTTACGTGATTAAAATAAATTTGGATTTACATTTATGAAAATAAACAATTCTTGTGTTGTATACACTCTAAGGTGGCTGTTTTATATTAAACAAAAACTTATAACCTCAAAACCAAAAACTCGAAAACCTTAACAGCGCATTTAAAGCCCCTTAAGAGATTCATTTTCTAAAAACAGCACGCAAATAAAATGAAACTTTGAATTTTTAAACAAAGTAATTTTTAACAAAGTAACTTAACTTTTAAGCAAACTGAAAGTAACAATGATTTTTTTAATTAAATATATAAATACATCTTCCGTATCATTTGAACAAATTTAAAATATAAATTTATTTGGTTTCAGTTCATTGAAAATGAATTACTTTTATGAACATATTTAAAAAGAGAGTTACTTATTATATGCTTAATAGACAATATAAAAAGTAAGTTACTTTATAAGCTCGATTTTTAACCGAAATGAACAAAAAAGGAAAACAATGTTTAATTATTGCATTTAAAAACTAAAACTCAAATAAAATGGTTGTTAAAAATAATTTGAATGTTTCTCATCATCGCAAGATTAACAAGCTTCATACAATACAAGCTTTGAGTTGTTTAAAAGTTAGAATTTGTATCATGGATAAAAATATTTTAAATGCAAATGAAAATAATTTAGAAACTGAAAATAATCATACAATTTTAGAAAATATGGTTATTTATCATAAAACATTGTCTTATAACTGCAGAGTAAAATTATAATAAATTGCAAAGTTAAAAAATACATGTTAAGATTATGCACATTTTTAGGACTAGAAATCTATTTTTTACTCTGTTAAAAATAAATATAATTATACTATGCTTGATTTAATATGGAATGGGGAAGAAAACACAAGTTTATAAAAAAGCTTCAAAATTATGAAAAAGTAGCAAATAGTTTACATTTTGCTTTTAGAACATTTTACTTTCATTTTAGCGGAAGTTAATATTTTACAAGTTCTAAATTAATTCTATGGAATATAACATACTAAAATTATGTCTAGCAACTGAACCATCCTGATTTGAAACTAATATATGGTTAATGAGCAATTTTTCCCGTAACATTGCTTCATTTTGAGCACGGTTTTCCCAAAATAAAGTTTTTATATTAAAATATTTTGAGTATTCCAGGAATCGCAGTTTCATTATTATTTTTTTTAATTTTATGTTCCCCTTCATTTTTCAAAGACAAGAGTGTTTATTTTTGTCAATCGGATGAGAAAATTCATTAATAATGGTGATTTTTGAGATTTAAAACTTTAAGCTAAGTTTATTCAAAGTAAATTTTAAATTATATGAAATGCTCTTAACTTCTGAAAACCATTTTGCTTACTTAATTTTAAATAAAAATGAATCTACCAAAAATAATAATTAAAAATAGTTACTAAAGCAATTATATTTCTTCCTAACTATGAATAAGTACGTTTATTATTACTTACTATTTTAGTTAAGGTAATATTTCAAATTATTTGCTTATTTTCTTAATAGAACTTATGTTAAACAGAATTTTTTGTTCCAACATTTAAAAAAAAAATACCTGAAATATTAGTTTAGGGAAAAATTTACTACTAATAAAGAATAACTAATAATAATAAGGAATACTTATTAATAAGGAAAAATATTTAATATTGGAATTTTTTAAATTGACTAAAGTGCTTTTAGTTTAATAAATAAGCTGTGCTTATGTATAAACGCGTATGTCAAAATTATATTATACAATTATATGTTTCTAACAGGTTTTCTCAAATGCATCTTCTCTTATCATCTTCTTGTGGTTTTAAATTCAAATGACATAACAAAGCAGTATTTGAAAATATCGTAAAAAAGTCTTAAGTCAGATTGTATTTAATTGGAACACAATGTTATATCTGAACTTTTAATAGTCTGTGCAACTAATATAATGCAAAGATGCACGCGATGCAAGTTTTGCGTTTATCTTAATAGTAAAAATAAAAGAAACGAGTGTCTTTATTAGTTAATATTCAAAAGTTACTTTTCATTTCTCTTAAAGACTTTTTCTAAGAAAAGGAAAGCTTTTGATATTTTAAGTATTTCTTTTATATTTTAAAGAACCAGCTAAATTTTTCACTTATAAAATATTTTTCATAGAGAAACGATTTAATAATATTTTATTTACGACTGAAATGCTTTGAAAATGTCAACACATTTAATGGGATGAAAATAAGTGCATAATCAATGCGTGAATACTGAGCAACACTACGAAATCTTGTTCAAAACTGAAAAACATATCTCCAAATCTCCAAAGAATTCATGAAGCTAAAATGTACTGCTCAAAACAATTAAAGGGTACTTATTAAAGGGTTTTAAGGGTAAACAACTAAAGGGTACTCTTGTATGAAACAGCGGTATAAGCATTTTTTTCATAAAATGGGAGAAGAGAGTCACGAATGAAAAATTTCTTATTTTAATAAAATGCAAATGTTTGACGTTGAAGACGACGTTTTAGAGGCAGCAAATTTGATTTGGCTTTCAACTTAATGTAAGACAAACGTAAAAAAATGATCACATTCAGCAAGCACGTTGTTTTGATAAGTGCGATGTCTCAATGCTTATCATTAGCCGATTATGATAATTAATCATTCATAATTATTAACCATTCATAATAATTATGATCCAAAGTAGCAGAAGCCATTGAAGTTTCTCAAAGTTTGATTTCCAGGATCTGGAACCATTTTTTCGGAGACTGGAAATGCAGGCCGGAAATCAAGGCAAGGGTGTTGACGTACAACAATGCCAAATGAAGACCGTTATTTAGTTTTAACTGCTCGGGGACACCGGATACTGGCACTACAGTTTCGACCCAAACTGTTCGAAACCACCTTCACGCTGAAGGTCTCTATGCTCGCTGACCAATGATGTGTGTCACGCTAACAGCAATGCAATGTTACGTCAGCAGTGAGTGGGTAACAGAGCATGTGCACTGGAGGAGAAATGAATGGCGCAAAAGTCTTTTGCCGGATGAATCCTTTTTTTCTGTTCATCCTGATAATAGGCTTATTTTTATCTGGAGGGAATGTGTCACTGGAAGCAATTCTGCATTCGTGCACGAGAGTGTAAGATTTGGCGGTGGGAGAGTGATGGTCTATGCTGGAATCTGCACTGATGGATGCATCGATCTCCATATCATTCGCAAAGGAGCTCTGACAGGTCGCAGATATAGGGATGAGATCCTGAGACCTGTTGTAGTCCTTTACGCTGCAGCAATTGTTGATGACTTCATGTTAATGGATGACAATTGCAGGTCATATCATGCTATCTTGGTGAATGATTTCCTTTTGGAGGAAGGAATCATACGAATGGATTGTACAGCGTGTTCTCCAGACATGAAATCAATTGAGCATGTTTGGGATATTCTAGACGAATTTCTGGACGGGCACAAGATCTCCAAGAACTGGAGAGAGTTTTTCTGGAAGAGTGGGACAGGAAACCCCAGCCTCTCATTAATAACCTCATTGACTCGATGCCTCAAAGGTGTTCCATGTTACTGGTCATCGGGGAAACCATACCCCTTACTAAAAATGATTTTCTTTTACGGAAACACCTTTATTTATTTGTTTTTTCTCATATGCACAGATTGAGTTTCTTTCCTTTTGTACCCAGAAGCTCAATAAAACGCATTTTTTTCAGTTAAAAAAAAATTAAAATTTTATCTCATATGACCTACAACGTCTCGTATCAGTCATTGAATCAATAATTCTTCAAGTGCGGGAGCAGCACACAGCCTTAATATCATTTAATTACTTTAAGTAGTGCAGTTTCATTTTTTTTTAAATTCAGTATTATTTTATGCCCTTCCTGTTTGCTTTACGTACTCAAAGGAATGTGAAAGGACAGACCTAAAAACCTACAAAGCCAACTAAGCACGTACCAAACCAAAACCTACTAAGCACGCAGTTTAGTAGTTCATCCATAGTAGTTACCATAGTTGTAATAAATAATAACTCGATTAACTTTTTCAGCGCTATGGGCGAGATAACTTGTCCTCTACATAAAGTTTTTTTTCTATGTTATTGCAGTGTGTCTAGCGACTTATTTATCAATATTTTAGCACATTTCATTTCCTAATATTTCGTCTTTCAATTTTAGGGAAAAATCTTAGCGCAGAAAGTGGGATTAAGACTCCCCATTGCCGCAATGAAAGTGTTAGTAATCATTTGGCACAATGTTGTTGCTCAAGAACAAGTTACCTGTTAACAAAATATCAAGGACGTAAAAAATAGTGCATAGACTTTTCTCATAAACTTATTAGTACCATTTCTCTATTCATTTTGCTTTTCAGTACATTACTTATTTTCCTTTTTTTTCTGTTTGTTTCAGTTTGTACCTATTACCAAAATAAATTAATCATCACTGGTGTCAAAAACTCATCACTGGTTTTTGCGTTTTCCCTCATTAACCTTTTCTTTATATTTATTTTGCATTTTAGTACTCAATTTAACTTGTTTATTTTCAATTAATGCTTATTATCAAAATTAACTCAGCATCATTGGAAACAGTAACAGTAGGACACTTTTTACAGTTCCCTTTAATGAATAAATAACTTTTCTCCAATAACTTTGCCTTTCAGTACGTAATTTATATTTTTATAAACTTCTGTTATTACCTACTAACAAAATCAATTAAGCATCATTAGCGTTAATAATTGTATTGCGATTTTTTACGTTTTGCCTAAGAAAATTAGTACTATTTCCTCAATAATTGTGCTTTTACACGCGTAACTTTTATCATTTTAATTGGGCACTTTCAACTCGTATTAGACCATTTAGCGAATACGTAATTAGGAAATTAGGTTTTGTCCATTATCATGTTGAATTAATTTTTGGATAAGATTTAATTGGATATCTGTAAGTGACGTCAAACGTGAGTCGAACCTGATTTGTTCTAAATCATCGCACAATTTAACCACGATCATGCCAGCGTCCAATTATCATATATTCAAATTTTTTTAAACACGTTTTGAAAGTATAACTGTAAACAAACTAAACACATGGTTTTAGTTAAATTGAGGAATGCTAATTTGGTGACATTCACGTATGCTACCACAATTACATGTTTCGCGTATAGTATTATAATAAGAGTTAAAAGGATATAGATTTTATATTTACAAAATATCTCATCATTAGTTCATCACTGCCTTTTACGTAATTATATTTTAGTTAATTTGGAGAAAAAAATGTGTTCCTTAAAAGCTAAGTATGGAATTGGCACATTAAATTTAGTCACAAAGCTACGAATCAATTGTTGTCGTAATGCATCATCACAATGAACAGTGTCTTTTAAAAAGAGAGAAAGGCAGACGGAGGAATATTTGGAGCACGCAAAACAATGTCATTAAAATCTCTTTAATATTTGTTACATTGTTTGAGTGCCTTATTTCTTATGTGTCTCATTTCATTTGTTTATTAAATTGAATGCTTATATACAACATTCCACTTTATTATTGAATGACTTAGTTCTATTGCTTCTTTTGTTTGGAAAAGCAGTAAAAAAAATTTAACACTTTTCCGGAAAAGTACATCTTAAAATCTTTATTTTGTAGAGAAAGCGTTCGAATTTTTCCATTAATTATGTGACAAAGATTTATGTCCTCTTCTTCTTATCAGTGAAGCTCTTTTTAAAGGCGTAAAAATGTTTCTTCTTATCTACAATAGTTGTTTAACAACTTTCACACATTACTTGTTCCAAATGGTTTTGCGGCTATGAATGTTTTCTCTTTCTTTAAAGAAATAAAAAAAATGAGCCTTGTTCAGATCTTTTTCATTTAAAATGACTTCCAGAGCAAAAATGTTGTTATTTGATGTAAAGGAATTTTTATTTATATGCAGCTATTACAAAAGTTTGAAAGTTTCATTTTTTTATAAATTTAAAAATTTTGTTTTATTTTATTTATTTTTCGTAAAAGCAATAGCTTTTTTTATTGACTTTACTCTTTATTTATCTGCGCTAATAAATACTAGTTGAGTATTACTTAGGTTTAGTTATCTTGGTTCTTAGACACATTTATGATAGTTATATTAGTTCCAACATCTGATTTTTTGCATCAATATTCCTGTTATTTATGTATTTTTCAATACTTTTACAAACGAGAGACTTTGCAGTGCGGCACATTTATTTATTGATATTGTTTAAAGGAGTTACTTTATTTTGTGCATTTATTACAAAATTTTACAAGCTAAGGTAAGTTTATTTTTATTACTCGTCTTTGTTTGTATTAAAGCAATCCTTTTTTTCATTTATATTGCGCGAGATTTATGAGTAAATTAATATGATTTTGACATCATCTTAATTCAAACATCTATTTGTTTTCATCAATATTAATAATACTGTTGTATTTACAATTCTTTCCTAAACACGAGAGATTTTCGTCTTTTTTATTTGACATGTATATTTATTGCAGTTCTTTGAGAGCTAAGAGACCAAATCCGAAGATAAGACCAGGTTTTATTCCAGAATCTAACAAAGAAATTGGATTCGGTACGTTAATACTGTATATTTATATGTGCTGCGAAGATTATGGGAAATAAATAAAAACAAGCTAGCAATACTAAACTGTGCACTTATTCTAAAAAGATTATTTAGAGTTTAAACGAAAAAAAGGATAATGTTTTTATTTAGTTCCTAGGCTCTAGAGGCTTAAAGTTTATTTTTGCAATAGTATTTTGTCTGCTTTATTGTGCATTCTTTTTTTATGCAACTATGCTGCTTTTCAAAAGATTATTCCTTCAGTTTTAATCCATATGACAAAAAAGATTTATAGGGAATTTTAAATTGAAAAACAAATTACAGTTGAAAAATGAAATACAGTTGAAAATTTAGAAAAAGGTTTTGAGGTAGATAATGTTTAATAAAATTATTTCACCAAAATTTAATTGTGACATGAGTTTAATAAAAAAATTACAACTTGCATTAAAAAGTGTATGAGTTTCATGCCAATATTTTTTACAATACTCTACAAAAGAGAAACATTAAATTTCTCTGTTTAATTTGAAAATGGAAAAAGATTTAAAAAAAAGGAATTTCAGGAAAATGAGCTCTAAACAGTTTATTTCTTAATTGCAACACAAATTGAAACAAACTCATGATTTGAAGCAACAACTAGGCAGAAACAATCCTTTTTCAGAGAAAACCGCACACCACTTGGCAAGTAAAATTGTTTATAAAGCATTTAAAGTCGAATACCAGTAAAAAAACGTATATCAATCTAACTGTTATGCAATAGGGGTATCGATTTTTCCATGCTGCCAACTAAAAGAGAAGACTTTTTTCCACCTCAGCTAACGACAGTTGAGAAAGACTCAAAAAAGCCGATTGTCTGTCAAGGTAGTCTCAAACATTTTCTATCTGATACAAGTCTAAAGATATCGGTGGCCGCAAACTGAGGTAAATATCTTTTTACTCTAGAAAATCATCGGTATTATGATCGTCTGCTGTCATCAATAAAAACGAAATAACGACCAATATACCATTAAAAAACCAAACCCAGAGTATCAAAATTATATCTTTTTATTTAAACCAGTATCATTGGTCTTTTCATGAAAACATGGGAGTCGAGCGGCTCTCCAAAATTATAATAAAAAATTAGTTTCTCTTTTGCTATTTCTAATCTTATAAGCTAACTGACGCGAGTAATATAAGCTACATTAGAATGTTGGCGCTCGATAAATTCGATTATTATTTAGGGATTTGTAACAAATGCTTCATTCCAAGTCACTGCAAGATATGTTCAGGGGATGCTTGAAGTGAATTGCATTTTTAGTTAACAAATCAGATTTCCTCACTCCTTCAAATAAAAGGCTCTTAGGATGTTTGTTTGTGATCATTAACATAATGGTTTAAAAAATTCTGTTTTACTTGATGCCCAGTAGAGTGACTGAGGCGAGCTACGAGGTAAACAGTTAGCGTGTATCCTAAAGTCTTGTGTTAATTTTTTTTTCCGTTTGAGTAAATTCCTTCAACGATCTTCGAGGTGATGAAATCCAAGATTGATAACTTTTAAAAGTCAGTTCAAGATTTCTTTGCCATGAATATCAACAAAAAGTCCAACAATAATTAAGAAAAAATTAGTTCACAACTTCTGCTAGTCAATTAAGAGACTGGAGCATCCATGCGTTGAATACTGGCTGGGAGAAATGGAATAACCTTGGTCAATCCAAGCCTTGGTTGGCTCCATAAAAGAAGTATTCACTCCATGCATTCTTCATTCCTGAAGTACACTGAAGAGCCGAAAAAACTGGTATACCTGCCTAATATCGTGTATGGCCCCCGCGAGCACGCAGAAGTGCCGCAACACGAAGTGGCATGGATTCGATCAATGTGTGAAGTAGTGCTGGAGATAATTGACACCATGAATCCTGCAGGGCTGTCCATAAACCAGTGGGAGTAAGAGGGGGTGGGGATATCTTCCGAACATCACATTGCAAGGTATCCCAAATATGTTCAATAATGTTCACGTCTGGGAGTGGATCCAAGAGCATTCTTCTGAATTTAGACACTTCCGCTAAATACCCAGACATGAACATTATTGAACATATTTGGGATACCTTGCAACGTGATGTTCAGAAGATATCCCCACCCCCTCTTACTCCCAAAGGTTTATGGACAGCCCTGCAGGATTCATGGTGTCAATTATCTCCAGCACTACTTCACACATTGATCGAATCCATACCACGTCGTGTTGCGGCACTTCTGCGTGCTCGCGGGAGCCATACACGCTATTAGGCAGGTATACCAGTTTTCTTCAGTGTATAAGCACGAATCTCTTTCCACGATGAGCTTAGGACATAAATTCTTAAATTTTTATATTTGTTACCTTAAATATCGATCTTTTTCTCTCCTTTCCCTTTGTATCTCTGTATATATGTACTTATATCCTCGATTGTGGTGAAACAGACATCCCTGCTGGAGTAAGAAGAAGAAGCTGTCCTGACGCATTAGCGTGTTCTGTTTTTGAATTCCTGTGGTTTGTGTAGATTGGGGTTTATTTCCCTGTGTAAACTTTCTAGTGCTCTTTTTTTAACTATTTGTTGATTTTTAAACGATTAAATAGAACAATAAACTATTAAAATATTAAATTATTAGAATATTAAACTATTTTTTTCCAACTTATTCGTTGAACATTACAGTTAAAACATCTTTTTATACATTTACTAAAAATTTATACTTCAGCAAATAATAAGCATTTTTCCCAGAATTGAAGGGTTCTATTTCTCTTTGATAATCTCTATTCTCGGGGTAAGATCGGGTACGGAGAAATGAAGTATTATTAGTTTCTCCCAACAATATAAGCAACAATATAATTGGTTCCAACAATATAATTGGTTCCAGCAATATAATTGGTTCCAACAATATAATTGGTTAAAAAAAAATAGCTATATGAAGAAAAAGAGCGTTACTTGAGCCTATATACTTGGTTTTACCTCACTAGTAGGAAACGATCAGGTTATTTGATTTTTCTGGAAGAAAATAATTTATAAAAAAATCATTTATAAAAAAAAGTAATGCATGCATGACTTTTCGAAGAATGATAATTATTATATTTTTATAATAACAATTATTTTTAATTATAATAATTATTTCAATACGATAATGATCTTTGGCCTGCAGAATTTTTTTTTCTCTAAATGCTTTACATTACGATAAAATAAGTACTTTTATTAATTATTTAAAAATTGAAAGAAAATTGTTTAACAAAAAAAGGAAAATATTCGGTGTTTATAATTTTTAGTAACTTTATTGCAGACAGTGAACAACTTGCTGTAGATTTTTGTAATTACTTCCATTTTAATTATTTTAAGTTTTGTGAAGGGAAAACGCATTTTTTTTGTTCTATTTAACTTAGCAGTTTCTTTAAAAAAACATGCCTTAACACTTTTTATGGTAAGATTAAAAAAGTAACGATCATTAATTTGCTTAAGCATTTGTTCCAGCGATAAAGAAATTAATCATTGTTTTTTAGACGCTTCGAAAAATAAATTGAAATAATTAATCATGAGAGGGACAGTTCACCACAAAATTATTTTAAGACGAATTAATTTGACATTGCGAACATAAATCTATTAAAACTAAAAAAACATTAAATTTAATCAGTATTTTTAATCATCGTGATAAAAGTTAAAATTCATTAACATGATTTTTCTGAATGCGTGGAACTTAAAAATATTTTGATAGAAATTAAGGGAACATATGGCTTCAGAAAATATTATGTTTACTACTTGAATATTTTAAAAAAAGATAGTTTTGGAATACAACAAGAATAAAGTGAAATTTTATATATATATATATATATATATATATATATATATATATATATATATATATATATATATATATATATATATATATATATATATATATATATATATATATATATATATATATATATATATATATATATATATATATATATATATATATATATATATATATATATATATATATATATATATATATATATATATATATATATATATATATATATATATATATATATATATATATAGTAAATATTTAGCTGTTTTAAAAAGTGCAAAAAAATCTATTATCTTAGAAAACTAAATATGGAGCATGAAAGCTTTTAATTTCAGAAATGGGAAAAATTTAGATTTTTCTTAAAATTGATGCATGTTTAAAATAAGTGATAAATGACCAATTCAATATAAAATATATAGATATTTTAATTAAGTTTAACAATTTTCAATTTTATGAATATTTTCTTTCTCTATAACTCTGTTTTCAATTTTTTTTTAACTTCTCCTTATAACTTATCTACTTGACGTTTTTATTGTGAGTCCTTCATTTTTAATTATTATTTAGAAATTTACGACCTAAACATTTTATTCCCCATAAAACTTTATTTTATAGATTTATGACAGTTATATCTGTTCCTTGTTAAGTGTTAACATTATAACGTAAGCAAAAGAATTGGTTTAATTTCTTACAGTTAGCTATTTTAAAAGATGAAAAAAAATCTATTGTAATACAGAACTAAATTTAGAGCATAAAAGTACTATACTCACCCAATAAGAAAAACTCAGAGATTTTTTTAAATTGATGTAGGTTTATGTACTGATTACAATTAAAAAATAAAGAAAGTAAACTACTACGTTATATAATTTATTTTTAGCTCAATATCAACTTTAACTTACAGTAATTTTCTTTGGGGCGGAGAAGAAAAATGAATTGAAAGCATGTACTTATTCTTTTTTTTACAGAAATGTCTTTTTAACAATTATAAACAATAAACCCTTTGCTTATACAGCGTCACACTGTAAAAAATTCCGGATTAATTTACAGTAAAAAGTACTAGGGCTCAGGTGCCAGTACTATTTATCGTAAAATCCATTTTTAGATGAAAATGTTGCGAACGGAAATTCTAATATACCGTAATTCTTACAGTAATAAAGGTAAAATCTCTATTTTAATAAATGTTGCCGTAAAAATTGCGGAATAATCTTTTACGGTAAAAATGGATTTTTCGAATGATTCACTCAAAGTGTCGGCATTTTACACCGTAATTTGATCTGGAATTTTTTACAATGCATGAATGGTATCTGTCGGATCATATAATCTAGTGCAAACTCAACAATACCGGGCCTTCTACTACCCATAAAATTGACCAAAGGTATTCTTTGGAAGAGGAAAAACGTTCGGAAGGAAGAAATTTTGTTTTCTAAAAGGATTAATCGAATCGGTTAGAAATCTAGGCATTTTTATTGAGCTAATGGAATTTTATTTCATGCATAATTTAATATTGTATATGAGTGATGCATGTTTTAGGTGTATAATTAACTTAGTCTATCTAAGATTATCTATCTGAATAAATAATAAAGCATAGAAATAAAAAAAAATACCATTTGCCATGAATACTATTTGTAGAATTTCAAACCAAATTGCTAAGTAATCATGAATTTCTTTAGAATATTTCAGCAATACTTAACCGTAAAAAATCAAGAGAAATTAATTATAACTAAATTACTTGTTGAAATTGGAAATCATTCTTATTATAAATTTCTAAAGAAGAAAAGTCGGCCCAAAAGTAAACTTAATTAAATGAGAAAATACTTCATTTTTTAACAAACACTAATTCCACTAAAGAAGTACTCAAATTAAAAGCATTTTATGATTTCACCGTAATTAAACATGAATTGCTGAACTTTCAAAGTACTCATCCTGTGTAAATATCAAAATCAGCAGAACAAATAGCTACTAAAATATCGGCTGTTAAGAGAATAAAGATTGTTTGAGAAAGGGATTTTATGATCTTAGAAATAACCATTTACTCTCAGGAAATAGTTCGAGAATGCACAAACTAGGCAGCTGTGATCATAAAAAAGACATTCAAAGCAGATAAAGAGTAGTTTAAAGATTTGAAAACTTTTGGCTCGTTGCTAATGTGGATGGGGTGTTTTCAATGAAAATATTAAATTGAGGAGTGAGTTTTTAATGGAAAGTTTTATTGAAAAATTAAAAGATGATTACGAAAGAGATAAAATAGTGAAAGATTTAAAGATAGGTAAAATATCACCGTAATAAAGACTATATATTAAGTGCATATTGCAAGTGTGAATAATACGCTGAAAAAAATATGCCCTCTGAATGTCCTAAGTCCATTGACTTAATAATTTGACAGAACCTGTTCTTCAAGGTAAAGTACCGTAAATTTACGTTATCATTGTGTAAGTTTAGCATATTAGAGTGCTTTTAATGGCAGAGTTCGTTTACACACACAATGTTTAAATCTGAACTATTAGTATTAGTGGATATCACATCCTGCTTTCTGTCGCTCACCAACTACTAAAGACTGCTTCGCGATTACTCGCTAACAAGATCGGTGCATTTGAAGTGTGGCTTGATATAAAATAGTCCAATATTGTCTAAAAAACTCAATTGTTTTATTCTATTTTAGCGCTAAACTTTAATATACAGCAAAATGGAGAAAAAACTCTAATTCTAGCAACTCCTCCATATAAAAATTCACATTAAATCCACGCCACAGAAATAATTGCCGAAGTTGTATTGTAACAAAAATGTTTGCAAAAATAATGACTAAAATTAAAATGTCATTAGACTAACACTCTAACTACACATTCACTTCCATGCTCAAAAAATCTCATATATATATATATATATATATATATATATATATATATATATATATATATATATATATATATATATATATATATATATATAATGGCGGAATTTATGTCTAAAAATTATTTTACGGACTCAATTAAATGCTGATTAGTAGCTCTCAACATGAGCGATTTCCTGACATTGTTGCAGGAACAGAACATGCTAAAATGACCATGTATACAAAAAAGTACTACTACAGTTGATTGTTGCTCACGTTTTTTATTTACAATGCATTTTTGATAAAGGTTAAAAAAGACATTTTTAAGAAATAAACAGCCTTAATTGATTTATAAATTACCACCATAATACCATGATTTCAAAAATATTTCTCGTAAATTTTTTAACTTTTTTTTTTACTCTAATCCCTTGTTATTCAGTTTTTAATCTATATAACCTGAAAAAGCTTAAATTACGGATTATTTTAATTCATGTCAAAATATGTATTATATTCAATTAATAAGTTTAAATTCAAAGACGATTAATAAATTTTAATTTAATAATTGCAATGCTAATGTTTAATATTAATATTTACTAGTTAAATAAAGTAATATAGTAACTTGGCTTACACTTTAGATTTATTGATGTTATTGTACGAATCTTGATAGTATGATGATTTATTACAAAATTAATTTTCATTTAAATCTTATCAATTGTAGACTTTTCATCAAAATATCCAAAAGAAAGCCAAAAGAATATATATATATATATATATATATATATATATATACATATATATATATATATATATATATATATATATATATATATATATATATATATATATATATATACTTAAAGTATTAGAATATTATTAAGATTTTGGCATAAGCTTAATAATATTCTAATACTCGAAGCCCCCCTTCCAAAAAAATCTTTTGCAGCCTATTATTATTCAATCTATATGATACAATTCATGAAAACATACAATCTTCATTTTTCTTCATGATTGCTTCCAAGAAGTCTCACAGATAGCGTCATACTTGTTTCTTTTGACTACCAGATTTTCTTTTCATTTTTTTTTCTGTATGAAGAACAAGAGAATAAATGCTTTGTACTCTTTCCACCCGCAGACAAAAGAACGTCTAACGCTCCAATAAACACATGATCAACATCTGGGCACTAACACGTTAACGCCCTAATTCTTTTGACACCAACTGTCAACATTAATATTTTTCATCCTAGAGATTACCGCAGTCTGACGCCGAGAATAAGTAAATGACGAAGAAAGCTTAAAAAATAATTCCACTCAGATGTAAAGTGGCGAATTTACCCAACATGCATATTTAGAGCCCCATTGAGGCGAATAAAAAGCGATAATAGATAATAGAAAAAGACAATTTCCGTAAAAAGAAATTAAGATTGAGATGTTTAAGGCTCACTTTGAATATTTTTTGTCAGCTTATTTTTCGTTCTGAGACAACAGATGTTCTAACAGAAGCTTTAAAACTATGCTTTTCTTGCAGTATTCGCTTAATCGAGGAGGGAGTCGGAAAACAAAAATAATTAAATGAAGTTATGAATTTTTTATATCAAAAATAAGCAATTTTTTAGAATTAAAACTCCAATCTTTGTCCCAAATGATTACAATTGAAAAAAAAATCCAACGAACATTTAAAAACAATGCATATTTCCAAAATAGATTTCTTATTATTTAAAAATTTCGTAACAATATATGCTGATTTATTTTGATAGATAAAGAAATTAAATTTACTGAAAATGTGTAAGCATTTTCTTATTGATCTCTTCTGTTTCATAAAATATCCGGTCTTTCCCATATGAGCATTTGTGTTATAATGCGCAATCACATTATAATATGAATTTAAGTTGCGTCTAAGTTCAAAGAGAGTAAACGATTTTTAATCCCTTCTTTTTTATTTTTTAATCACTTCAAAATATTCAATGTTGTCATGTTTACTGAAAGATATTACGAATAATCCAATATTTGTTTACTTATTAATTAAATTATTATGATGAATATCTACTATATGCTTAATTTTTCAAATTTGAAGTTATATTCAAACATGTTCATAAAATTAAATTTAAGTTCCTTAAATTAAATACTTATTAATATCCTTTACTTTACTTATTAGTTACATACTTATAATGATAAATAACTATTATCATTCAAAGTTTCCATTTCAAAGTTATATTCAGTCCAGTTTATAAAAATAAATTTAAGATGATTAAAAAGTCTCTAAAAATTAAAAAAAAATTAATAATAAGTCAACAAAAAAAAAACTTAAAACAATCTAGCATGAAAGAGTCAAAGTATTAATTATAGTCAAAGTAATAATAATAATTTTTCTTTTCAGTTGAGCTTAGTTGAAATTTCTCTGGAAAGATTTTTTTTATTAATTGTTTCTGGTGAGAATAAATTGGGATTATCATTGAAATACATCAGAAATGACTCCTTGAAGTGATTCAGAGGTCTTTTGTTAGTAATATTCAGAAGACAATTCGGAACGATTTCAAGAGTTCTTGCAATTGGCAATTCTTTATATCATTGTATGGAAACAAATTGCCCTTTAATTTCATTATTATACAGTACCGCTCCAAAGTATCAGTACACCTAGAAACTTACAAAAAAATGGCAAAATTCAAAGTGTCATAACTTCTTTAAAAATGATCAAAAATGATCATTTTGAAGCTTAAAATCTCTACTTTTATGTACTCTAATTGTTTTTAATTAATATATTTTGCAACTATGTACAGTCCGCAAAAAAAAAACGAATCACCCTGAATAACTTTCGTTCTAATGATCGGATTTTCACGAACTAAGTGTCAATCTTAATGGTTCTTGAGGGTGACCTCAAATATGCTAATTAATTAGTGCTAACTATTAATTAAGTTACGAAATCAGACACAAAAACGTACTTTCTCTGAATAAACACGTATTTTTTTTTACATATTTGGAATCTAGACACTTGAATTAGGGGGGGTAGACGAAATTTCAAAAAAATTGGGTGGTAAATTGGGTAGCAATAAAGGTTTATATATTTGGCGATAGTCCAGAAAACCGCCAAAAAAAGTCGCCTGCGCAAATGAATATTTTAAGATAACCCATTGACTAATTCAAAAGAAGAATGCTTAATTTTACTAGGTTGCTAGGCAACCATACTATGACTGTAGAAAAATTGAAATAATGTTTTGTGATTGCTCAGAGAGGTTTAATTCATTGTTAATAGAAAATCTCTCGAAGTTTCTAGGCAATAGACAATTTTTAAGCTGATTTCTGTCTAAAAAGCAAAAAAAAAATTATTTTAATGTCCTTTGAAAAGAAAATTTGAATCGATTTATAAATTATTTATGATTTTCTAAGTTGTTAGAATTTAAATACATGAACTTTTTATCTGATATTGTTTAGATTATGCTGTTTTTGCTAAATTTATTCGAGTATTTCAAACTAAAATCAAATTGACATAACTTATTACAGCTATATACAAAATTTTAGGGATAATCATTTTTACAGCTTTAACCCCTTGGGGACAGTGATTCATGAAAGCATTCGTACAAAATCAGAATCAGGATGTAAATAAATAAAAAACGGTAGCTTAAATGCAGGCGTTGCTAATTTCACGGACTTACGCTACCTTGAATTTAATTATTGTTAGTTTAATCACATATATAATCGATGCTAGTTCAAAGTATGACTAAATAATTTTATTTTGAACTAAGTAATGGTGAATTAAATAAATCAAACAATTATAACCCCGCCCACAAATAAACTGCTAAAGAATTACTTTGTTTACCAGTTTTATCTTTTTACCCTGGTAGATACTGTTTTATGCTGTCACGTATTTGTGTCACGTATTATACAGTCAGCGCGAAAGGGTTAATCGAGTCTTCTAGGCAAGAAAGTTTGAAGATGAAAAAAAGTACTTGAAAAATAAAATGTAGATTATATAGTAATTCTAATGCACATTCACAAGGTTTTCTGTAATTTTCGATATTTCTTTTTTCTATAACTCAAGGAATTGCTGAATGCTTAGTGGCAATTTAAAGACATTGAAATATGTTATGTTTATGAATAAGATAATGAAATAATATGTTGCATATTGTATGATTCGTTGTTTATAAAATCTCTTCATTCTGCTAGATATTTAGGTTACATGGTTTTCTTTGGATAAAGATGATTAGCAAATTGCATCCTCGTGTTTCGATGCATTCTGAAACTTACGTTCGCAAATTCACCATACAATGTCGCACAGCATATTCTTCAATTACGATCAGCTACATTTACCACCAAATACTGCTACTATGATTATTCATGTTTTCTTATATATATCTGATACTCTCGTTTTAAACAGAGCTAGTAAGATCCTTAAGATACTGAAAAACTTAAAAGATAAAATATTTAATTTTATTAACTCAAAATTTTAATTTTTAAGTTAAATATAACTTTTACAATATTGATGCTCTTACGTTTTTAAAGACCACATGAATCCTGTTAAATATTAAAATGCA
Source organism: Parasteatoda tepidariorum (assembly GCF_982258835.1). Taxonomy (NCBI): domain Eukaryota; kingdom Metazoa; phylum Arthropoda; class Arachnida; order Araneae; family Theridiidae; genus Parasteatoda; species Parasteatoda tepidariorum. The sequence continues at coordinate 64,455,117 of NC_141757.1, read as the reverse complement.
TATGTTTACTTTAACGAGTGTAAAATCCTTATCAAAACAATGATCAAGACCCAAATGTAAAACAGTATAATTGACGATAAAAACTCAACTGACTTCGAAACGTATGAAGAGGGAAGTAAAAGTCGACATGTTTTGAGCGTTCAAATATAATCGCCCATTCTCAAGACTTGTCAGGCTTGAATAAGTTGTGACTTTCATTATTGGACGCTCAAAACATGTCTACTTTTATTATCATCTATTATTTTTTTTAAATCAATGAAATTTTTATACTTTCGATTCAGTTTCTTGGGATTATCCATTTAGTTACACAACATATTAAATTATTTCACTCGATATTAAAATAAGTTTTGAAAAGGTATTTTTTATATATATCGATGCCAAAGTTTATTCTACATATATTTTAGGGTATACTTTCGGAGTATTTTGATCGAGATTATTTTTACGCCCTTATTTGCTTAAATTATTAAATAATTTGCTTAAAATAAATTATTCAAGCTACATGATTTAATGCATTTATAATATAATAGTAAACGGGGCTTCCATCGCATATTCTTAACCTTAATACCGCTATCATTAAATAAATGGAATAAGCTTAGATAAATAATAAAAGCAAATTTTTTCCTCGTTTTAATTTTCAAGGAATAATATGTTTCGATCAAACAGATTTCATTCTGGAAATAGCGAAATTATTGAGTAGGTCCCTTGGAGCAATATCATTCTTATCCTCTTTTGACGAAATATGGGAAAAATTAGTTTTCACAGTTTCTGTAAAAAGTATGTTCGCCTTCTTGCCACGTTTTTTTTATTTATTTTTATTAAAATGAGTTCGGAAATTGCGTATTTCTTATAGCATTTTTTTAAAATCAGATGACCCTAAAATTGGCACGGCTTCGGAATCTTCTTACAAATTTCAATTTTCAGTATTTCCTGCTTAACAAAATAAGGCATTTTCCTGATAACAAATTATGCTACAGTAATATCTTGGGAATCGTGCTAAAGTAAAAAATTAAACAAAATAGTTTAGTATATTATCAGGAAAAAAATCTACTTGGTATCATAAAGAAAGAGTAAAATATATAATGAAATAATAAGTGAATCACTCGTGGTCAGATAATTAAAAATTTAATTTCACAACTAAGATGTTAGAACGACATTTAAGATACTGAGATATTTTAAAACACTTAAAAATTTTGGCTACGAATTCGACAGCTTTTTATGTTCGGTATCTTTATACTCTTTGTAGTGACTTAAAATACATCAACGCTATTTTAGATAATCTATGCTGAAGTCACGAGAAACAAAAGAAAGCCAATCAATAATTTATACTCTTTTTTCAACAAAAAAAAAATAGTATGCTTAGTAAATAATCAGCTGTTTTACATTAAATAATTTTAAACAGCGGAATGTTTTTAATTTCTTTACAAGATTTCATTCTTAGCTAGCAGACAATAATTCTTTTCAAGAAAACTTGACTATAATTTAGAAAGGAACTTTACTTTAAAGAAAACCTAAATTAAAGAACTGAAAAAATTGATTAGTATATTAATGAAGAAATAATAAACGTAAAAGGGTAAAGAATAAGATTCTTAAAAATGTCAAAATTTATTTAAATAATAGGTAAAATAGTTCTGCGAAACACTTGTAAAACACTTCCGAAAATTTCTTTTAAGATTAAGACGATATAGGGTAAACCAACCAGTGATGGAACACACCCCAGTGAAGGAACATTTCATAGATATTTGTTAGAAATAAGATTTTAAACGTTTTAATTTAGATTGATTGGTAACAGTAGCTTACTACCTAAATGCATTGAGTTACCTGGTCGTAGAGCCTTCTCTGGAAAAAGTTTTGAATTTGTTAGTATCTGGTCAACGCCTTGTTTCTTTGACACAATTATAAGGTCAGTGGTGGTAGTTATCCGTTTAAAGTACAATTAATTGCGTATAATAATGCTTTTTTTCTCATTGTGAAAAATAGAATTCAAAATATGGTTATTGAAGTTACATTGTATTTATTTCAAGCATCATAACATAAGCAAGTACTGAGATTAGGGGGTGCTTATTAACTGGATTACCAAACGATGAAAAACCAATGAATAAACAAGTGTTCCTTTATTGGGATTTTTTCAAGTTAATGAAAATAAAATAAAAGTTTTAATTTTCTTGTACTTTTAGTCATATTATACATAAAAATTATGTTAAAAGTACAAAAAACAACTTCTAACCAGTGAAGGAACAGGCATGTTTCTTCACTGGGAATAGATTTCCCAGTGAATGAACAGTATGTGCGAAATATGATTTTACAAGGATAATTAGTAGTTCTGTGATATAGAGGACACCTTAAATTCAGTTAAATGCTGTATGAATAGTTCCTATAACAATTTCATTTCAAAATGCAAATTTGCTAAATTTATTTAAAGAATTATAATGATAATTTGTTAATTATTTATCGTTATAAATGTTGTGATTAGTTATTACATCATACCTTAGACACCTTAATAAGCTATGTTCACTGACTAAATATAATAATAAAAGCTTGAATAGATAATTTCTTTGCAGGCCTTTGTGCTAATAATTAGCTAAGTTATTATCTTATTGCGGTCTTTAACGTCCAGACAGGAACTGGTAGGAAAAATCCATTTAAAGGCAATCATCCAGGTGAAAAATGGGTGAAGTTTTTTTTTAAGGTGACATCCACCGATAACTCAGTGCAATGCGAAGATAATTTCAAAAGGCAAAACTTCCCTTAGAGAATAATGTTCGAAATACTGGTTTTAAGAACTTTAGATGAAGTAGCCCTGGCATCCTTTTAGAAAGTGATTGCATTTACAATGCGATCGAAACAAGAGTTGAATACTACCCTTAAACAGGAAAAATCCTTGGCTTTAAAAATTATAAGGATTTATATTCTTAAGTACCTAGGAAAGAAAAAGTACCTCGATTGGTAGTTTTTCCTTACTGAAGAATTCTTTGAGATATTACAGTATCAGTCTCTGCTATATATTTCATTCGAAAAAGCGATTCATGAAATGAAACAATGACCACAGCAACATTTCACAAATATATTGCAAATGTTTCTGCCCATGCCTAATTAAAAATGCTATCAAATTCCCTATTTTGCTCGTTTTGGATAGGTATAAATCTCATATTAATTTGAAACTGAGCAAGTTTTGTTCATCAAGACAAATTTTCTAGTTTAGTTTTCTACCCAATTCAGGGAAATCTCCCGTTAGATCTTAAAAGAATTGTAAAGCAATATGTCGAGAAAATTTCACATCCATTTTTAAATAAGATTTTGAGGCATCAACTGATGAAATTAAAATGTTTTCATGAAATGCGATATTTTTCCATTCGATGTAAAAAACGTTGACTTTAACAAATGCATGCAAAACAGACACCAAGAGTTAATGAGCAAGACAACTTATCAACAAAATACATGCTTCGAGAGTTACGATGCACTATTTCTTCAGAAGCTTGAGAGGGAAATCTCACAAGTTATGTTGCAAATTTTTAAAGGAACATTGACGACAGAAAAGTTTAATCTCCCAAATATCCAATAGCCTGTGCTTTTCTCAATATTGAAGAATTTATTTCAAAAAGAACATTTGGTTAATCAAATTTTGGCACTGAAGCTTATACAACTAACATTGATAATGAAAGTGTCTTGAAAACTGATTTTGATATAAGTCCTCTTGAGGTATTGTTAGTTGCAAAAACAATTGGTTCCATAAGTAAATGGTAAGTACTGTTGAGGACCCACTAGATATAAGTCAATGAGAGATGGATTTGACTCAAACTTCGAAACTCCTTTTTCTCATTTATTATCCAGTGAGGAATTCTAGAAATGGTATTGGAAAATCAAAAGAAATTTCGAAGATACATTTACATTGGCCAAAAATATGGAAAAAAGAGGAGGGTTAAATCAAAAGAAAAAAATTACTTTTTTGCATTAACTTCAGACAAAGAACGAAAATTTAAAGAGATTGAGAGAGCTGAAAAAAAAGTTATAGCAGAAAATATGACGAAGAGAAAAAAAATACTTAAAAAGATTAAAAAATAGCTTAAAAAATGTAACCACCAAACCCACCAAAATAAACCACCAAAAATAATAAACCACCAAAAGAGTAAACAAAAAAGTGATCTAATTATAATAATAATAAAAGTATCATCGGATTACGCAATGATAAACATTTATAATTTAGAACGGACTATTAAACTGTGAGAAAAAAAAATGAAAAACATTTTTTTTTAAAAATTATGTTTTCAAACATATTTTACTTTCCATTCCATGACGGAAAAAAAAAGTAACATTTTCTGCGTAAACTGTGGTTATATGTTGTAATTCCGAGAAAAATCTTGTTTTTAGACATTTGTGTGGCCAATGGATTCCTAACGAGCATCAAACATTTTCTAAATTAAGTGTTCATTCACTAGAAAATTTAGTGTTTATTCACTGGTAAGAACTGTTCCTTCACTTAGTTATCTTACTACTTATTGGTTATCTTACTACTTATTATTTAAACCACCAAAAGCTTAAAACAATATTATGTTTTACATAATTTGTATTTAATAACAAATATGTCGACACCATCATTTAGCTAAAATTACAAATTTTGAAATTTTTATGATTTTTTCTTAAAGGCAAGCTAAGCTTAAGTGTTCTTTCATTCGTTAATTTACTCTATAAGATGTTGAGAAATTTGCGATGTTGTGAGAGATACTTAAAAAAGTTGACTACGTATTTTTATTAATATTTATAAAATATATATTCAAGAAATTGATAAACATATTGTTCCAAATCTATGCATACGTATGTATATTATTGAAATCGTATCAGTCATTGAAAAACAAAATCAAAAAATAAAAAATAATCACATTAAATAAGCACAATCTGGTGTATAATCATATTCTATCAGAAGATCATATCATATCCTATTTTATAAAACTAGACATTCCTTGAATAAAGTGTTTTTTATTCAAAATGTTTTATTCAAATTTCTTTACTAAATTGCAAATAAATTATTAAGCGACTAAAAAGGAAACATTGCATTTTATAGTTAGAAATCAATAAAAATTGAAAGATTAGCAAACGATTATTAGCAAAAAAAATATGAATGAAATTTTACACTACGCGCGCGAAGTCAAGTTCCTCGCAAGTTTATCACATTTTAATATTAATCGCCCCATTTAATCATTTCTTTATTGTCGCCAAATTATTTTTTTAAAAATAATTAATTTTAATTTTTCTCAGCTTCTAATAAATAAAAACAGTTGAAACTTTAGATTTTTCAATTGAAAAATATGTAGATTAATATGGTTAAAAAAAATTCATACCTTATAATTCAAAATTTTTTCATCCTCTCTTTAATTAAATAATAAAAAATAATTAATAATCATTAAAAATTATTTTTTTCATGAAATTATCTTTGGGTAAATGAGTTTTATGAGTGGGTGCAATTTTATTTAAATTGCTTTATTAGTTTTGAAAATATGACAAAAAACGTAAAAAGTTAAATTAACATTAAGGGGTACGAACTTTGGATCGCTCTCCTGACCAAACTATGGGGACCATTTTTCCCAGATTGCGGCTACCCCCTATATTTTGAAGGTTAAAAATCCAAATATTGGAAAAAAAATGTATGTTTATTCAGAGAAAGTGCGTTTTTGTGTCTGATTTCGTAACTTAATTAATAGTTAGCACTAATTAATTAGCATATTTGAGGTCACCCCCAGGAACCATTAAGATTGACACTTAGTTCGTGAAAATCCGATCATTAGAACGAAAGTTATTCAGGGTGATTCGTTTTTTTTTTTTGCGGACTGTACAATTACACTCGAAACAATCACAGAAAGTGGTATTAATTTTTTGTGAAGTTTGACGCGATGTACGGGCACAAAGGGGTTAGATATTGTTAATTTTTATTATACCATTGAAAAATTTGGATTTTTAGCATTCATTTAAAAAAAAAATTCCAAAAAAACATGTTTTTTGACAAAGTTATTGTCAAATGAAAAAAAAGTATTTTTTTCAGAATTTAATGATTTTTCAGCAATTATAATGAATTTTAGTGTAATTATAATATGATATGAAAATTTTTTAATTAAAATAAATTAAAATTTAAAATTTCTCGATAATATTATTTCATAATTTATTATAAGAAATTTAACTTTTTTTTTGGAAAATATAATAATGAAATAAGAATCAACGTACAATGTACATACATGTACATACAATGTACATACAACGTACAATGTACATAAATTTTTGTTTTCAAATTTTTTCTGAGAAAAATACGAAAAAATAAATTTCAAAATATTAAATTGTAAACGTTGATTCTTATTTCATTATTATATTTAAAAAAAAAAAAGTTAATATTGTTATAATAAATTATGAAATAATATTATCGAGAAATTTTAAACTTTAATTTATTTTAATTAAAAAAATTTCATATCATATTATAATTACACTAAAATTCATTATAATTGCTGAAAAATCATTACATTCTGAAAAAAACCTTTTTTTTTATTTGACAATAACTTCGTCAAAAAACATGTTTTTTTGCAATTTTTTTTTAAATGAAAGCTAAAAGTCCAAATTTTTTAATGGTATAATAAAAATCAACAATATCTTACCCCTTTGTGCCCGTACATCGCGTCAAACTTCACAAAAAATTAATACAATTTTCTATGATTGTTTATAGTGTAATTGTACATAGTTGCAAAGTATATTAATTAAAAACAATTAAAGTACATAAAAGTAGAGATTTTAAGCTTCAAAATGAGCTAAGTCAGAAGCATTTTTGATTATTTTTAAAGAAGTTATGACACTTTGAATTTTGCCATTTTTTTATAAGTTTCTAGGTGTACTGATACTTTTGAGCGGTACTGTACTTTCCCAAAAACTTCTCCTTTCGCATATTTTTTATCCCTTTCGGTTGGATACAACTCATTATTTTCACCAACTTTACCACATTTTGAGAAGTAACATGTTTTATTTTATTAAAAGCGTTTTCGTAATTAAAGCGAAATCAAAATATATATATATATATATATATATATTTTTACCTGACAAGTATCCACTGAGATAAGTGCTTTCATTATACTTGAAATAAATAAATACAAACAGAATTTATTTAATGTATTCAAATAAAAAAGTTTTATCTTAAATTTTTTTATCATATTATGAGAAAATATACATCAAATTATTCTAATAAAAATATCTCCATTTAGTGGCAAAAGTATCGATTTAGTCATTGGAAATATTGTTTCCAATGACTAAATTATGTCATACCAAATAACGAAAAAGTAAAGACTGCTTTAAATTCATTTTTTCTTCAATGGATTTTTAAATGCAACTATATTGAAAAAAAGAATGAAGAGAATTGTTAGCAATTCATCAATTTAATCTAAATTGGTTTATTTAGTTTAATATTATCCTTTTAATGCTTCCACAGTATGGAACACATGTTCAAGAAAAGGTGGGAAAAAATAAAATAACTTTATTTTACCACTTTTATTCTCTTTCAATTTATCATTCCTTTCATATTCTTTTTGGTGTTGTCCACTTCCTTCCTCTATCTGCCAACTTCATATGAGACCGAATAAGTGACACTTGGATGCTTTTCTAGTACAAAAAATTTAGTTGGCCCGGAATTGATAGGTCTGTCACTAACAGTTCCCGTGCGCGTATCTGTTCAATAAATTGCTTCGCTCCCTTCAACCATTGAACACTTTTACAAAATGCCCGATCAATTTGTTACCAGACCTCTCAAAAGAAAAATAAGAACACTCTGTTGACCATGGAAGCAATGATAATAAAATTCCTGCTGGCCATATTCCCGCCAATGGTCAAAGATCAACGGGATTCATCGTTATTTCCTTCAAAGATTTAGGAAGTAGAACTTATAGAAATGGACATTAGGAGCCAAAAGATGAATTTACTCAATGTTTCACTTGTATTTATGCTTAAGTATTATGACTTTAAATAAAATTTCCTAGTTAATGCTTTTAGATGCTGTAAAAAAAATTGGGTGCAAAGCAATATAATAATAATTAAAGAAAATTATTTTTTCTTTTGAATATAAAAGCTTGATATTATTATTTGTTATGCTTTTAGTTTTTTTTTTAAACTATTTAAATTGTCTTACTTTATTTAATAGTTTGTTATCCTATTGAAACAGATGTGTATTTTAGCTTGTGAATTAACTGAAAATGACCATTAAGGGGGATAACTTAAAATTGAAAAAACAAAAAAATTCCGAAAGCTGTAAATAAAAAAATATTGAAAATTATTAAATTAGAGACGGAATTTATGGATTGTGTTTATTGCTTTTACATGTCTTGGTTTAATTTTTAATATCACTTAAAGGTTAATTTTCACTGCAAACTTCTCTAATTTGGCTACATGTCTACAACCAAAATTTTTTCTTCAAAATCGTAGTCATTAATCTGCGGTTAAATTAACACTTTTTTTTATCTGAACAATCCAATGACACTCTTTGAGTTGTTAACCAGTTTAAAATATATACTGAATTAGAATTCTCGATCGAAATTTAAACAAAATTTGGTTAAAGTGCAAAAAAGCAATCGCCATTTCGGTCAAAAACTATTGAATTAATACGAATGACATTGTTTGTAAAAAAAATTATCTGGAGTAATACAAATTATAGTGCAGAATTAGTTCCCGAATACATAAAAATCTTAATAAATATATCTTATTAAATATTTTCTATAGAAGAGTTTAGAAGTGAACTGAAAAATACAGGCATTCAGAAATATTTTTTTGTTTGTTCTGTATCGTATTTACATCTCTAAATGATTGTATTTTATATATGATTGGTATGATTTTAATACATGTGTGATTATATATTATTATATATTTGGTTCTCATTCGCGTATTGCATAAAGATAAAAAGAGCTTCCCTTAAACAAAATATATCTCAGACAAACTGAAAAGAGAAATAATTTTTGTATTTAATGAAAAAAAATAAGATTAAATTATGTGCCAAAATAAATAAATTTAAAATAGAGGATTTTCTAGTTAAGAAACGAAAATCTGTCAGCAGAAAGGCAAGCCATAAACGTGAAAATTTTCCTCTGAATTGGCTTTAAGTGTACCTTAGATCAAATTGAATATAAAATACCAACTTAAATAAACCCGTTCATAAGTTGAGAATATTAACCTTTGAACCCATGTGGCAGATGCACTTGACATTAATTCCGTTTTATATTTTTAATCTCAATAATGCTGATGCGTAAAAACTGTCGCTTGACTATTCCTTTTTCACCCTTTACTTTGGTTTCAATCATTATTGGGTGTTCATGGATTTACCATAGCTCAAAATTCATACGTTCGGAGCATATGAGGACATTTTTTTTCTGATTGCAGCTATGCAATGAAATAACTGTTAACTATAAGTACAAATAACAAACACTTTCAAATTACTTTTTTTGTTTTAAAATAGCTGATGTCACTATAAGTAACAACAGTTTGTCCCTTTTTCTTTTGAATTATTTCAGTTAATCTTTGATCATTATATTTAATATTTTCTACTTATATGACCTCTTCTTCAAGTAAAAATAAATTGATCTTAATTATTTGCTTTAAACTCATATTATTAGAAATGTAATAGTAGTCGTATAGTAATAATTTTATAACAGTGCCTTTAGTAAAATGCGCGTAGAGAAAGTTGCGACCAATTGAAATTTAATAATTGTGTACTCATTTCAAGTTAGTTCTTAAATTTTGAATACAATTTTAAGTTTTTGAAATGACTTTTAAATTACATTACAATTAAAAACAATGCCAATCGAGTTAAAATTCGATCGCATCAGATTAATATTTTACACGTTGATAAAAAAAAAGTCTTGGTCAAAAAAAAGTTTTAATTAATTATTCAACATCAAAGCAAAACAAAGTAATAATTCATTAAAATAACTAAAAAGTAATGTCTGGAAGCTTTATTATAAAAATAAATATTCCATTAAATGAAATAAGAAATAGCCTTAGCACTTAATGCTTTAAATCCCTTTAAATGCTTGTTTTTTTCTTCTTCCTGCAGATAATTTTCTATTTAATGCATCATTTTATTTATTGAGAAATCGATAATTAAAAAATTAAAATAATCGTGCTTAATGAATGATGTTAATGATGTTTTAATAATGCGAATGAAGAGGAGAAATTTAATACATAATCGGATTTACTTGAGTTAGAAAATATAAAAGAAGAGATGTTAATTATTACTTTTTAAATATCGAGAGGAATAAATTTTGATTATCATGTTTATGAAAAATCTTTTTTTGATAAGTGATAAGACTTTTATCGTTTTCACAGTTTGATCAATGCTATCAAACTGAAAGATTATCTTTAAACAGAACAAGCAGTCTTAAGCGGATTTAAAATGTTTAAATATATATGAAAATTTTATTTTAATTATTTAAAAGCTCTATTTAAATAAATAAATAATCTGTTGCAATATTTACAGATTAATTCAGTGGTCAATGAAGAAACAGGTATTAGAGACATGTTTGTGTTATTTTATACCACATATTAATGTTTGTTTATAAAGTAAAAATATTTTATTACACTTAACCTTGGCAAAGCAATATACATGTGCTAAATATTTGCCAATCAATATCATTACGTTACTTTAATACGGTGTATTTTTGTTAAATTAATAATTTTTAATTAAGAGTAATGGGTGTGATTTGATTACTATCGATTTAATGTAATTTAGTTTGTGCGTCAACTAAACTATTTGTTTTATATATATTACTTCCAAAATATTGGGTTAAAATTATTTAAAGAATTGTTTATTATTTAAATAATTGTATATTAGAATATTAATTTTATTTTGAAAGGTTAATATCTTTGGGGAGTAATTCTTAGTTTAATTCCTATTAAGAAAATTTTAAAATATTCTTATTTTATTTCAATTTTTTTCCCTGGCATTTCCTTGATTGTTAATGTTATCTTTTGATGTTGCTATTGTATTATTACCATCTTGAACCAAGTATCCTTTTCTCCTGGGAATAACTGCGTGCTCTTATGTGTATGAGAACTCTCTCATCACCTATTTAAGACTAACTATAATTTAGCTTTCAATAGCTCCCCCAAGCACGCTAACACCTGCTGTCCATCTCTAACTTTCAGGTAACTTTGATCCATTGTCAGTAAAAACTGAAATTTCCAAAGCATTCAGGAGGATCCTAGAATAGCCCACACAGTGGCGATTTCTTGAAATCTCGCCAAATTAGGTTTCTGGCGGATTTTTTCGGGAGATAAGTTGCAACCTTACAGAGCGTCAATTTGGATCATTTTTATTTTATTTCATTAGAAATATTTTAATAAATTTGTAATAATTTAAATTGTTTTTTTTAATAATAATACAACAACGTAAACAGCAATGTTTTTTAATAATAAAACAAAACAAAGTAATAATCGCCAAATTGGCGAGATATTAAAAAGTCGCCAAGCGGTGGGATATTCTAGGTTTTCACCGAGCATTTTTTTTCTTCCTGCGTCACCAGTTCGGCAGACCCAATTTTATCATTAATTTTACCCCTTTCCTGCCAAATTTGGCCTATTTAAATTAAATTTTAAACACTCATTGGATGCACGATTGCTTTCCCAAGCCAACCATTTTTGGATTATACGCCAACAGAGCTAACATAAAAAGAGAGGATACATGATGTCCACATAACAATCAGTAAATTCTTGTCTTCACCAATTTAATTTTCCTTTCTGCGATTTCTTCCTGTTGACAACTTTCTTATTGTGTAAATGCTGGTGTGGGTTTTTGTGAGCGAGGAAGCTTAACAAATAAATGTTTTCTTTATTATAAAATGTCTTCCAGTCACTATTTTTCCTACATTTTGCTGTATTCCTATATTTTGCTGTAATATGGGTGATTAATGTTTTTTAACTTTGCTTATTGTTTTGCAAACTGATGTTGGATCAGGAGGCACTCTCTTTGTCTTTACACTATACTTTAAAATTAATTGTTATAAAAACTGTTATAAGGAATTTAAAGCAACCACTTTGCTAGTGGTTTAAATTTTTATGGAGCCGTATAGACGCCAATAATGCTGATGGCTCGAGAGATCCAAGTTTGTTAATTGCACCAAAAAAATATTTTCAAAATTATATTGAAGAACCATACAGTTAAGTTGCATGAGGCATTTAACATCTTAAACATTTAAAAAAGTATTATATACATTATTAATTTCCATATACCATATTCATCAATTAATTATAAAACATTAAATCCCATAAGCAGTAAAAATTCAACAGAATTGCGTTACAGGACTAATTAAATAATAGAATATTAAATAATAGAAGAATTAAGAATTGAATAATAATAATAAATAATAGAATAATAAGGAATTGAATAGAACCATAAAGTTAAAATGAAGGAGATATTTAATATCTTAAATATATTTAAAAGCAGTGTATACATTACTTTTCCCATATGCTATATTCATCAATTACTTAGAAAAATGAAAAAAATTCAACAGAACTTAGTAAAAGTTCAACAGAACTGCATTATACGACTAATCACAGAATTAAATGAAAAATGGCGCCATATTGCAATATGGATGTGCTCTTTCATCAGGACAATTGCTCTTAGTTGGTGGTTTCGTTGTTAAAATGCAACTTTGCTACTTAACTCATTTCATTAACTCATTCATTAACTCACTTCTTAATTTGCTACTCAAGGTATTCTGCAAATCTGACCCTTGAGTGACTATTATGTATTCTTAAATCTTAAAAGGATACTTCAATGAGAGAGATTTGACCTAAGCAAAGAAGTCAAATAGCAAACTAAAGCGTATTATGAGCATTTTGACAATTCATCCTCTATGAAAAGCATCAAAGTTAGTGATATTTATTAGAATTCATGCATAATTTCTAAAATGTACTATGTTGATGAATTATACCAATTTTTAAAATTATGAGAGTAATTTCAAAATCCAGTACAATAAATTAAAAATGATCACAATTTTTAAAATGTTGATATAATTTATGCATGTTTTGGGGTAGCATACTTATACTATCAATGCTAGGATAAATTGCTGAGATGCAAAAACTTTTAGATGAAATAACGGTAAAGTACTGGCACTTACGGTGCATTATACGTAAAATCCATTTTGTCGTACTATTTATTTTTACTGTAATATATAATACTGTACTTTTTACAGTAATATTTAATTAATCAAAGTAATTTAGTGATTTTACTACAACTATTACTGTAAAAATTGCAGTATATGATATATTTTGTGAGTAAAATATTCTGAAAAAAAAACTAACAGTAAAAAGCGCCGGTACTTTTTGCCATAATTTGAACTTGAAATTCTTACAGTGCAAGGATGATGTAATTTGACGAAGATTACTTCCCACTAAAAATAATTATGAAATTAAATGCAAAAATATTAAATTGACAGAAAAAATATAAGGAAACAATGATTTTTAAATATTTGGAATACATGGTATAGCATCAAAATCATAATAATAGAGATTTTGCTTCTGATAATGGTGAAACTCTCCCTTCTTCCTAATGATGAGGATGTACCATTGTAACACCGAAATGCGTATAGGTTTTAATTGAGTTTTATATTTTATGATTCTTGAAAGTTGTTTTTAATAAAATGTACTGTAAATTGTTACTTGGGACTTTTTGATCAATGTTTTTAGCTCATAGTTAAAAACAATTATAAAAATTAAAAGGTTAATACTACTTTCCACTGTTAAGAACAAATAAAGGTGTTAGTCTTACAAATTAATCTATACCTGTAAGATTTGTTTATAAATAAAGTTAAAATAGTTTAAATAAGTATTGAGTAAATGATTTTCAAAGGAAAATGTTTCATACTTCTAACAGTCTCCCCTAATTACTATTATTTTAATGTTTAGTTAAATGGTAGAGAAGACGATTCATCATTTTTGTTACTTAAAGAAATATTGCTACAGGTCTGAAGAGTTTTTCTCTAGTAATATTACATGAAAGATGTTTCCTGGCTCCAAAATGACATAAACAAGATCTTATATTTCCCTAGAGTCATTTTGATAAATTACATTTGATTTAATATATTTTTACATCTATTTATTTTTATACTACTGCAAGTTTGTAAATATTTGCTTATCTTTTCCATTTGAGCAATTTTTCATAATTACAAGTACTTACGCACAAGTAGCGTATAGAGATGGGAATGTTTTCATGTTTTAATTTGAGTAATTGTGGTAAGGTTGTATTTCAATCTTGAAATGAAACTATGATTTCTATTCGATACACAAAGCACGTAGCAGGATTTGTAACCAAAATTTGGTGAAAGTTTTTTAATGCTACTTTTTCAATGTAGGTTATTGATAAGGTTGTTTTACATACAAAATGGCAAATTCAACGTAAAAATGTCGAAAATTAATAACAAGCATGTGATAAGATTTCCGTTTTACTATAGAATTATCACACAGCTACAAATGTTAGTTTAGCAAAACTAATGTATGTACTTTCATTAGTGCAGAAATAATCATCAATTAAGTACAATTAAAGAAGGCTATGTTCGAGTCATTAGAACGAATAGTTTGAAAGCAGTAAGTAGTTCTTGTATAAAAGTACTATTTCTTACCAATAGTTCTGCACACATTTTACTCTGCTATTTAGAGATAACCTGGGAATACAAGATATATGTTTAGGTTAAAATTTTTCTGAAACGAATGAAAAAAAAAATCGAGTCAATATTATAAATAAATATTAAGCTATTATATTTTTTTCATAAGTGTAATTCATAATTCAAAAATAGTAATTTTTCTACAAAAGAAGCCCATCGTAATGTTTAAAATATTAGTAGCTTCTTTGACTCGTGCTTATTTTAATTTGTTTAAATGAGAAAAATACAGTTCCTATGTATTTTTCTTGATAATACTTCACATAGCTGTTTAGCAATGAGGTTGCGTAAATAAGTTGAAGAGCAAAAATGTATTTTTTCTTAAACCAAAACTTGTTTCAATTTCCTAACTTTTCATCTAATACATTCCTGTTTTATCCTGTTAATTCAAGCATGAAAGAAAGACGTAGATAGTAATGACTCACTTGCTTGGATAGCAATGACAGATACTCGACAGGTACAAAATTGAACTTTAACCACTAAACTAATAGTCTGATTGTCTTTAAAATGGCCTCATTGGATTTAACCTTCAGATAGTTAAAACGGATATTAAAATCAATTTGCAATACCATATTTAATAAGTTATACAAACAATGAAAATTTGGTTACTTTTACTGAAACTTGCGTTTGACTGGTTTTTGATCATTAATGGGCACTGTTTAATTTTTTCTAGTTGCTTTATGTTCTTCGACTAAGATGTTTATACAGTTTATCTTTTTATAATTTTGAATTGTTACAAGGAATAGTAATGAATGGACAATTTTTCAGAAACATAAATATTGATAATATTGTAAAATGTTTGTGTTGACACAGCATTCAATTTGTCATACTTTTTTTTTATTTTTTACAAAATTAAATTTGTGAATGTGTCTTGTTATTAACATTGGTTTAAGGCTGAAATACGATACTTCTAAGGTATTACACATTTTTTTAGGCTATAAGTGTGTTATTTTGGAACAAGTTACAAATTTCTAAGTTACTAACATTTGTAATTTGCAGTAAAGTGAATTAAAATGTGATATGGATAAAACTAATAATCTAAGATAAGATAAATTAGATTTAATGAACCGGTTAATAATTCTTGAAGCTCATTAGATAAGCAAAGATAATTTACAATAGTATCAGATGACGACAATAAAGTTAACATTTGTTTCCATTGAAAGATTTCACTTTCCGAATGAATGGCTCTTTGATTCTTATATTCTCAGATATGAGTTAACAGAATTTAAAGGTGATTCGATGTCAAAAACCATACAACAAACAACAAGTTTTCTTTCATGCTCCGCCATTTAATGCTTCGTAAGCAATCTGAAATTCTAGATAAAAGTTACCAAAGTACTGACAGACTTTTCCTCTAATAATGAAACGGATACCACTTGCATTCACGGGAAATTGAATTTTACCGATCGACTTGTTTCACTTCTTCCAGCAGTCAAACACCAGCGGCAAATTGTTCTAAGAAATGTTTAACGCATGGAGAGACTTGGGGTCCATAGGGGATGGGTTTAACTGGTAAGGTTTGTTTATCTGTGCTACCAAATGTTAAGAGCTCGAAGCAAATCACTGAGCGTCATACACATATGGCTGGAAAACGCAACCATCCGCAAGTTAAAAGAGCAAATAGAACCTTTCGTGGGTTCTTAAACAAAAATGATTGTTTTAAGATGTAGTGAAGTTTTATTTAAGACCACTCATTTTACATATTAAAGTAAAGTGTAATTAGTTAGCAAGTTTTATTTACTTTGTATCTTCTTTACTTTACTCTGGACCATAAAACTTAAAATATAAGATAAACCAGTTAAAGATAAATAAAAAAAACATTGAGGCAAATTGTTAAGTTGCAAAAAAAGTAGAATTCGTTGAATTGTGTGGATATGTCTTTATTATTTTTGTATCTGATATAAATAAATAATAATAAAAGAGTGACTGACAGCATATAACAATACATTGTCATAAATATAATTTTGCTCCTTTATATTAATATTTTTTTTACTAAAAAGAAAACATTTTTGCATAAAAATTAGAACATAAATTTTCATCAATTAATTTGTAGAATATTCCAATATCATTTGTAAAAAGATATAATTTTATGAATTATTTGCATTAATTGTGTATTGTTTTCACATTTGAGTTTTTAAATGATAGAACAAGAAAGGATGTTTAATAACCCCAATAAATAATACATTTTCGTAAAACATGTTTCTTTTTATCTTTTTATGTATATTGCTTATCTATTTACAAAAGTTAAAATTTATATAAACAAATATTTATCTTTCTAGTATAATGGTAACTTTTATATGCGTTTTAATACTATAACTCAAATTATGTTGTTATATTATTCATGGAAGCAGATTCGGTAAAAATTCTCCGCTGAATTTCGCATTAGTGATTCAAATTTTCCAACGTTTTTTAAAAATCTTTCTTTCATATTTTTACCGTTCAATGAGCGACGATTATCTTAAGAAATTAAAAAAATTTCCAAAAAATATTCCAAACAATGACATTTTTTGTTATTCTCTGTAAAAAAGTATCTACTTTGAAAATAAATATATTGCTTTATCTTATTTTACATTTGGTTATCAGAACACCTAAATAAGTTAAAAAATATAATTATATCTTAAAAATTCTTTAAATAAATGAAACGGATAAATGCTTCACATAAAAAGAGTAATATCAGATCTCTTGTTTGAAAATTGAATAAAAAATCTCGAAAGAAATAAAATTTTATTTTACTTATATCATTGAAGCACTCTTTACATTTTATTGATATTATTGATATTATCTTACGCTTTTTCGTGAATACCATTAAAAAGAAACTTGCGATTGTTTTTATTTAGAAGCAAAATAATTCAAAGTGTTTTGTAAGACTTTAAATCAACAAAAACTATCAGTTTTCTTATAATGCTGTTTCCAATTCATTACTATCTTATTCATTAATTAAACGAAAAAAAACATACTTTTAAAAGTAGAATATTTAAATTCCATATCAGAAAAACATACTTTTTAATTTCAAGTATTTAAAACAAATATTCCTAAGATCTCCTAAGTATTTGAAATAATCTTCAATTTTTTATACATTCAAATTTTTTTATTATTTAAACATCTGGTTTTTATAAATGACAATAGTTTAAATTATTTCTTTTTCTAACTGCGTAGACTAAAGATTAAATTTTAATATTTTGAAAAATGAGAATATTTTGAACAACGATAAAAGATGAAGTTTTTTAGAAACTTCTGTTTTACTTTTATCTTAACAAAATAATGTGTGCGTATTAGACTTATATAATTTTTTTCTTTGTATACAGTTGAACTTGAAAAAATAAAGAATAATCTACCAATCATCAAATTTCTTTGGCTCTATGGAATGCAAAAATAAAATAAATTTTTTCATGTATAGAATTTGGTATAGAATTTTGTTTTCATTTCGATTCCTGCTTTTATTTTTGAATCTCACAAAACTTTTCCTTGCTTCGAATTTGGAAGTTTTCTTTTTAATGACACACAAAACAAAAGACTTCAAAGGGTTGTTTTCTTTTGCTTTATTTAAGATTCGTTTAATTCTAACATACATTGCTTAGCTCTAACTACAGTTTAACTTAAATTACCTACTTTCAGAATATCCCACTATCCCACTTAAAAATAACAACTTATTTAGCTCCATGGTTGATATTAAGGAAAGGACAACATGATCGCTCCCCAATAGGGTAAACTGTAAGCATTAGTTACCAATGGCCTCTTAGTTCTGAAACAACCTTGCTTTCCGCATTACAGCCATATTTTTCAGTGCAATGATTTGGCCCCTTCGTCCACCACCATCTCTTCGGTTACCACGGTTTCTCGTTTATCCTCGCATTAATTTTTCACTTGCTGTTTTATCAAAGGCGACGTCTCTTTCACTGACATGTCTCTAAGTTCTAATCATTATCATAGTTGCCAGGTTGAGTCATACTTTCTCTACTTGAAACATTCTAATGTTTCTATTCTTCTCCTTTCAGAATTTTTAATGTTTTTTAATGTGAAAATAACTAGCAGCTATTTATGATTATTTTTTGCAAGTGTTTTTACAACCAAAAAATCATGAACATATAACAAGTTTTAAAAAAATTCAGAAGCTTTCATACCAAAATACATCACTTGAAACGTATCAGTTAAATATATATAAAGTTTATTTAAACTAATTCGTTAATTGAACAACTGTATTATATAAGTTAGGTTTTAACCATGCAAAATTTTGGTAATGCTTTCTTAGTTTTGAAAGCATTGGCGAGTACAAAAAATTAAATTAGAATTGTTGCAGACGGTTATAATGACGAGGAATAATTATTTGAAGGGAAAAGTGACAAATTAAAAATAAGTATTAAAGTATATGTTTTGGAAACAAATTTTGTAATTGCTTACATTATTTTTATTTTGTATAAATATTATTAAAATGTTTGTTTTTCTTTTAATTTTTTGATAAATTATTTTCACAATTTCATTTCAATTTACAATTGGTTTCACTTAAAAAGTTTAAAACTTACAGCAGTAAATGAAAAGCGTGAAAAAAGTAGCCCTGACTTTAAGTAACTGTTTCTTCTGAAGTCATTGAATATCAACCTCAATATTCTTAATATCAACCGCTATAAGACTATAATTCCCAAATCATGTCTGTAAATTCATATTTAAAAAAAAAATGCTTAATTCAAGAAAGTTTAGTCTTAATCTGATTTTTCTGAAAAAAAGTTATCCTTATTGAATTATAGAGTAAGTAGACTCCCCAAACTATGCATATTACAATTCTTCACTAGAAAGTTTGACTAGTATTTCAAAATTCTTTGTTGGTTTTGTACATTGTATGTATTGTATACATTGTTGGTACTACATTTAATTTCAATTTTAAATAGACTTGAGTTCGAATACAACGAAAGAAAAATATCATTTATGTAAATAACTTAATTAATAAGCAGTACTGTTGTGATGTGTTTTCTTACAATTCAATATGATGATTTTCGAATGGTCCTATTGAATTGTAAAAACCCCTATTTACAGTTATCTTTTGAGGGCGTGCCCTGGAGGATAACTTTTAAAATTCAATTCGGGAAGTCCCCGTTCAGATCATCTCTTTCTCTCTGAGTCTGTCCTCAAGTGTAATTTGTGCTTGTCTTCGTTAATTAAAAAATAAACTATTTAATGTATATCCTTTTATTCTAAACTAATAATCAAAATAAAATAAAAACATCTGCAGAATCGTAATTAGTTTCCCTGAATCATAATTCAAAAATATAAAAAAATAGCTTAAAACGACGAAGTTAGGCATTTTATTTAAATCAGGCATAATTTAATGACTTAGCTTGCTCGAATAAAATTTAATAATCAATTATATTTTGTTACTACAAAACGTTTAAAAAGAAAATAATGATAAATTTACTTTCCAAATCATATTCAGAGCCTATCATTGAATAAGATAACTAAAACAGAAGTAGGAGTATTGATTAGATTTTAATTTCGCCGAGAGAATTATATTACATTCATTAGAACGAAAAAAAAACACCAACAAAACGATAAGAAGAAAACACAATAATTTCAATTACATTTTATTTCTAACGCTTTTTTCCCTTTGCTCAAGTGCGATTTATGGAGTAAAATTTTAAAAGAAAACAAATAACTTTTTTGTAAGAAGATGACCCATTATTTCAAAAGCCAGAACCCTGTTATATGATTAGAAATTTATCCAGCAAGAAGCTCTGAAAACTGATGAAAGGAATAAAGTTAAAGAAAAAATTTCATTTCTAATTTATTTTGATGCAGTTAGTTTTCTATTGCTCTTTTTTTTTAGTTCGTAAAATGCCTTTAAAGTAATAAGGAAACATTGAGCTCTTATATCAATTCGAAAAATGCATGAATGCCTTCACAGCATAAAATATTCAATTATACATTAAGTATTTACTTATATATTCTTACGCTTATCTAATATTTTTAAAAATACTGATTATTCATTTATAAACTTGATTTTAAAGTCCTGAATT
The DNA here is from genome assembly GCF_982258835.1 of Parasteatoda tepidariorum. Classification (NCBI taxonomy): domain Eukaryota; kingdom Metazoa; phylum Arthropoda; class Arachnida; order Araneae; family Theridiidae; genus Parasteatoda; species Parasteatoda tepidariorum. The sequence goes on along the minus strand of NC_141757.1, from coordinate 64,434,449 downwards.
ATTTTACCGAGTGCCTGAAGTAGGGGTTCTGAATTAGCTAACTCTATAACATTTTCAGCAATTTAAAAGAAATTTTTACTCATCTTAGAAAATTTTGTTTTAGTTATATCATTATGCTTTAATAGTTTATTTGGAAGAAAACACGGAATATATATATTTGCATTTGGAAACGATATCGATCCATTGCATTAGTAAAAAATTTAAAATATGTCAATAATTCATGGTCTCGTGTAAACTAACTGCACTGTTCTGTATCAGTGAACATTGGTCACATTTAAATGAAATCCAAAAACAAAATATCATTTAGGAAACCGGGATGAAATCTTCAACTTAAAAGCCCAGTTACACCATTTACTACTAGTATTGCACTATGAGAGATATTTACTAAATTATTCCAGTCTTCGAGTTAGAGAGATAAATTATGACGAAAAAATTGAATTTTCATTTAATGACCTTATCTCAACATCGTCATCATCAGCGCGATATGCACTTCAAAAATTTATTGAACACTAACTATATTTTACAGTGTTTAATAATTAACAAAATGTTCAAAGTAAATATTTATTGAAAAAACTAAAAGTTGTAATAAAATTATTTGCATTTATTTTAACCCGGAGTAAAAAGTATTAAAATTGAAATGCTTTAGTAAAGTGCATAGAAAAAGTTTAATTCTTCAATAATACATTTATTGCTTATTCAGTTCTTCAGTTTTCAAGTGTTCTTATTGATTTATTACTTATTTTTATTTTTGTTTACACATTGGCTGTTAATTGCCAACAAGCTAACAATCATACCAAATCAATGACTTTCTTTTTTAAATATTCGACCCCTCAGATTCAAAAAGAAAATAGAGAAAATATACAACATGAAAAAAAATAAAAACACTACATGAAAAAGGCTAAGAATCAAGTGAAAAGAATCAAATTGTCTTAAAATGATTCAGCGTGATAATAAAACCACGACATGAAACTCTAACGTAAACTCGTCAGGCTCAACCACATGATTAGGTACAATCATCTGATTAATTTGTAAGTATCCTTCCTATTCGTGATTAATCAAACTTTCCTTCAAACAAACATCGAGAGTGGAGGCTTGACCAGATCTCTCCAAAAATTTTTAATAAAAATCATTCCTTATAGTTTAAGGAAAATAATATTTAAGTTTATGACAAGCATTATGAACTAAAAATTATGTCCGATTGAATATTTTATTCTGTGAAAAAAGAAAATTATAGATATTTTTTTAAAAAAATGAGTCAATCACTTCTCATGTCTCCCAGCATATATCATATTATTATGCTGCGCATTGCTTAACATAAAACCTTTTAATTACTGTAAGTATTATAACTGCTCTTTTTTTATCAGTTGCACTATGAGATGGATAACATAAAGGATATTAAGCATTTGGCTCTTTCTCCATTCAGGAAAAAGGAATCTGCCAGGACAAAATTTATGAGTTTAGGATGTTACAAAGAAAGGTTTTAAAAAGCAATGGAAGAAAAAGGAAAAGAAACCCATAACTTCAGTTTCTTGGTTACACGTGTAAAATTGGAAAAAATGACAAGTAACTGGGAGAACAGGACGATATTTCAATAGGAAGCACATAGAATGAGATAACTCCAAAAATGTCCAAATACAGGCGACGAAAAATTTGGAGCCTATCAAGCCAAGGGCGGGTTTGCGTCGCCTAAAAATGGATTGAAGTGTCATGAAAGGGCTCTATTCTGTTCGCAAAAAAATCTTTTGTGTTTTTTAGGGATCGGAAGGAGTTAGAAGGGAAAGAAAAGTGAAGAAATTGTTACGAAGGTTTAAAGATGTTAACAGATTAATAGAAAAGAAAAAATGCGTAGCACATTTTAATAATAACATATTTTTTAATATATCATTTTTTGTGAATTTATAATTCTAGTCTTACTGCTTATTGACATTTGGTATATTGCTGTTAAAAATATGATACTAGTTTGTTTAAAACTTTTCATATTTATAATCAAACTAAAACTTAACGTGATTAAAAAAATGAAGGAATAATGCAGAAATAGCAAAAAAAATAATAAATAAAAATCACACGAGGACACGTGCTCGCAAATCATCACTGAGCTGTTTATATTTGTCACAGCTCAAAATGTTTGTTCAAAAAAACGGACACAGCTTAAAATGTGTATGTAAGAAATTTGATACAATTCAAGAAGCATTTTTAAAAAACATACATAGCATATGCAGTTTTTCAATATTCAAACAAAATTTTACAACTAAACGAGAAATGTCGTACTCATTTTTCTTTTCTCAAATCCCAAGCATAATGTAACTTTCTTACCGATACCAACGTATGCAGATCACTAAACTATAAAGTAGTCCTTAAAAATCTAAATCCCTGGAATCTAACATCACTTTTATAAATTTAAAGGAACCGTGACAATTTTGTAAAAACAATAGTTCACTTTTAAAATACATTTAAAAAAGAATGATTTTTAAAAGAAAAATGTTCTAAGGGATTTAGGTAAGTGGAAAACATCCTATCGTGGATTTTGTTTTCGTATCCATTTATTTTATTTCTTAAAAAAGAACAATTTTCATAATAGAAGTTCAGAAATGACAATTTCTTGAAAAGCATTCATTTCCTAAGTTCAAGTTGCTCATTGACCCACGCGCGCTATTTTGGGCATTCATTTTTCTTCAAAAACATGCCTTTTGAGCTTTATTCCTTTTCTCAAACACGCATTTTGAGCCTTGTCAAGAAAAGAAAATCTCACCGATGCAATGCTATCCAGAGCCGCTTGGCAGTGGAGAATAATATAGCTATTTTACAAGGGTATTTCACAAAAATCCTTCTACATAATTTTATTTCACTGTACTCCCAGACATAAACAAACTGTTGCCAATACATCAATAAGAGATGTTAAAAGTTTTGTCAGAAACCAAGAGACGCGCATGGAATCTATTCTGCATGGGATGTTGCACTTTTCCTAACCTTTAAACGTGTAATAGGCAACCTTCTATAAAGGATATGGCTTGCGACCCGATGTTCCTGTGTTTTCTATAATTCATTTTGTGGTTGCTTTTTCCATTTTATTTTAGCAACGTTGTTTTGAAGGATTATGTATACATAGATTCGGGAATCTTTCTATGCGGTATAAAAAGTTTTTTTTTAGTTACAACTCCTTTTTAGCAGCAAAAATTCTCGAAAATATCCATGTATCCGTATTTTAATATTAAATAAAAAAAAATGATTTGTAAAATTTACTTCATGAGTTTTAATCATATTCAACGTTTGTTAAAAAATTACTTTTGTCAAAAATACATAGAGACTAAAACATTTAAAAATATATATATGCATTTTTATCTTTTTTTGTTTAATTGTTTGATCTATTTCACTGTTAAGAAAAATATTCAACCATTTTTGAAGCCTTACTGAACATTCCCTAATGGTAAGTTACAAAATGTTTATACAAACATGACGAAAATTTTCCTTGAGAAAAAAACTTGTATTTCAATAAAACTTATATGGTAAACTGTAATTGTCAGTTCTGATTTATAGATTGAAAGAAAAGTTAGTTCTTTCATCGTTCGGTAGCTTTTTTTCCACAAAAAGTGTAATAAATGTTTCGATGATGAATTTTTGAAACCGACTGTTCTGGTTGCCAACAATAACCGTCTTCAAAGTTTGATAGATGGACACAGAAAGGATGCTCTAATATATATATTTTATTGCTGAGACATGTTATCTTTGAACAAAAGTGACTGAGTTTCATGCTAAAGAATCTTTTTCAAGGGAAGTTCTTTTTTTATGTAAGATTGTTTTAATACAGCAAAATGTATTAAAACATATCGATAGCGACATCTGTTTTTTTTTCTCTTTATAAATTATACAACTAATTTATTTTATTTAAAAATCGTAAATTCTCTTTATCTCTTTATTTAATAGTAACATACAGTTTGTTTAGATACCATGCTTCAAAAGGCATAATTTATATCCATATTGATTACATTTGAAATTAGAACCATACTTCTAGTTTAATATTAGTAATTGATCTTAAAGAAAAAGTATTTCAAAGAAATTTTGGTAAAATATGAATCTTTAATGACGCAATTTAATCACTTGCTGCAAGAGAACGTTCCACCGTTCATCCTAAGACCTGTTTTGCTACTGTTCCTTTTGCAGCACCCTGGGCTGGTTTTTCAGCAGGACAATGCCAGACCACATGCGGCACGCGCTGCTATGAACTGTCTGCAAGCTTGTCAAACTCTTCCTTGGCCTGCCAGATCACTAGATCTCTCTCCCATCGAGCATGTCTGGGAAATGATGGGAAGGCGATTGCATCTGGCGAAGAATGTTGATGACCTCGTTCGACAATTGGATCGAATTTGGCAGGAAATACCGGAAAAGACCATCCGGGAGCTTTATCGGTCTACACCACGTCGTGTGGCAGCTTGTACCCTGTCTAGAGGCGGGTCAACACCTTATTGAACTTGTTACTGTAACTCTGCAATAAGTTATTCAATTGTTCTGAAATTTTAATCATTTACTATTCTGTACATTGTCTTCCTATCCAAACGGACAACTCCTTCTTGTTGCGTCGATTTTTTTTTCATAGAGTATATATATATATTATCTAGTAACCAAATAGTACTGGTATATTTGGTTAGTAGAATGATAAACAAATAATGTCTGCAGTTACAAAATTATCGAAGCAATTTTAATGAAAATTATGAAATAATACTCCTAGTAAAATACGTAAGAAAATAATTTTTGTTAGAGTTTTAAGAAAGTTTAGAAAAATTCAATTCTTGTTTCTAAATATATGTTAACATTTAGCGAAAAAGTGTTAATGTATAATTTTTTTTTCCTTTTATGACAAAAAAAGAATACATAAAAATTAGCAAAATTAGTACAAAATACATTTGATACTCTTTCGAAACCAAAATATTTTTTTTAAAAATTATAAATATTGAAGCATTATCAGAAAAACTCAAGTAATATATTTATTCTGAATATAACAATTCAGAAAATAGTGACTATGGTAGAATTTTCTTGAGTATTGATGCGAATCAAGTTCTAAATCACAACCCGTAGAACCAAATGTTGAATTTTTATACTTACCGAATTAATAATGAAACATAGTTCCTATTCTAAATTACAATGGTTTCATTCATACTTAAATACTATATATTTATAAACTTTCATTCCCTGTACCGAAACTTAATCTTAATGACACATGATGAGACCTTAAGTATGCTAACTAATTAGTGCATACTTTATTTTAAATTACAAAATCACACAAAAATGGAATTTTTCTGAATAAACATACACTGAGGAAAACGTATAGTCAAAACTATCAGAAAATTTAAAACTTTATCGGGTTTCTGGCCCTAGGGGAATACCAAAGAGCTCTGCAATTTTTATCCAAGCACTTTGGTGCAGATTTTGCTAAAAATAACAATAAAATATGATTTTATAATTGATGATAAAATTTGGTAAAATGTGGTAAAATTTAGAAATTTTATCACCTTACTCTTATTACCACACATACATCACTTCAATTTTATCACCATATATTTAGAGCATAACATAAAAACCATTCAATTGGTTAAAATTACTTTTCAGTTATGGGTTTCCTCACAATGTACAGCATTGAGAACTATAAACTTGAAAACGGGATTTTCCAGTAAACAGTAACCTTATGACTAGAAAAATTACTAAACCACTGTTTTAAATATCGTATATTTTAGTTTTATCAATCAAATTTATCGCTTTACCTGAAATGTCATTAGCATTCACTACATCAATTTTACCTGTATTTTTCTTTTCGAGTGGTACTCCTAAACGAAATAAAAAATGAAACAGTTCGCAATAATTTTGATCTAATAATCGCTTTTTCGTCATCTTTTTCCAGAAATGAGCTCTTGAAGCCGTTGACTCTCTGACTCCACATAGAATAGTTCATGCGTTCTCGATTTCATCAATCATGAAACTAGGCTCTTTTGGAGAATTATTTATCATACAGATTTTGTGGTCATATTTTACCTAATCTAAACGAATAAATATCAAAATATTTTGCTAGTCTTAAATCGGTTTGGAGGCTGGAAAATTCGATTGCAAATCCCCTATTTTTCCAAATATTTAAAGTATTTTAGAAGTTCATATGGGTTTGTTTTGAGGCGTAGAGGTGGATTTGAGATTTATTCGAACATGATTTCAAAAACCTACAGCCTCCTAAGAGATCAACCTCCCAAGGTGTATAAGCAAAGTATATGAAGTTGTTTTATTCATGCTTGGGGTCGTTTAGAGGTTGATGGAAATCAACGTTAGATCAAATACCTTAGGGAGGTAGTTTTTGAGATGTATGGATTTTTTTTCTACACTTATACGTAATACGTATATTTACGCAAATACGTATATTTACGCAAATACGCATATTTAAGAGGTGAATAATTTCACCCGATCTAAACTAAAATTATTTGTTAGTTATATATGAGGTTGATTTTGTGAGGTGTAAATGAGGTTAAAACTGCAGTTTATTAATTATTCATTTTCAACTTCAGATGCATTTTTTTAATCTGTCCACCTTAAAACAATCTCAAAAACAACGTGTGTAAACAGCAAGTTTTTTTTAGCATGAATAATCAAAACTAAGAACTGCTTTAAAAAATATTAACTCAATGAATTTAAAAAAAACAAACTTAATAATCTATTAAAAATGTCATTTTTTTAAAAGGAAAAAGTATTTCTTATCAATGCATATTGGAAATTATATATTGTATGAAATAATAAAACGTAATAGTAATCTTATACGAATAACTAAACTTTTAAAAAAATGAAATCTTATATAACTTTGAAATATTACGCAGGTCATAAATTTTAAGTTTGCAAGTAACAAAGTATGGTTGTAAAAATATTCTTTCCTGTTATAATTCAAAAAAAAAAATCTTTTCCAAAGGAAAAAACTTTTCAAAATACTTTGAATTTAAAAAATTTCTTTGACATCCAAACTGAGTCTCTTTAAAGTTAAATAAATATATAACTTTTAACTCAGATTTCTACAAAGACTAGCAAGAAGCTAGACCACCTAGTGGAATATATTTTTATACGACCTTTTTGCTCCATCTTATCCCCTGGGGCAAAACATTGTGACAACGTTAGAAAAAGCGAAATAGAAATGAAAGTACACTGCAATTCTCCTCAAGCAGAAAACTTGAAAAGCCTTTTTTATGATTTATATATTTTTCTTACAAAATGGGAAAAAAGTCTCAAAAGTTAAATGCAAAAAATATGACCTCACATACAAGAGGCGTCATTTATAAAAAGAAATATTTTTTCTTTTGATGAATGTTAGAAAGATTCAACAATTTTAGTTATTATGAGTTCTTATTTTGGGCGAAAAAAACGCTCAAATTGCATACCTTGATATTCTTTTAATTTTTATATTTTTAATATTTTAAGAATTTGTTCGAATTTAAAAAAAAATGAAATACTATAATAGTAGTAGAATATTAAAAATTTAATGTTAAAGGGAAATGTGAAAAAAATATCCCAGACAAGATGCAATATAGTCTAGTTTTGTAATATTGTTCGAGAGAGCATTTTTAAGCCAGTCTTTGGTTGAAAACAGCGCAACGAAGGGAATAAACTGTTCCTATTTATTGCACTACCATTTAGTTTAAATTCTGGAAACTTATAAAGAATCTCTCTCTTTCTCTCTATCTAGCTATCTATCTGGAAACAATGCAACGGAAAATTTTCGTGCAAAAATGTTTCTCAAGATAAATATTACGAAACACAGATAAATATGGAACAAGATCTTCAAATTTCTTAGAACTTTTTCCAAAAATTTTTTTTTATTATTTATATATATATACCGAAGAGCCATTACATTATGACCACCCTGCTAATAACAAGTAGGACCACTTTTAACCCTCATAACTGCTAGCACCCGCCGTGGCATTGATTCCACAAGGTGCTGATAGGTAGTCTGAGGTATCCGGTACCAAGCTCTCACCAACTGGTCCTGCAATTCTCTCACATTGGGAGGGGGTAGCGTGGCAGCACAAATTTGGTTTTCCAAGTAGGACCCCAAATGCTCTATTGGATTAAGGTCAGGTGAATTTGGGGGCCAAGACATGACTTGAAAGTCACTAGAATGTTCCTCGAACCAATCCATGACGATTCGACCCTTATGACATGGGACATTATCCTGTTGGTAAACACCATCCCCCGCAGGAAAAACTGTGGCCATAAATGGGTGAACCTGGTCTGCAACTATGTTCAAGTAGCTTACAGACGTCAGGAATTGCTCGATGAGGATTACGGGTCCTAATGTGCCCCATGAGAACATTGTTCCTAGGCGAGAAACCATGAAAACCTGGGAGAGCCCATTGTTATAGATGGAGGGTTGTCATAATGTAATGGCTCTTGGGTGTATATATATATATATATATATATATATATATATATATATATATATATATATATATATATATATATATATATATATATATATATATATATATATATATATATATATATATATATATATATATATACGATATTAATACACTTTAAAATTTATCGGAGCTCTGAGTACTCGTATCTGGGTGCTCTTTTTATCATAAAATCCATTTTTCTGGAACATGTTACGAACAAAGAATCTGATGATATAACACATTTCTTATTGTAATAAAAAAAGTAAAATCACTGAATCACTCTAGTTAAACAAATACTACGGCAAAAATTACGGTTTAATATTTAAGGACAAAAAAGATATTACGGATGATGCACCCAAGTGCCGGTACTTTCCACCGTAATTTGATGTGAAAATGTTTAGTGTAATATGTACAGTCAATAAATGAAGAGTCAAAGGCTACTTAATGTTATTTATTTAGTGAAACTCAAATGCATTGTCTATGTATGTTTAGGAATTTGTGTAATTGCCATATTAGCTCATCATTACGTGCTTTATTACAAACATGCAACAAGACTAAACTCGTAATAAACGGTTCGGCTTTTTGGACTAGTTCAGAATGCACATTTTAACTTCATCATTCATTTCAAAGCTTTGTGCTCACACAGTGCCTTAACAGTGCTTTTTGAGACATCGAGTACGGAAGATTACAGAGGGAAAAATTTAGATTGTTATGTGGGTGGTTCCTCATCATTTGAACTTCTGTATGAGTTTATTTCTCTGCTTAGGTTTTGTGTCATAAAGCAACAGAATGATCTACATTCGAAATCTTGCCGAGAAATTTCAGTTTGGCTGCTTTTTTAAGGTATGTTAATATTTCTAAATAACGGGAAACAAGGACATTCGTCAAGGAATGACCCTTCGTGATGAGTTACGTGTTATTTTCAGAGAGGTAATAAATTGAATGTTTCACTTTCGATCACGAATGATATTTGAATAACAATTATTCGATGAATATCATATTTTCAATTGCGTTTTAGAAGTTTCTTCATTTTTCCAGTTGGGTAAAATAGTTTATGTTCAATATCCTTAGCCTTTCTATTTATTCACTGCATCCAATAATAAAACACCGCTTTATTTTATTAAACTCTACTGCCTGATCGCTTATGCGTCATGTTCTGGTTTATTAAATTCGAGAAACGTTTATTAATTTCAATTTAGAATAACTATTCACAAGCTAAGTAAATAAATTCTTATAAATTCCAATACTTCAGAGCGTGCTTAACATAGTTTAACTACTTTTAAATCAGAAGTACTTGCTTTAATAATAAAAACAAACAGACAGCATTAAAAGATTTGGAATGAAATTCATTTTTTAGTTTTTAAAATTGATATTGTTTGCGAAAATTACTACCAAAGCAAGCTTTGCATTATCATTCATTTTGTACAGGCATTTATTTAATGCAAACCTCTAATCAGTTTACAGATAATGTTTGAAGCTTTAATGAGTATCTTTGTCAAACTTAATGCGCCGAGTTATTAACAAAACGCATACTTTCTACCCCATTCCAGACAAATTAGTAACCATTTTAAATCCTGAGCTTTTGGGTACGCGATAACGAGTTACAGTTTACATTAGCACCTTCAGGAATACCTCATTATGATCGAAAATAGAGGAATGCGAAAATGAAAGGACGTGCATTCCAATGCATATTAGGATGCCTTTAATGACCTGGAAATCCACTTTAAGAACAACTAATATGCTTCAAATTTTACATTTGTGGTAAAGACGCACTCGTCTATTATCTTAAGTTTTCAATCTTCAAAGGGAAACAGTCTAAAACTTTAAATACTCCCATTAGCAATATTGGAAATTTTTCTAGCGTTAAACAACTAATGAGTTCTATTTTTTAGAGTGAAGTGTCCCAAGAAATGTGTCAAGAAAGACGAATGTTAATTATACTCTGAATGAGTAAATAAACTGGTTAATTTATTACTTCTTTGTTTGTTTTCGTTCCCTGAATGTCACTTAGAGATTTAGAATTAATTCAGTACAAAGGTTTAGGGACAAAGTTTTTCTTAACTATTCATAATAAGCTTGTAGTTTTTATATCCCTAGGTAATTAAACACTTGCTGTTTTTTTTTTTAAATATATATTGTTTAGATTTTATTGATTCGACTATAACGGTACTGAGGAAAACAGTGCCGTTAACATGAAGCGGGTCAAAAATTTTGACCGGACCTCTTTGGTAATGGATTTTGGCGAAATTAATAAAACGAAAAGTTACAGTTTAAATTGGCACCTTTACGAATACCTCATTGTGATCGAAAATAGAGGAATACGAAAATGAAAGGACATGCATTCCAATGCATATTAGGATGCGATCTGGAAAGCTACTTTACGAACATCTAATATGATTCAAATTTTACTTATTTAGGATTCACACGTCTATTATTTTAAGTTCTCAGTCTTCAAAGGGATTTCAATCTACATCTTTAAATATTCCTTTTAGCAATATTGAAAGTTTTTCTAGCGTTAAATATATATAACTAAAGAGTTCTAGTTTTTAGAGACGCTAACTGAAGTGTCCCAAGAAATATAACGAGAAAAACGAATGTTAATTTTCTTCAGAATGAATAAATAAACTGGTTAATTTATTACTTCTTTGTTTGTTTGGCCCACTCAATTTTTCTCAGAGATCTTGAATCACTTTATAAAATTTTTGAGAGTTTGTATTAACTATTCATATTACGCTAGTAGTTTTTTTTCTTCCTGCTCATAAGCTTAGTTAAACTGTAAAACTTCTTGTTTTCGAAATAAAAAATCTATAATTTAGATTTAATTTATTCCACTATAACCACAATGTCAATAAGTGTGGTAAAAACTAAGGAGTATGGTAAAATTTAAAGTGTTCCTGGCTCTAAAGGAACTCCTAAAAGTTCGGTATATTTTACCCATGTGCTTTTGTAATGTCTTTGGTAAAATTAGCAATGAAATATGGCTTTATAATCTGTGATGAAATTTGATAAATGTGGTAAAGTTTTATCATGATACCTTAGAAAAAGGCATAAAATCTATTTATTTGGTTAATTTAACTTTCAGATTTGTATTTTTTACAAAATGTACGGTAATAAGAACTTTAATTTTGAAAGACAGAATATTAATATATCACATGAACACAAAAATTACCAAATGAATGATTTAAATACCATATATTTTGGTTTTATTGGCCAGATTTAGGTTTTTTTTTCCAGAAATATCATTACATATAGTATGGTAATTTTACCAGAGTTTTGCTCTTCGTGAGGTTTTTGCAAATACAAAAATTAAATAATGAAACATAGCAATAATAATTTCTGCCCTCCATAAATTAGAAAATTGTTTCGTAGCAAATAGCATGAAGTTTTATTTATTATATTTTGAAAAAATAAATAAATGTAGTGATTATTTATTTTAAAAACTTTAACCCTCAAACCTCAACGTGTTGTTTCTTGTGATTCAATTTTAAAATCCAAATTCCTTAATGTACAATTTTTTTCCTGAGTTCTTTTCTTGAACCTAAATATAAGAGTGTTTTCTTTCCTTTATTTGCAAGCAAATCATTTCAGTGTATCTATATTATTTTATTTTTGTTATAAATTGATCATTATTTGCCATTTAAGAACAAATATTAAATAATTTTATTTTAAATAAAGCAATCAAAAATCTAAATGGAAAAAATAGTAATTTTTAACTTCGTGTTGAAATGATCAGAAGTTACCGAAAAACATATGAATCATACAAGAAATGAATTATATGTCTACTTTCATAGTAATCCTCAAAAATAGAGAGTATTTACTAATTTCTAATTGAAACCCAAGACCTTTTTGAAAAAAAAATTGACTGAAAATGTCAAATTTTAAATTATCTGTACCTTTGAAAACAAATCTAATTTCAGATTTGAAATTCCCCCACCCGAAGTAGGCAAGATAGACCACTATTTGCAAAAATTGCAACCAAAAACTTGTGCCGTAATGATATCTATGCAAATTAAAATTATATTAGAATTGAGATTTTAATCATTAAAGTTTCATTAAATAAGCATGCATTTTACACAAGTAAAAGGAGACGATCAGTTTAAATTTCTAAATGTGAACGTTTGAATAATTCCCTGAATAAAATGGTATATAGGATGAAAATAGAAATGGAAATATTATAACAAAATGTTCTACTTGTTGAGGATGCTCCAACAATGTCTTTATACAAAATACATATTTCATTGATGTTTTTACAGGCCTTTGTGACAAAATATGAATTGTCCTTAAATTATGCACGCCTTATTAAAATATTATTCAAAGCTCAAATAGCATTAAAATGAGTGTATGAAGAGTCGATTGGAAAGTTATTTAATGCTTTACTTTTCTGACCGAAAGAAAAGGGCTTCTGCTAGTAATTTGCAAAAATTGTGCAATTTAGATGCTTGCAACCTGTAAATGTGTTGCTTGTAATTGTGTCTTTGTCGAATCTCCCCAATATTTTAATTTAGTAAGATCTAATACATTTAATAAACTAACATAACGAATGTGAAACCTGAAACAGTAAGTAATAATAGCAAAATTATATATGAAAAAATGAGATTGGAGATAAATTTAATAATTAGCCTAAAAAAACAATATGTTTAATGTTATTTAAATTTAAACAATATGTTTAAAAGATATTGTGATATATTTTAACTAAAAACATAAATAACACTCATTATTGGAGTTAAATAGAAAAATATAAATGTGTAGTTAAAGGTCAAACTTCAAGTGCGTCGCAAATCGACGTTTTAAATTACTCGCATATGATTTACATGCTAAACAGAGGTAAAATACGATTGAAATTCAATAAATCTTTACTTGTATAAATTGTCGATTAAAAAAGAATGTATTGCTTTATTTTTCTGGCTAAGAAAATATGTTTGTGTTGGATATTTATAAAAATTTGTGATGTGTTTGTGCACAACTTAAATTGTGCAAATATTGCTTTATAAGCCTAACTTAATCGAATCTCTGTAATATTTTAATTTACCAAGACCTAACTTATTTAATATTAAATATTAACTGCGATATTTTAAATTTAGTAATAGTAGTAAAATAATAAACGAAAAATCTGATAAGAGTAAATGTTTAATCGTTTGTACTCCAAATTAGGAAAGTAATATCCAAATAAGTTGAAATTTCATAAGTTCACAAGTAATATTAAACTGAGTGAAAAGCTTTAAGTGAGTTTTAACAATGTTTCAGTTTCGAAGATTGGCTGTTGGAATGAGCGTTTTTTAATTAAAGGTGGTTGTGACTACTTTATCTGGGTCACAAAACGTATGTTCAGCCAAAATAAAATGGAATTCACTTTGAAGGCCAAAAAATTGTAAAATATGAAATTTTAAAATGCATTAATAGTTTACACTTTTAGATAAGTTTAAATAGGCATTTATGGACAAGTATTCGTAAACACTTGGGATAATTTTTAAAATACGTATATCAATATGGGCACAGGTCATGAGATATGTATTTTTTTACAAAAGTGCTTCAGAGTTTTCCATTTCTTTCGATTCAGCAAATTTTTGATAAAATTTATATGTCTGTCTTTGCAATTTTGCCTAGAATTTGAATTTTGTTTCTTCATCTTCTCTAATATTACTTACAAAAACAATTTCCACTACGTCACAGACATAGAATGAAATAACAGGCTTAAAAATGCTATCTTCTTTTTTTTGCCTACAGCTTATTTTTTAAGTCTCTTGGATCCTCAAGCTCTGACTGTGAATTCTCCAAATTTTCCAATTCTGAATTATAAAAAGTTTTTGAGAAGGCTTCTTGTGTTTCACATGTATGTTGCTAAGAGCAAGCAAAATTCTTTAAAAAAGACAAATAGAGAAAAAAGTGCCCAATATTCTTTAACTCATTCAGTACTGCCCAATGCATCTTGGAAATATTAAACACCACAAGGATCAATATCACGGATCTATTCAATACCACTGTTGGAAACGCACTGAAAAAATCTTTCTCAAATTTCACCTTTATCAATATCAAATGACACAAGAAAAAATATAACACTCTCTGAAAGCCAGGATCTTATCAGAAAGAATTTCTTTTTCAGTTAGAATTTCACAAGAAAGAAAACTACTGATAAGGAATGATTGCATGATTGCATGCTTAGTGGTAGCAATTATCTCCGCCACTATTATTAGTTCCCTGCAAATTCAATGAAAATTGAACCAAGAACCCCTTTTCAATACCATTATGTTTTCTGAATAACACTCATAATGGTAATTGAAAATGATTTGCACACAATTGATTCGAGTGAAACCTGAAAGTAATCTTAAAATGCCAATGTTCCAAAAATAGAACAGTTGGTTTTAAACTAAAATTTTTATCTTAAGATTTTAAAAATAAAAATTTGAATTTTATGGCTAACAGATGGTTATGTTATCTTAAATGTCGTGAAATTTTAATCGTTCCATAAAAGCCAGATATTTTGAGTATTATATTACAAACGGGAGGAAAGTTATCAAAGTACATAAAACTTTAAAAATTCAAAAAAAATTTTTTTTAAGAATTACTGAAACGGAATAAAAAAAAACTTTTTATTTTCCATTTTTTATTTTAAATGTAGGAAAAATAATATCATTTGACTTTAATTGTTCATTAAATTCAAACTCAAAATACATGTTCGATTCTTGGAACATTGGCTTGTAAACAGTAAAGAAAAAGAGTGATAAAATGTATAAAAATGGATTTTGCCTAAAACAAACTTCAATATATTTTGGACCTAAAAACATAAATAACTTTCATTATAAGAGTTATACAAGTTAAACACAAAAAAAGAATAATTTTGTAATTAAAAACAAAACTTCAATTGCATAACAAGTCAATGTCCTACGATGGTGGCATATGGTTTGAAAACTAACCAGAACTCATGATACGATTGAAATTCCGCTTCCTCGTAACCTGCGTGAGGAGTTCACATTCCTCTTCTCCAGATTTTCCCCCATACATTCCATGCCGGCGAAACAAATTCTGTTCTGTTGTTACCTGTGGTAGACGGGAGATTTAGGCCTTCAATAAAGAATGTTTGGACAAGTAGGGTGTCTTATTACGAATTCAAAAGACGCATTACATGAGTAAACTGTTCTAGAATTTAATTAAATTTAATTTAAGACCCTTCCGGTTACTAAGAAATTTTCCCAAGAGAGATATATTGCTTTAAGAATAGAGGGATTTAAATGTTTACTTTTGACAGAATGATCGCTTTTCTGTCGGTGTCTTAATCTCCGGAGCAAATATTGCGAACGAAGAATTCTAATTTCTTTTGTGAGCAAAGTTAAGTATTAATTATAAAAAGATTAAAATCGAAATAATATTCATATCAAATCAGGGAAGTAACTAAACCTCATCAAATTTCAGTGCTTAATTAACTCCATTATAAGATGACTACGAAATTAATTGAGATAAAACATAGCTTTTCTGATATTTATACCGAGTCGCTGATTCAATTATAAATTTTTTTTAAATTATAAATGGGTATCTTTTCTATCTAATGCAGATTATGTAAATACTGATGAAATTAAAAGTACAAACAATAATTTTTATTTCAGAGAAAATTCTTATTATTATTTGTACATTCATATGTAAAAAATATATTTATCGTTTGTACTTTAATTGCAGTTCAAAATGAAGTATTTTTAATGAAATAATGCAAGCTTAATACATTTTATTAAAACAAAAATAATTACATATAATGTTAAGCGGATATTTATAATCGACCAATTTTTTAGTGAAGCATTTACAATTCATGAAGGTTGTTTTTTTTCGAATGCTTTTGACCATCAATATTTTTAAAAACTTTGATAAGTTTAAAATTAAAAATTCACTTAAAAAAATATTTAATTTCAGAATACAGGAAAACAGATAACGCTTGCCTAAAATCTGTCCATAGTTATTACGTAATTACGATAACCAGGAGAATTAAAAGTTTAGTTTCATGCTGTATTCCTATTGACGTAAAAAAAGTTTATTTTGCATATTATATCAATATATATAGAAATTAATCAAATAGTTTCGGCCTAATAAAAATAAGAAAAACAATATTTTTCAAACTTTATCTTGAAAACTCTTTGCTCTAATCCTTTGTAAACTTGGCTTTGGCAACTAAAAAGTACCTAGTTTTGAAGCATGTCTAGATTTTTATATTATATAACTCAAATAATTTTCGATGAGGAATAAATAATGCTTAAAGAGTTGGCATAATGCGTGATGAAATTTGTTTAAAAAACTTTTAAATATGTGTGTAATCTTTTTTTTATTCTCTTAAATAACGTAAGAAATATTATGAAGTAAGAAACAAATTAAGAATAACATCAGGATGTTAATTTTTTAAAATTTCCTCCTTACTCAAGAATTTTTAACCTGATTCTTTAGATTGCAGCAGCCTCCTATATTTTAAGGGTGAAAAATACAGATCCACCAGATAAGATCATATTTATTTAGAAAAAGTACGTATTTGTGCCTTATTTCGTAATTTAATATATCATTTGCATCAACTAATTTGCATATGTAAAACCTACCCATCTAATCAAGAAGGCGAGAAAATCGTATAGCTTGATTAGATGTTTTTTCATATGTAGCGGAAATTGTCTTGCGTATTATGCGTATTATAATACTTTGAATTTTGTTCTGCATTTATCACTATGTAATAGTGGGCTGAATTTCTTTTTTCTGTTATAATTTCTGTTTTCGGGGATATTAAATAATTTAAAGGACATTATGCTATGTTTATTCTTTATGATGGTAATTTATGAGATTGATCACGATCCAAATTATTGCATTTAATTTGTGGTTTCATTATTTGATTGCACCATTCCTTGATACTTAGTTGTAACACCATTATATTCATTTCATAACTGTACATGATCTTCAAATGGTAGCTTATGAGTTTGATTACGAACCTAGTAACTATATTTAACTTGTGATTTCATTATTTGAGTTCTTCCATTCCTTAATAGCGAGTGATAGCAACATTATCTCTATTTTATAATTATATATGTTCTTCAAATCGTAGCTTATGAGATTGATTACGAACCCAAGAACCATAGTTGACATGGCTTTCATTTTTTGACTTTTTTCAATATATGAGACTAAAAATTAGTTACGCTATGTATATTTTATAAATATACTAGGGGGCTAAGCCCCCTGTTCACTGCTGCTCACCAACCCCGATTATTTCTTTGCAATATTGCTTCGCAATAATTGTCTTTTCTTGGCAGAAAACAATTTTTCTATTAAAGTTAAAATTATTCACTTAACGTATATGTACTAAAAGGAATTCTGTTTACTTACTCTTGTGCTTCTACTTCCCACGTCGAAATATTACTCTCAAATATTACTTTACCCAAATATTAGATCTTTTGGTGAACGAAAGTGATTTTTCGAAGTAATCATTTTTTAAAGTAACTTTTATATTCTTATAGCATTGTATTGTTCAAACAAATTTGATGAGTTCACAACCATAATTTAATACTCTTGCTAATAGTAGCAGTACTGGAAAATAAGTTTAAATTAGGGATACAAAAATATTTAAAGAAAAACAATTCGCGATCGCAACGAACTATAGGGGGCGTTGTTGTATGAGACGCATACCTGCGATTTCTATATGAACCGTCATTCAGTTACTCTGGAGACGTCGTTAATGTAGCGTGTAGCATTGCAACGTTCCTTCTTTAATGTGGCTTATTAAATTTAAAAAAGAAAAATGCTAGATATTCTTTCTTGTACAACCGAAAACAAATTGGTATCTCTTTTTATTAGAGAAGGAATATCCAAAACACATCGGAAAAATATTTGTACATTAACAGAAAAAAATATGTATATTCTTATAAGAGTTAAAACCTAATGCCCGAGAAATAGTATTACTAAATTTAATGATATAACATGAAAGGCCCATTTAAACTTTACATTCTATAGTTTTAAGAATCATATTACTTCAAAAATTAAAATGAACAAAAAGTATACATAAGCCTCATAATTTTATGAAATTTAATTTTGTAAACAAAGTTTTTTGACAACAATTTTTATCAAAAAATTTCAAGTTTCAATAAAAATCATTATTTAGAAACTAAGAAACGTAAAATAAAGAATGCTGACGAAAAAAAAATAAAAAAACAATTTTTTTTTGTCGCCATTTTTAGTGCTACGAAAATTCGTCTTTGGGATTTGCAAAAAACAAAACAAGAAGCAATTTTATTTTTTCAGGAGGGAAATATTTTAGCGAAAAAACGAAAATGTACCAATTCCCACAGCATAAAACTTTATCTTGGTAAACGTACGTTTTGGAAATGTTATTTCATTTGGAATCTTATTTATCAGAGTTCATATGGCGATATGATTGTTTTGAATCTATGCTAAACTCTATATCGGCTCATTTTCCACCGAAATCCGATTTACTATTTTGATTTTAAATAAAGTGTTTTATTTTATGAATTGTCGCAAAAATTTTAAGTGTAGATTGCCGGCACTTAAAAACCGCCAAATCTGTAGCGGCGGTGGCGTTAATACGTAAGTACCGAATTTTTATTCCATACTTTTCTGAATCATATTACTTCAAACATTGGAATATACAAAAAGTATGCATAAACACATAATGTTATACCATTTAATTTTTCAGAAAAAGTTTTTTGAGAACAATTTTTATCAAAAAATTATAAACTAAAAAACGGAAAATAAAGAATTCTTAGGATAAAAAAACGATTTTAAGAATTCTTTACATTGAAATAAAAACTTTCATATTGTTTCTTTTTTTATTATTCTTATAGTTCTTAATCAGACGTAAAAAAACCATTCTGTAGAGAACCATCATCAAATGAAAAAAATATTTACAAGCAAATTTTTTATTGTAAAAATCATTGCACTTACCTGATTTATAATTCCCGGAGAATTCTAAAATGATAAGTTCCTTGCTTGAAAACTTTATTCTCAAATAATAGATACATAGTTTATCCCTTCATTACTTTTAGACAACATACCACACAGCAAAATTTTATAATTGATATGAATTTGAATATGTAGCTAAAAACAGAATAGCTGAATTCTAGTTGAACTTATTCTTTAAAAACTAAAAAAAATTACCAAGAAAACGATTAAATTTAATTAAGAATCCACAAATGGCACTATTTCAAGTAACTTGGATAATTTTTTATTGTTGTTTTCCGAATTATATGGATACAGAAATATATACTATTCTATAACGAAGAAGAATATGCTATAACTATTACAATTCTGTATGTTCTGAATTCATATTTATTCACTGACATGACGAAAGCAATGTTGACTTCACTTTAATTCGTAATGAATTGAAGACAGAAGAAATGCATTTTACCTTAATACACACATCTGTAACAGTATCCGAAATCGGAAGTCATCAGTTGCAAGTTTGTTGATAATAGAAATTAAAAATTATTGAGGAATTTCACTTCAAATGTTTGGCGTGTTCTGTTCCTGAAAGATTTACTAATATTCTGGAGATTTTTTTCAAGTTCTTCGGCCTTTTCCTTAGGGAAATATTGTTTCTTATTTGCTGCTAAAAAATGGCGTCTGATTCTGTCAATGACTTTGATGGAACTAAATGAAAACGTGATAAATTAATGTCTGATATTTACAGGCTCCCGCTAGACGGCGTACTCGAGCGTTGCGATCGCGAATACCTATACGATTATTGTTAATTTTGTGCTGATGACAACCAAAACAATATGGAAATGAATGAAGGAAAACTGGATCCTACCACGTGATTTTCCGACCAATAAAAATGCGCCGACAACAATGGAAAACGGAGTCAGACTTCTATGATTTTATGTTATATAAAGATATGATCGTCAAACAATAGTTAATTGTTTTGTTTACGACAACAACTATTACATTCAGCTTGTGTCTTTATTTTTTGATTTTTTTCATTCTTTGATACTAAAGAAGCGGCAACATTATGACTATTTTATAAATAAATATTATCTTTAAATTGTAGCTTATGAACTTGATTACGAACTCAATTGTTCAATTAATTATATTTTAGAATAGTGTCATTTTTTACTGTAGCTCGAATATTCTTTAAATTCATTTTTTTTTCAAAATGGAAAGTTAAAATGATTAAATCTTATAATTTAACTAATGATCTTGTTCTTCACATTGAAGCTAAAATGCCTTAAAACTGCAGTCCCAGAAAATGACTTGAACTTCTGCCATCTGCAGGAGATATTAAGATTTAAGGGAGGAGAATGGGTTGTAATTTAGCAAAATTACTTTTTCTGGCATTTAAGTGATTTTTTAAAGTACTGAGCGAATATTTTTTACATCTTTTTAAAAGCTGCTTTCTTCTTACTTATGACACAAACTAGTAAAAATATTTTGGCACGAAAAGACTTTCTGCCGTTTTATTTGATCTAAATCAACAGAATAAAATAAAAATTAGATATTAATGTAAATGCAGTTGCATTATAACATTATCCTAGATTTATTAACCTAAGCAAAAACTCATACTTGGTGCTGTCATTAGTTTCAGTTGTGATCTTTTCAAGGGTTTATGGAAATACGTAATAGGCAAAAGTTGATATGTAATGCAGGCATTTTTGACTTCATAACATCATATAAATTTTTTTCATCATACTAATTTTTAATTTAAAAATTATTAAGCAAATCATATGAGATTATGTAAAAATGATGTGTCAC
The DNA here is from genome assembly GCF_982258835.1 of Parasteatoda tepidariorum. NCBI lineage: Eukaryota > Metazoa > Arthropoda > Arachnida > Araneae > Theridiidae > Parasteatoda > Parasteatoda tepidariorum. The sequence goes on along the minus strand of NC_141757.1, from coordinate 64,413,318 downwards.
AAATATTTATTTGTCACCTTAAAACAAAATATGCATTTTTTAAATTATATATTTCAGACAGAAGCACATCTGTAGATATTTTGATTTTTATACAGAAAATTTACTTTCGATTAAAAAATTTAATTGAGCTATCTTATAGGCTTAAATTTTTTTTTGCAGAATATAGTTTAAATTTATAAAGGAACCTGTCTACAAAACCTGTTTTCCAACTTACCTGTAAAATTTACATGCAGTCTAAAGATAATTTGCAGCTGTTATTTTCAAATCATTCAAAAGTGTAATATGACGAAATTATAAGGCCTCTGATAAGATTTATACAAATCAAACAATCTAAAATATTTTGTATTTAAAAAATTGAGAGGAAAAGGATTGATGAAATTAATTGAGGAAGTATTGAGTATTGATGAAGAAAGCATTCTCGTAACAAAATGTTGTGGATCTTGAAGGTTAAGGCTCTACAATTTTGAATTCATCATAAAAGGAATCAGGTTGACGTTATAAACATCTGCTTTTACCTCTTAGTTATGCTGATATCCAGCATCGATTTGAATCTGGATGTGTTTCAAACCAACATCGGAGATTTTATCTACATGCTTCAAAGTGGCAGCTCAGTGTCTTAACCAGGGGTTTAACACGACTTATAGAGGGGTGTTGCATATTCAAAAGAACTTGTCGGGGTAGTTTAAATTAAATTATACACCCTAAGAAAATCCAAAATCAGCAATGAATTCATATAGAAATATAGTATTATGTAAAAGGATGAAAAGTATTAAGAATAACATTATATACTGGTATCAAGATCATAAAAAAACATCATATACTAGGATTAAGATCATATAAAAATATTATGTATCGAGATTAAGATTATAGAAAAATATAGTATTATGTTGCAGAATAAAAGATGCCACGTTAATGTTAATGCCTTAATTCTAATGCACCGTAAATAAAGAATATCATAATGCTCTTTATATAATAAGCATTATATCTTGGAGTATGCATTATGTATATACATAAGCATTATGTCCATTTCGATTCATTTTCGATCCGGCATTGGAAGGCTGCTGCTAACGAGGGGGACTTCATTATTGATTAAAAATAAAATCTTGATAACAAATATCAAAAGCTCCGAAACGTCATTACTTTCCGGTCACCCTAATAGAATAGAGACATCCAAGGCAGAGGCTGAACTATATCACTATCAATCAATTGTCTTTTACACCATTCCTATTAGACAATTCTCATTCACATCTCTATGTGCTTATATCCCTTTGCTATCTGCAGCTGATTGATCATTGATAGATGGCCAGTAGACAGGAAAGTGAAGTAATTTCAGCTCAGACAATTCTAATAAAAGTTCTGTATCTGAAAATAGTGTAATTATTAAGAGAAAATCCTTAATTATTTTTAAAATTTCATCTTACTTTAAAGAAAATTATTATCTCTTACAATAATTTAGAAATTTTACTTTATCTTATTTCTATACTATTTGAGTATACAGTCAGTATTCCGCAGATATAATGTGAATACTTAATATTCATCATACACTAGAATATTGATTTAAAATATTTTGGCAATATTCGAAAATTTATCACGTCAGCAAATATTCTGTTCGTAAAATAAAATTGACAAGAATGTCAACTTAAAAGAAGAGTTCTAATATTTTTTGGTTAGCAGGTAGTGGAAAAATACATATTCAGTACACGTGCTTAGTGGATGGTTAGCTAGTTCATAAATACTAAGAAAGTATTGTTGTTCAATATTAAAATAAAATCATATAAATATTAGTTACTCTGGAAGTGTAAGACAATTAAATTAGCATAAAATATTGTTTACTTCATGAATTTTAGTGCAATACTAATGACCATTTTAATACGTTGCAGTTATATTGAAAATTACTTTACGTGATATCAGTATCCTGCCATATATATATATATATATATATATATATATATATATATATATATATATATATATATATATATATATATATATATATATATATATATATATATATATATATATATATATATATATATAAAAATATATATATATTAAACCCTATGAAACCCTATTATATCCCTATGATATCAAACTTTTCTGTTATTTTTTTTAGCTCAGCCTAAATCTATAAGTGAAATAGTTTTTGACAGTAATTTCCGGTAAACAATAAATCCAGTTAACGGGTGTAGTCATTTCTAGAATTTCTTTTTAAAGTAATTTCCGGTTTCTTGTAAAAGAATTTATTTTATCCGATTTCCAAGAAGTAAACTATTTTTGTTTTTCTGCTTTTCACTTTTGTAAGTAACAATTGAATGTTATGTTTATCTAATTAAAAAAGGTAAAATTATTTACGAAAATCTCATTATTTACAAAAAATATTTAATGTAAAGAAAACTTCCACATCCATTTTAAATCAAAAGTTACAATCAAGAAAAAATAAATGAACAAAATCGGAAAATTACACATGCCTTTCACAATTACCTAAACCACCGTATAATTTCTCTCATACAACAGTAGAACATGGATTAAATAAATAAATAAATTAGTTAAATAAATAATCCTAAGATACTGAATCGCTAGGATATTGTTTGTTAAACAAAATTCTATTCATTTCAAAAATATACAGATTGAAGATAACAGGCAACTTATTTCAAACACTCAAAAATAGGTACCCAATTTCAAAACTTTCCAAACGAGACTAAGAAAAAACAAAAGTGAAAATTTAAAGCATTACGTTGCCTACGAATAAATATAAAAGGGATACTAATTTTAATTTTTCGTTGGCAATCTTAGGTTTTATATTTCAATTTACTTTTGTTTCTTCTCCTTTACATCTGACAAGTCTTGACAATGGACGCCTATTTTTGAGCTCGTGAAACATGATGACGGCTATTTCTAATTTGTATATTATTGAAAATAAAGGTTTTTAATCAAGTGAGGGATTTAACCAGTTAAATATTCTTAGATAGAATGCATTTTTTGACATATTTAAAATCAATTGAAAAATAAATTAAAATATTTCTTCTTTAATTAAAAAGATAATTGTAATGAAACAGATAACAATCGATTATCATGACCAACAAGTCTTATGTCCATATATTTTTATAAATTTATATTTCTTGAGTTTTTCCTTATCATATAAGTGCAAAATACTACACTTTAAATGGAGCAATTGCTTGCACCAATTTTGATTAAAATTTTGTTATTAGGACAAATGGTACAATTAACAATATTCCTAGTATGATCACTTCACTAACAGCACTTTTAACTTTGTGTACCAATTTCAGAATTGAGTTTTCTAAGATTTTCCTCATTATTGGAGTTTTCTTGTTCTTTCGATAGAATATTTAAAGAACAATAGAGAAGAGAATGTAAATCAATTGAGTCTTATTGATTTTCTCGTTTCAGCTGAGTTTCCCAGCTTTCTTCCGCTTTAAGAGAATTTATAGTGATTAGCTAATTAATTTACTCGATAAAATCGATCTTCATAGATATAGAGTCTAATTGGAATATGCTTTTTTAAAATATAAAGCTAAAATCTAAATTTATTTCTAATATATGTGTATTAAATATGCTAAAAATATTCGAAACATTCCATTATTCCATAGAATTTAATGCGTTTTATTAAAATGTAAAATTTAATTACATATTTCATTTAAAAATTAAAGAAAGTGATAGAAACGAATTAAAAAATAAATGTTAGATTTATGTTAAGTGTATCATAAAAGCAATTAATATCAGAGTAATGAAGCGAGGACAAGTATAAAAAATGAAATTATCAGTAGTTCATAAAAAGATATAAGAGTTAATTATAAAATTTAATTAGGAAAATTGAACGAAATATTTTCTGCTTTCTCTACATTATAGTTCTTAAGTCCATTTAAAACATATATAAATATTATTTAAATTAAAAATGTACTTTAAAATATGCATTTTATTAAACGCCATTGAGAAAACTGATTAGATAAAAACATCATTCCTCTGCCTGTGTGTATCGTGAATATAGATTTCATTTATTATTCAATAGTTTCCATAAAACTATATATAAAATTTAGGAAATATGTTGACTTCACTTCGCTAAAAGCTTTGATTTTCTCTATGCATGCATAAAACATTAGGAGCTTTTTATCTGTAATAATCGTATGTTTCTCTAATGGTTTATCTAGTTTTTCTTTCACTCTGTGCTTTAATTGCAATTTTACAGAAATTAGTTAATGTTTTATGTTTAATTTTATAGATCTGAATGGAATACATTGATAGTTAACGTTATGATAAACTAATCTTTATCAATACCAGTTATGAGCATCGTAATAATCAGCAGCGATTAATAATTGATAATTAGCATAATCAATCATTATTATCCTTAATTTTTCAAATTAGTTTGCAGTTATAAATAATGCAACCTACAGTCCCTGGTATGTTTAAATGCAAAAGTATTGCATATAAACTCGTGCAAATCATGTAATTATTAACAAAATAGAGTGCGTCTAATAATTTGATCTAATTATTATAATATACCAATATAACGCTTGATATAATAAATATTCCATATTTATATAATATATCGTCTAATTTATCCTATCGTCAAATTTATATTATATATCGTCTAATTTAACCGATTAATACACTAGCGCAAACAAGTGTAAACTGATTTCAGTTACATAAAAACAATAAAGTTGTATAGTATCACCTGATAGTTAAGATTTCACATGGAATCTAATAGTGTGTCTAATAATTTGGACATGGACTCTATTAACATATTATCTATGCTTAGGAAACAGAAAGATGATATTATCTCGAATGGATTTATATTCAATCAATTTTAATTAAAATTCACAGTCTGAATTTAAATTCTGCATGATATTCAACTATCTGAATTTTCAACTACTGAAATTAATAAAATAAGCAGAAATAAATAATTTAGATTCTCTAAGCATTAGATAATAGTAATGATAATGATAATAGATAATAATGGTAAGATAATACTAAATAATGATAATTTGTAATACTCTTAATAATCATTTATTTTAAAGAATGGGACTTAATAGTTTCAGTTAATGGTTTATTCAGAAAATTACATATACTTATAATAAATGTCATAAACAAATTATTAAAAATTTAAGAACAATACAAACTAATCAAATAAAATGATGCAACAACGCTTACAATTCTTTAAAAAAATAGTAAATACAACTATGATAAAAGATATATAAATACATGATAAGATTTTAACCTGTTCAAAATTAAATAAATGCCATTTTCGCATATTACTTATGTTTTCTAAAATAATTTTTTTTTGTAAAATATAGAGATATGGCCATAAGTAATCTTGAAAATAATAAGGCTCTGTCAAATATATTTTTTAAGGATTACTAAGCTATCCCTGTTGCTCAGAAGTGAACATGACACGTCTGGGACTTGAATATGATAGATTGCTATTTGATGACGTATATCAAAAATGACATATAGACATATAAAACTATTAAGTGAGATAATATCCTTTTTAAAGTATTTTTTTCAAAAAATCATTCTCAAAATAAAAATTTCGAACACTTCTTTGTATACCATACAAAATAAAACCAATAAATAATTATTTTAATTCTGATGCAAAAAAATATTCTATATGTTGGGGAATTTGTTATACATTTACTTTAGACATTTAGCAACGTATAAAACTCCCTTTTTCTGAATAAACAATACCAAATTAGTAAGTAAAATTATTAAACTATATCAAACATCGGCAATATTTCTACCGGAGTCAGTGTTACAATAAAGTATTTTTGTGTCTCTTTTTTATCATATTTTCAAATACCTCAAAGAAGTTTCCCTATATTATTCCAATAAATCTGCGTAATATGCGTCCCTCTCTTGCTTGAAATTAACTTGAAGGTTTGTTTAATTGCACTTGAAAATACTTCTCGAAGAGGAGTTTGTTTCAATATCAATACTTGTATTCTACAAAAATACAAAATTATGTCAGCTAGCTGTATTGCGTAAAATTATGTCAGCTAGCTATATTGCGTAATGACTAGTAATAAAAACAGGGAAGAAATTGTTTTCAATTAAATATTGTTTTGTAAATAGAAAAAAAAGAGAACGCTGAAAGACAATCATGAGATTCGAAAACGAAGTTAGTAGAGAGGGAGTGAAATTTCCAATTTTTTTTCAAGTCCGCTACCTCTTCTGTACGTGGAAGGTAAGAGGTGATAAATTGGAAAAATTTGATATAAAGCATAAATATTAGGCTCTTTTGAGCATATTTTTAATCAGCGAACAACTGTAACAATGCCAGTTAGAACTACAATTAAATCATTAATAGACAACTGATATACTAGTTCAATGAAAAAATACTGAAACTTACCGTAAGCAGAGTGAACTGGCTTTGTCATGACATCACAGGCGTTTTATACTTGAAAGATTTTTGACTTCATTTAATTCTTAAATTTATTTTTATGTAATTCTTTCTTCATAAATATAGCAGTTAAATATTTTTTCCGTGTAGATATGTATGAGCGAAAATTTAAGTTTAAAAATATTCTCTCTGAAGTTCTTCTAACAAATTAATAAAACAAACTTCAGGTCTATCAAGTATTAATCATAAATTTGTTGTGTCTCAGACACATTTTTCATGTATTTCAAAATAGACTATCCTCTTTCATTAGTCTGTCTCGATCTTTTCCTAAAAAAATCTATATTAATGAATCTCCCTCTGTATTTAATAGTGATTAGTCTTTCGGTTACTTTTGGTTTTAGCTGGGAGTTTTTAAGTGTAGAGAAATGTTCTTTCTTCGGTCTCGTGTTGAGATTAAATTTTGAACTTTTAACCGTTGCCGTATTTGAACGCGGCTTATAGATTACTTCCCAAGGATAATTTCTATCATGACAACAGTGTATCAGTTATAGACCAAAACATACATTGTTACAATTTTCTTCTAAAATTACGGCAAAATAACCAGCAGTAGTTTTTCCATTCTATTAATTTTGAGTTTTACGGTAAAAAAGCATTTTTTTTTAAATAAAATTTTACGGTTTTAAAACCGTTTACAACTAATAAGGTGGAAAAACCATGAATACAAAACTATACTTTTTTTAACCATTTGCAACTATTATTGTTTCGCAATGGGCATTGGAGTTAGGTTATGATTAAGTTGTGTTGTATAAAATTAACCGTGGAATGTGCTTTATTTTGCTTATATTGCTGTTTCACCTATCGTTGGAGATGGGATATGATAGAAAGATATATTTAGAAGATACTATATAGTTGGAAGATACTAGACTTTAACTGTGATAAGTGGATTTATGGTTCTACCATGCATGCCTGAATGAGAGCATCACATTCAAATAGTCCTGAGTTATAAAATGGGAAGTGCAGGGTATTAGAAACTCGTCATGTGTTGATCGTTGAGGAAATATTGTGGTGTCATCGTTGGGACTTGAATCTCTGGCCTATCGATCATGAGAATCACATATTAACTCGATCAACTACAATCTTCACCCATCCGCAAGAAACTAAGTGGCTTCATTAGTTGACCTAGTGGTTGCGATGAAATTCAGACAGTTTTACTATATCAGGTGAAAACAGTTAATAAATAAAGATTTTTCTCACAGTTAACTGTTTGAGTACCATCTTATTTTTGATTATTTGACTATATTGTTAATGTGTTTTTTTACTGTTTTGTTTCGATTATTTGACTTTGATGTTACGGTAAAATAACAAATAAAATTTTTTCCGAGAAATTTCCAACAGACTAATTATGCATAAAATATGATGTTTGTTTGGTCTTAAAATAAGTAAGAGAGAAAAAGAGCTGTTTTTAAAGAAGCATCTGAAAAATAGCTCATATTTACTACCTCTTAAAAATTTACACATTAAGATTGCGTAACAAAATCTTATTTAAGCATGGTATCTTTATTTTAAAAACTCTCAGAATATTAAAAATACAAGTCTATTTCACAGAAAAGAATAACAATAACAAAGACGTGGTTTTTAATGACATTTGCATTATATACAAATTCTATTTTTAAGCAACATTATTGCAATAATATTATTTTGTTTTAAGATGTTGGAACTGTTTGAGTACCATCTTATTTTTGATTATTTGATTATGTCCTCACTTCAGTTTTTTGTTTTTAATTTTTTTTTTTTTACGCATAGTTTTTTCTACTGTTTTTTTTTTACTGACATTTTAAAATAATTTTGGTTAGGGGTATTTTTTTATCCTGGATTTTTTTAATATTTCGGTTTTTTATATCGTAACTCATAATATCACCTGCAATTTTATTTTCCGTAATTGTTATTTCAGCCCTTTAAAATTTATTTCAAACTTCAATCAAAATTGCTTTTCAATCTCAACAAATGCATTTTCATACGATAGCTTATAAATTAGGAAAAAAATAAGGTTTCAGGAGAAAATTCTTGTTCAATAAATTTTAAATATTTTCTCTTTTTAGGTATTTTTAGAGAAAATTAATATACACCAAAGTTCACACAGATCCAAACTTGCTATTTGAGCATTTTGAACAAATTTTCCTCGTGCTTGAAATTAATCGATAGCATGTCTACCAAATTTAAAAAATTGAATGGAATATACATTTATTTCAAAATGGAATGATATTCTACCTCATTATAAAACTGTGTGAGATTGGAACTTGAAAACAAATCTTTAATTGCATATAAAAATGAAATATATACTCTTCAATCCCTGTAGAAATGCATTAGTATGCATAATTTATTGAATAAAATTCAATAAAAGTCTATCGAGATTAATATTCTAAACGCTTCCAATACTCCTATAATTTGAAAAGAATTTTTTTTTTGTTTTCCTTTCCTTAACACATATCATAAGAGTAATTCCTTTAAGAAATTAGATTTTTGAATTGCTTAAGATTAATTAATACCCGCGACTCTTTGTTGCTAAAAGCTTTCGGATAATATCCACTTTTATGTTCGAGGCAATTTAACTTCGCCTGCGGAAAATGACATTCATGTTTCTACTTGTACTTTAGTTTAGAACAAGACAAATTTACATTTGTATATTTAATCGAATCCGTTAAGTGTAAATTTCATTCTAATAATTATTGATTTTGGAAACTTGCTGAGACGGTATCTTCAATGGCTGCCTTCTTGTTTAGTCACAAGATATTATTTAGGATTTTTCGGAATTGCAAATTTATTCCTATCGTCGTTTATTTGGATGTATAGATTTGTTTTAACGAAACATAGTAGGCAAATTAGGCTCATTTCTACAATTTATTTTGTATTGACCTTTTTCTGTTTTAATTCATAGTATTATCTAATTTAATATCAGAGATCAGTGAGTTTAATTTTTAAGCATTTTAACTTTATCTCAAGCCTTTTTTTAATATTTCAGCCCTAGTAATTTTCAGTACTACTGAATCAATTTATTGTTAATTTATTATTTTTAAAGTTAACCATTCTACTACGAATTGTAATAAAAGTTTAGGTTCTCAAGCTGCAAAATGCTAAAAACAACTAAAAAAAATGCAGCCTCCAATAACTTAGAATATAGATAAGTGAAAATTGATTTTTCTACGTTTGACTGTTATTTAGCAAAAATATTTTATTCTGTTTAAGTATATTCTACATGAATTGCTTTTAAGTTAAAAAAAAAAGTCACCAAAATAACAACATATATGATAATTGCTTTTTTTGGTACAAAGAGAGAAGAAAATTCTAGCAAAACTACCGAATTGCAAGGTTATGACATTTCTTGTAAAAGAAAAAAAACACATAATTCTGGTTAATAAAATAAAAATATTTCAACCATTTATTCGGTATTTCTTTCTTTTATGTGACATTGGTTAAGCGAAAATTTTGGTGTTCGAACCTTTAGTTCTTAGTAGCACACATTTAGTAAAAAATACCAAACATAAATGTAAATTCAACCATAAGATAAATTTTACCATATAAGGATATTTTTGAGCATATTTTTTTTCTCTGTGTAAGATCTTCACTGCTGGTTAAAACAATTCACCTTGGACATGATAATGCTAAAAAATTCATTTTGCTATGAATATTGTTAGATTTTATACATGATTTATTTTTATGAAAAAAATCTTAATATTTCAGAAATTTTATATTCCGTTTCAAATTCCTAACCGTAAAATTTAGATACAAATCCTTATTTCATAAAGTCACTTGTATTTATCTAAAAAATATACCTTTGTATTTGTTAAAACTTTAAATGGTACCTTCCTATCTCGTTACCTTCCAGGACATTTCCTCATTGAGAAAATATTTTGAGCATTCAATTTTATTTTGCTCTTTTGCTAAATACGTTCATACAGAGGCGTGTTCAAACATGATCTAAACAATCAGCACAATCAATTACATAGTTTGAAATCAGCTTATTTATAAAATCTCGATGCAAATTATATAAATAGATGTACAGTGCGCAAAAAAATAAAAGTATATTTTTTTGGCAAATATTGAATGTAAAACAGTGAGGATCTAATCTTAATTTTCTATTATTATATAATTATATTAAAAAATAATTAAGAAAAAAAGAGTTTAATAAAAAAGAAACTGTATAATTTTTTATTTTTACACTGGGAAAAAAGTAGGGCTAGAACTACCAGAATATGGTACAATTTACCTTGATTCTAGGTCCATACCGGAACACAAAATACCTCGGTAATTTTTACTCAATTGCTTTGGTAATAAGCTTGGTAAAATTTACAATGAAATATTGCTTTATGATGTGTGTTAAAATTTGGTAAATGTGTTAAAATTTTGTAATTTTATTATGATACCTTAGAACATGGCATAAAAATCATTTGTATGGTTAAATTTGCGTTTTAGTATTGTGTTTGTTACTAAATATGTGGTAATAAGAATTATAGTTTGAAACCAAAATTTCCCCAAAACGGTTACCATACGGACAGAACAGAAAAATTACGATATTAATGGTTTAAATATTGTATATTTTGATTTTTATTGCCAGGATTATGGTTTCTTTTTTACCAGAAATGTTTTTACCATCTTCGTGTAAGTGAGAGTTATACTTTTATAGCAGAGAATTGTGTTAATTTTTATATAAAGTTTAACATTATGTGTAGTAAATTTTTTTTTACATTTAAAGTGATTGTTTTCCAACACAAAAGTTTCAGTAAGTTACATGAATTGTTTTTTTATTTTTTATTTTTAAATTAGAGGTTTGTAAAAGCTGTTAGTAAATGCAAAACCATACGTAAAACTTTCTAGTTTCAAAATTATTTACTATTTGTCTTTATAAATATATTACGTAAAACTATTAATGTTTCGATAACTAGTTTCTATTTTCGAAAAGAAAAAGCGAGATATAAGAACTTTAAACTTGTCTCAACTTTTATTTTTCCTAAAGCTGTTTTTATTAAATATGAAAAATGTTTGTCACGATAGCTGAAAAAATATGGAAATGCGTGTTCAAATGATAAATGGTTGAAAGCGACTTATCTTTTTATGCAAATTTCTTTTCCCTCTCGATTTTATTGCATAAAATGAAGAAAAATGAAGAGAGATGGCTCTGCATCATATAATGATATGCTGCGAAAGAGTGCCGCAAACGTATATTGGAAGAGTGAAATGATTAATTTTAGATAGAAATTACAGAAGAAAAACATTATTTGATTCTGTTTTTGAAAAGTTGAAACATTTTCCCTCCTAAGAATTACTTTATACTTAAGTTTAAAAACCAATGCATTTCAAATCATATGCACTTTTGCTAAAAATATTATTTGTGGATGTGTGTAAATTAAAGTGAAATATTTGAAAACATAAAGTTTTGCATGAATTGCTTTTGAAGCTTTAATAGTCAGCTAAAACTTATGAAAGTATTGTATTGTAGATTAATATACTTGAGGTTTGATTATTAAATATTTAAAATTGTCTCTTTTTTACTTACAATATTAATTATAGAAATCTCGGCTATAAATTAAGTAGAAAGAAGCGCTCTACTTTTGAAAAGAATAAGATACAAGTTCGCCCCCAGTTAGACTAGTAAAAATATAACTGGCATTATTCTAGAATTTTATTTAGTTTTTTTGACAAAATTATACTATTACAAATCTACAACCAGCATTGTTAAAAGATAGTAACATTTATATTAAACATTTATCTGTTTTTAGATTTTCTGTAAATATTTTTGCATGCATAATTTACGTTATGTAAAATTTTCAACATCATTTAAATGTGTTTGCATCATTTAATTATTTTAAGTAAATTTTAAAAAAAATCTAAAAGCAGGCAAAATTAAAAGTTGTGAAGGGTTAACTAAACATTTTCTAAGAATAAATACTCAGTTAACACTTCAATACCTTTCTATTCATTGATTAACATTTAGTTATTCTAACACTAGTTAAATTTACGAAAATTATGGTGTCTATATTATTAACGAACATGGGTGAAACCCCTTATATAGCAAGACGGAATAGAGAAAAACCTGGTACGTTAAGCATTTCATTCCAGCATTGTTTTCGAAAAAAATGAAAGATGTGTAACTATCAAGATTTCTTTTATAATTCTGACATATATATAAAACTGCTTCTTTTCCAAGATAAAGTAGATATTGTTGAAAAATTTAAAAAAAGAATAAGTAAACTCCTCCCCAAAACTAGCTATAACTGAAATGGTATTACTACCAGCCTTTCTTCTTTTCCGTCTCGCTTTCACCCCTGTTAACGAACAATAACGATAACGCAAGAATAATAAATGGAGGTAACAATGTGAGCTCATCACTAGTGAAATACACAACTTTGAATTTTATCTTATATTTTTACATGTGGGGGCGGAGTTATCGATCATGCCAACCTTCATCTATCAAAAGGTACCTCTTGATTAAAACAAGTTAGCATGTTTGACATACCAGTGAATTGATGTTTAATTTTCGTAGTGGTAGTTACGCCACAATAATCACCCACCAGAATTTTATCAGGGATAGAATTCGATGAACGGATACCACTAGTTGCTGTACCTGTGAAAGACCGGGAGAGCTGGTTTTAAAGTCACCGGGTTTTTGAGAGCTGAATATGAGAGGTGCATTAACTTCACAGTCGTAGTCGCTCCTGTGTTGCCATTAGCAGTTGAGTGTATGCAGGCTGACGTTGGGTTTAATTGAGATGAGACTGAGTAGCAACAGCGTGAGGAGGATTGGATTATGTCGCAGTCACAAGTAGCAAGTCAACTGTTTAATGTGGTCTATCCATCGAAGAGGGCGTTACCGTCAAGTTATTTAGCGAAGTGGGCGTTACTGCGTGTACAAATCACGTCCGGAGGTCACCAATGTGGTGGCGGAGTTATCAACCATGCCAACCTTCATCTATCAAAAGGTACCTCAAGATGGAATCAAGTTAACATGTCTTATATACCAGTGAATTGATGTTTAATAATCGTAGTGGTAGTTGCGCCACATATATACTAAATTGTTTATGAAGAATTAAAACTAGGAAAACGATATAAATAAATGTTAATCTTACATTGTAAAAAAGGACCCTACTGTAAGGCAATGATATATATTTTAAAAAGAAATATATATACGATTCTGGTTAATAAAAACCTAAATATATGGTACTTAAACCTTTTTTTTTTTTTGGTAATTTTTCTGTTAAAAAAGTAACGGTTGACCGCGAGCTCAGGTTTTCAAAATTATAGTTCTTATCACCACGCATTTAAAGAAAAAAATAAAAAATAAATCTCACCTTATATATAGTTTCTATAATATATGGTTATGCCATATATATGCTGAGGTATCATGATAAAGTTACCCAAAATTTACCGCATACGTTTACCAAACTTTAACACATGTTCAAAACCATATTTTATTGTTCATTTCACCAAAATAATTACCTAAGTGATTCAATAAAAAACACCCTGCTTTTTTTGTGCTCTCATAGAGTCAGAAAGACGACAAATTTAACCATATTCGGGTAGATTTGATTAATTTTTTTTTCTCAGTGTTAGAATACCTTAATCTAGTAAAAAAATACAGGGATAAAGTTTTATGTCAGCTTGTGTGATTTAATTTTTTAGCAACGCAAGTTTTGTAGTGTTACTTTTAATTTTGTTTCTTTTACAGAAGTTTAAGGTATATATGAGACTATTTTGTGGCTTCAAGGTTGATTTGTAGTTTATTCGACGTTAATTTCAAAAAACTACATTAAAAGATCAACCTCCTAAGGTGTATAATCAAGGTATATGAAGTTGTTTTATTCACACTAAAGGTTGTTTTGAGGTAGATGGAAATCTACTTCAAAGGAACAACTTTAGTAAGGTTCTTTTTTGAGGTGTATTGATTATCTTTTCAACGATTCAAGCAAATACGTAAAATATGTATATTCGAGGTGTGAATAATTTCCCCCGATCTAAACTAAAATTATCTTTGAGTTATATATGAGGTTGATTTTGTGAGGCGTAAATGAGGTAAAATTGAGGTTTATTAATGAGGTTATTTTTGGTGCAAAACATAACCTTATTTTCTACCTCAGGTGTATTTTTTTACATACCAACATCTAATGTCTACATGTCAACCTCAAAAACATCTAATTGTTTTGTAAGGTTTTGTTTCTTTTTTTGCGAGTTTTGATTTTTCTCTGTGTAAACTTAAACTATGAAATGTAACATGAGACTAAAGCGTTGATTTTTTTGACATGTTCTTAAATAGGTTTGCAGTGGTCACCTCCAAACATGGAATAATTCGCCATCTTCAGACTTTTCGGTTGAGGTGATAATGAAACAGTTCTTTCCTATTAGTACGTATTTGAAGTCAGTTTCTCAATGTAAATTTATCAATTTATTAGCTCCATAAGCATGAGATACAAACTATAAATGAAAACAAATTATTTTGAGAATCTAATGAACAAAATTCATTTTTAATTAATATTTACGATGATGCATTGCAAAAACAGATATTTGATTGTACATGGTGAATTGTCTATCAGTTTAAAATTATTTAGTATTTATTTTAAAACTACACGGAGAAAACTTTCTAGTAAAGCTGCCATACTGAATGGTAGTGGCCTTTCTAGTAAAACTATCATACTGTATGATAATGGCATTTCTGGTAAAACTATCATACTGTATGATAATGGCATTTCTGGTAAAACTATCATACTGTTGGATAATGACATTTATGGTAAGACTACCGAACTGTGTGAATGGCATTTCTGGTAAAAAAAAACATACTTCTGGTCAATGAAACCAAAACATACAGTATTTACATAATTCATTTGGTAATTTTTTCATTCATATGGTAATGGTTTGCGGGAATTCAGATTTTGAAAATTATAATTTTTATTACCCCATATCTAGTACGAAATACAAAACTGTAATGTAAATGTAACCAATTAAATGGTTCTTATACCATGCACTAAGGTATCATCATAAAATTACTTAATTTTACTAAATTTTTCATTTAAAAAGTCATAGCCAAAAAGCTTTAGTAAAAATTACCGAGCTTTTTTAGTGTTCTAATAGACCCAGAAATATGGTAAAATTTATCATATTCTAGTAGTTTTGACGATACTTTTCTTCAATAATGAGCTCATTATCTTTTTTTGACTAAAAGATTAAATTGACTAAATAGATTAATTTGACTAAAAGACAACTCAAATTTATTATTATAAGATCTGAAACTCTACTGACTAAAAGTTTTTTTTATATCAGATATTTTACGATGCATTATAAAAGTATGTATTTGCTACGTTATTAAAACTTTCCTGAGTTAGTTAGTGAACTTTGATATAAAATTACACATTAGACAAATGATTAACAGTAAATTCACTCACACTTGTTTAGCTCGAAGTTAAAAATAAATCATATTTGTTCAATATCCTGGTCAAATTATTGGTATAATAGGACTCTAAAAATATAAAGTGAAAAAAAAATGAAATCTCTCAAATTGAAACATGGTTCTACTTATGTTTCCAAGGTTACGCATTTCTAGAAACATTTTCCAGTTCTCTGTCAAAAAGATGACTCTTCTTATGGTACAACATTCCTTAATGTTAAGGAATCATTTGCTGGTTGCTACGAAAAATATATCAAAAGGAGTATTCTCAAGAGAAAAAATGTTTTACGCAGAAGGAATTTCTAAGGAAAATAATATAAAACGTTAGAAATTGAAAATAAAAAGCAAATATTTTACAGCTACATTAGAAGTTAATGTTGTTAGATCTTGTACTACACGCTTAAACAGTCGTCAAAACGAAAGTGAAACACACACAGTACTCAGCTTGAAAGATGCAGAAAATAAATTTATTTATTTTTATATTCCTCTTATCTTACATTTTGCGGGTCACGTCGTTCTTTTCATATTTTGTAAATAACAAGCCAAGTACCCAATTTTCTTACAGAGTAAAACAGAAAGTAAATAATTATGACAACGGTTTTAATCAAAGTTAAGCAATTATACAGAAACCTTAAAGGCATTTTTCAACATAATTAAAAAATCCAATGTAATTCTAATATTTTTGTTTAAGAAAATTGACTTTTCCACTGAGTGCTTTTACATTATTAGATTAAGCATAACGTGTTTTTAGAAGTTCAGTTCCTCAAAATGAATCTTAACTAAACTCAGTGTCATTAAGCTCCAAACGTTATGCTTTTGCAGCCGTCAAATTAAGATAAATAAAATCACTATTTTTTGCACTATAACACCTTATTTAATGTTTTACCAATCATTTAACATTATTTATGTTTTATCGGAAGATGACCTTTATTTAACTGAAATAATCACTAAAACATAAATAATTATTAAACTATTAAATGGCCTTAAATTCTCAACTAAAATTTCGTTGAGATCAAACAGAGCTGTAAGCTAGAAAACATAACTGTTGTTAATTTATAAATATAAAGAAAATAGCATAGTTTACAATTTAATTGAAAAGAAATCCTAAAGCTCGTACATTTGTCAAAAGTCCCTCCTGAACAGGCTTAAGAAAATTATGTAAGAGTTTTAGATCCGGTGCTATCTATTTTTCTGGGACCCACTTTTAAAATTTAAGAGCCATAGCACAAATGGTTTCCAGTTAGAAGACTAAAAAAGGCATACACCAATTCTTCATTTTATTATTATAGATAAAAAAGAAAGCAGTAGTTACAATACTGACTTAAAACTATTGTGACGAGGTCATATACAACTTAC
Organism: Parasteatoda tepidariorum; assembly: GCF_982258835.1. Taxonomy (NCBI): domain Eukaryota; kingdom Metazoa; phylum Arthropoda; class Arachnida; order Araneae; family Theridiidae; genus Parasteatoda; species Parasteatoda tepidariorum. Next base: position 64,396,180 of record NC_141757.1, on the reverse strand, counting down.
TGTAAGGCATTAGATGGCATTATGTATGCAAATGAAATTTCTTTGTAAAATGTACAAGCAAATATAGTAAAATATTCTATGTATTTGAGATTCCATTGCTTTTATAAGAATGTCAGACACTTTTCATAGATTTTCGTTTTAATGCGTTTCTGCTATATTTTTTTAAAAATCACTCTATGAACTTTTGAAATGAAACTTTAAATTTTTTTTAATAATAAATGTATGAGAAAAAATATTTTGAATCTTCTTTTAAGATTTTAATTGTTAATGCTTAAAAATTTTTATGAGAAAGTGCATGTCGGAAAGTACGAAAATTAAAATAAACTTTTTTGTGATGGCCAGGATCTGAATTGTACCTATATTGTCTAAAATCTGCTTGTTATTGGTAGTTTAGAACAAAAAAAAAGGAAAATGCATTCTATTATTTTCTATAGAACTCTTCCTTTGAAATGTTAACCGTCTATCATAGGCAACATATAGTTATGGAATATCTAAATTTTTCAAAACAATTTAAAATGTACCGATAAAAGTGCATTCTATTATTAACTGCAACACTCGTCAAGTAAAAACGAATAAGTACTTTTAATTAAATTTACATAATTGTCAAAAACAAACGAAAGATATGTATTGTCAGATAAATTAGGCAATATTTGTTTTTAAAAAAAGATAAATTTGCGTGGAACTTCCAGTTAAACAAAGTTTGAAATGCATTTAGAATTTAAAAATAATATATGCAATTTTTATAAACTTTCTAACGTATAAATTGCATACAGTTTTGCTTTTAAAACTATAGTAAATCTAAGAGAAAAAAAGCTCTTATTTTTGCTATTATTCAATGCCATTTAACTGGATTGGTTTCAGCTCATACTTTTTCACTAAGTTCAACAACTTATAGTTCTTTTTTATTTATTTTCTCGTTGAACTATTCGTTCTTTCGGAACTTTGCAAAGTCGTTACTCTAGATACAAACAAAATGTGGGGATACAAGCTATCTGGCAGACAGCCAATGAGAGCTGCCTTTTTGGTTGCGAAAAAAAAGATAGAATGATTGCCATTTGTAGATTCCAATTGCATTTTTTCTGTGCTTTAACATCCTGCATGTGTTGCGAATTCAGGTCCAGAAACTAAAATCGATTTTTAGATTTTTTTTGCCATCCATTATTTCCTTTCAGAATTTATTCTTTTTTTTAAATCCTAAAGCACTTCCTCAATCTTTTTATGGAAAAGTTTTGAAATAATGTTTCGTACTTAAATTAGAATTTAAAAAAAGAGTACTGATCTGCTTAAAAATAATTAAAGAAAGTTATTTGATAAAATGTGAAGTCAATGTTCTGAGCAGATTTGAGCTTCAAAGGTAGAAAATTGAATCAAGGAAAGTTTTTTTATATATATATTTTCAATACTCCGATTTAAAAACAAACACTATGGGTAACATTTAGTAATTTTTTTTAAAATCTAAATGTAGTTATTTTTTTAATCTAAGAAGAAATGTATATTCAAAATTACCAGAATACGTAAACATTTACTGTGTTTCTCTTCTATGTGAACACGAAAAGGCTAGGTAAATTTTTTGCGAGGATCTTTGGTAATGATCTTGATGAAATTAACACTAAAATATGGTTTTATAACATATGATAAAAATTGATAATTTTATCATTGTATCTTAAAGTAGGGAGCAAGAACCACTTATTTTGTTAAATTTACTTTTCAGAAAAAGAATTTTAAAAATCAGAATTGTCTGTTAACCGTTACTATATGATTAGAATTCCGTATATTTAGACTTTATTACCAGAATTATTGATTTTTTACGTCATTACCATACTGTATGATAGTTTTAACCAGAAGTTTTTCTCTGTATATAAACGCTTCGATTAAATTTTGCTGATTCAGTTTTCTTAGCTCTTTTACCACGTAAAATAATGGACGCAGCCAATATTATAAATGCATACGTGAATTCAGTATGGATAAACATGAGTTCTTACCTATGTTGTTTACTGAGAGCAAAAGCAAAAAAAGGAGAAAAAAAGCGGTCTACTCGGAATAACTTTCGATTTAATTATCGGATCTTCAGGATTTAGGACAAAATCAGACACAAAACGAACTTTCTGGAAATGAGCATACCACTTTTTAACGGATTCGGATTTCTGATCCCAAAATATAGGAAGTAGCTTCAATCTGGGAAATATTCTCCAAACAGTTCGGTCAAGATTGCGGTCCAAATTTTGGAACCCTTAACTCTATTTCTTGGGTATTTCACTATATCTCAAGAAATTTTTGCGCAAACTAAATAGTTTTTGCACACAATAACAAAACCCAGTTATCCAAAGATAATTTAATAAAAAAATAAGTTTTAGTAAATATTATTTTATTTAGTAATAGTTAAACAAGTTTTGAATTATAACGTACAATTATCAGAATCTTTATGGAAAGAATGATAGATGCCAGAACTCTGGTTTTTAGTCACGTTGTTGATATGCAAATGCTAAAATGAACTTAGGTACTTTAAAGTAAACTTTTAAAATATTTTGTTTCATAATGCTTACAATCAAGCATAAAAAGTAAAAATTTAGTCATGAATATGTCAGGTAGCATACTTTGATGATACGCAAAACACATATGCAACTTAAAGTAAATAACATAAGTGCATCGATGAATATATATTAAGCTACACAAAAAGATTTCTTTGATATAATTTAAAAAGCTTAAAGTAAAATAAGAAACATAAAATTTATTTATATAAAAGGTTGATTAATTAAAGTTAAAAATTAGTTGTTATTTTAAAAAAATGCTGATTAATGGATACAAAATATAATTTTTCTAATTATTTTATCAAATGCAGAGTAAAACTAAGTATGATAAATACTATTACTACTTTAACCTTTTTTGGATTTTCAATATAAATATTTCAGATATCTATTTCACGCATAGAAAGGACAATTGGTAAAATTATCGTACTACGATAGTAATTATTTTTTCACAAAGAAAAACATAATTCTATTAAGAAAATTAAAATGTACAGTATTTAAACCATTTATTTTCAAATTTTACGATTTATATAATAGCAGTTTACTGGAATTTATGGTTTTCAAAACTATAGTTCTTATAACCACAAATTTAGTGAGCTCTCATTTATTATAGTGAGCTCTCATGTATTACGATATAATTTTCAAATTTCCACACAATTACTGCTAAACAGCATGGTGAGCCATATTTTATTGCTAATCACACCAAAAGTCATTACCAAAGCACTTTGGTAAGAAGTACAAAGCTTCTTGGTGTTCTCGAAACCAACGTAAAATTTATCCTTTTCTGGTCACTTGGCCCTTACTTTTTTACAGAGTAAAGACTTCTAAATTAAACATAAAGTTTTAATTTACGAAGATATAATTTGTAAGATAATATGCTCTTTATTTGTGCTATATCTATTTATATTTAGTCGTGATAAAAAAAAAATAGTTTTTACAAATTTTTACAATATTTGACCAACACTTAATGTAATAAAAGAAAAATTCAGCAATTTAATTTAAAATTACCAGCCTATACATTATATGGTTTAATTAAAATAGCTATTCTGTAAAAAAATGTACAATTTTGATGATCTACTATGCATGATGATCTAAATATTTATAACAGAGAAAAAAAATAACGAATTTGCAAACACAGAGTTTTTGAATAGTACAAAAGATGAATTTTCTACGTACAAAGCACGATTCTCATTATTTGAAAAACATCAAAACCCTTTTTTATTTATAAAACCTCACCAAGTGGAGAAGAAACTCAGTTAGCATGCTTTTAGTATAAAATTTATTGAAAGTATGAATTGATGATTTCAATGGAATTTCATAAATCTTTCTGTTTCAGATTTTTACTAAAAGTTTCTTTATTCTCTTATTCAAAATAGCTTTTCAGTTGAAGTTAATTTATTTTCATTTCATGTACGTCAAGGAATTGAATAAACTATTTGAAATATTACTTTTCATGCTTGAGTTTAAATCATTACAACGTTGCTTTAAAAAATAAACTGATACGCAGAATTTGAAATGACATCATCTTAGTTCTTTAAATAGCATTTTAAATGTCTTCAATAGAAATATAAATTCAAAAAAGCAATTGTATACTAAATTTCGTATTTTGTTCTATTCTCCAAAAAGCATGTGGGTAAATAAAACACAGCATCGATAAAAATGAAAAAAAGACTTAATTTCTGCTTTGCTTTATAAAAGTATTAACTTTAAAAAATGCATTGAAAGAGTGCATCACGTTCTTCTGATTCGTAAGTTTGAATTACTATTCATTGCAATAAAAGTTATCAATTATTTCATAATGATATTACTTATTTGCATATTTTTTACTAAGATACAAAGGAAATCTTAATTCAGTATTAATTAATATTTTACAAAATAACCACGATGACCTAAATTATAATATTTTGTATTGTTTTTCTTTAATTTTCAATTGTCTAAATTAAATGAATTACAAATATATTTTTCACATTTTAACACTGTTTGGTTTTCTATTTATATTATATTATTATTTATATTATTTATATTATTAATATTATTATTATTTATATTATTTATATTATTATTATTATTTATATTATTTTTTATATTATTTATATTATTATTATTATTTATATTATTATTTGTATTATTATTTATATTATTTATTAATTATTATTTATATTATTATTTGTATTATTATTTATATTATTTATTAATTATTATTTATATTATTATTTATGAGGAAGAAAATAAATAAATTGTATAATTTCTTATCGAAAATTGTATTGTGCCTATTTTTTATATTTAATACTAAAAACTGAAACTAAAATCTGCTTTGTTAAAGGTGGCTAGTATTATTTCACTGTAACTCAAACAAAATCATAGTAGCATAAATCGTAATTATCTTCAAACTTATGTGAATAAATTGACTAAATATTTTATGTGTTTTAGAAAAGAAAAATTGGAATGCAGCAACTCAGAGAACTATTTTATTTAAATAATTGTTGAACTTAAGTAATTTTAAGCTTATTGTACTTTAAGTCAGTTTATTTCTTTTTTATTTCGCAACTAAACTATGAAAATAAAAGTTTGAGAAATATTGAACTAAGAAAAAACACTTAAAATATCATTTTCATGTGTCTGGTCAGGACTATCTGAACCAATTATCAGATGTTTAATAAAATAAGATATATTTAATTTCAATTAACCATATATTACAATGTAAATAAATCATAATTTTCTGTTGTTTATTTAAATATTTAACTATCGTTGCATTTTTTTAATCCTAGTTAATTTCAAACGAAACTTATACTGAGCAAAACAATAAATTACGGTTCGAAAAAGCTTGAAACGATGTTAAATTTTACTATGCTGGTTTTCTCGCTATAAGGTTTGCTTTAAACTTGCATAAAACCATTTTATGTTGAGTTTAAATCTGCTTTTACAAAACAAGGCTAGAAGAACTTTCTGAAATCGAGGATAAATTCAACATCTCAAGGTTTGTTTTTCAATATTTTATGGCTATCACCATTATTTGCATAGAACTTTGTATACTTATTTTAACGCATAAAAACTGAAGATTGAACTGATCATTAAGTTTTTAACACAAACAAAAGAGAGCACAAAATAACTAAGAGCAACGCAAACTAAGAGCCTGTTAGCACACACTAAGAGCCTGAACTCAGCTAAAATGAAAAGAAAGTAAAAACAAGGCTAACAGTATAAGCTAAAAATGGAAATTTTTGTGTAATTTTGTTAATGCTTTTGTTTAATCTTTAAGGAAACAGGCATACTAATTTTACCACTAAGTGCAAGAAAGAATTAATTAATCACACTAACTTTGCTAACCAATGGAGGTGGGTACTTCCAGTCCATTAAAATTGATTAAGTGATGATAGAAAAATAAATATAAAATAAAGTTTATAATGCAAGAAAATTTTAATTCCACAACTTAAGTAAAAGTAAATTGCAGTTAGTAAAAGTAAATTGCAAAACCAATGTTATTCTGTCACAGAAGAACTGAGTTTCGTTCCCCTTGTAATCATCGCATGATGATACTTGGAATGCATGCCACTCTTGCTCAAGCAAATACGAAGCTTAATTGAGTGACATAGTGGCACAAATGAAATATCATGTCAAATGATGTAGTTAGAATACATTAGTTTAAACGACATTTGAATCTTTATGAAATGTGCAACTAAATAAAATCTAGTTGCTCGAAAATAAGTTGACACAAATGCGTTTAAAAATCACATTCATGTGTTAGGTAAAAGAAATGAAATTTTGAGGAAAACTTTATGAAATATTCGCTACCGTGCTTCAAATGTTCAGTTTGCAATAAAAGTATCACAAAACGCTTATTTTAAGAGCAGTTTCTAGATATTTTAGACATGACTAAATCCTTATTCCTCGTGCGAAGTAAATGGATCTTGAAGTAAGAAAGTGAAAAGAAAGTATTTCTTCTTCTGTTCAAATGCTTTGCATAGAAAAAGTTCTAAAATATGTGAGATCCGGGTTTATGGCCCATAAAATGAATAAAGTTACTTTCTTTCCTTGGGAATAATAGCTACTGCGAAATAACATTCCCAAAACTTTTTCCGAATATTTCTTGAAATGGGTTTTTCATAGTAAACCATTACTTTGAGCTGAAACCAGCGAATCAGTTTATTGATAATAAAACCAGAATAGACATATCCGGATTGTAATTTTAATAAAAATAAATGTGGGTTCTATTCTTAAAACTGGAAAATTTTTCTTGACTAATACATTTGTAGAATGACGCAGACGCATATATATTTTTTACACAATCGTACATTGCAGGAAAAGTTTGAAAATGAAAATTATTATTTATCTATCACAAAATAAACAGATGGATCACGTAAAAGATTTATTGTAAAAATGGCATGTTATTCACGTTTACTTTGTTTAGAAATATCATTAAATATCAAAAACAAACTGTAGGTAAAACATAAATTTTTCCAAGGATTTAGATATTAAAACAAGTTTTTATTTTTCCTTACGAGTGCAACTTGTAAATGGTTAATGAATTATATATTGACAAAACATTTTAACATTAAAGTCGATTGAAATATCTAGTTAATCCAGTACATATTTGTTATAAAGAAATATACTAGTTAATGCTCGTGTATTGACAACACAATACTGACGGAGCATAAAATACTAGTAAAACATTTGAATGTTGACAAAATCAATAATAATAGAAAAAAGCAAAATAACAGTGTACAAAAATTACATCTTTGGGAAATCTACTAAATTTGTTTAATAACCGTAATAAAGGAATATAGTAGTTTTATGTACAAGTATTTATAATGCTATTACCCTGATAGCCCATTAATACTTTAAAATTCACGTTTTAATTTAGCATAGAAAGTCCAAAAAGTAGTATTGAATAATCAGAATAATAACATTACACGCGTTTTTTTCATAGAACTGGAATTTATCTCTACTATATACTGGTATATATTGACTTAGAAAAAAGTATGGTCAAAATTACCAGAATAAGGTGGAATTTCCCATTTTTCTGGCTCTATATGGGAATAACAAAAGTCTCGGTAATTTTTTTCAAAAACACTTTATTAATGTTTTTGATAAAATTAAAAATAAAACGTAGCTTTATAAAATGTGATAAAATTTCGTAAACGTGGCAAAATTTGGCGATTTTTTTATGATATCTCAAAGCTTGGCATCAAAACCATTTATTCTGCTAAAGTATCCGATTTTTTTTTATTTTTTTTTCAATATTAATGTAAAATTCTTGAAAATCTAGTTTATTTATTTTATTAGTGAAAAAGATTATTTGTTTTAAACTGAAACGTATTGTGTTAAAACTTATTTGTTTAGCTTAAACGCTAACTTGAGCTCAAAACTAGCAAAAAAATATCAATATTATTTTTTATGTGCGCCATTTTAGGGAAAAATAGAGCATTTGTTGGCCTATACGCTAAACACTATAAAAAAAATTCTATCTCCTAAAACAAAAAAAACCCCTTAGGATTTTATTTAAAAGGCTATCAACTATGTTTTGAACTATTATCTTAAAAGCAAGAGCTTCAAAAACTTCTGAGTTAGGAATCAATGTAGTTAAAAAAAAAAGCAACTTTTTAAAAAATGTTCTCTTTGTCTTTACGAAATATCATGCATAAAAAAAGTGAAATTCTACTTATTTATCTTAGTCTATAGTTCACACATGAAAAATTTTAGACAATTATTCTAAAAACATTAGATATCGTGTTTAAGGTGGTGAAAAAAATCTGATTTTGAGATAAATGCTTTATGGCTTAAAACCGTTAATCTATCTACTGTTATCGACTTGCACAAAAACTGCTATAAATTTGTATATATTTCGAGTACAAACAAAAGTAAAGTATTTTTAGAACGCTAAGGGTAGAGGAATTCTAAATTTGTACTAAACTCAATTTCAAAAAAATTTGCCTAAATGGACTTTTTTGCATCAGTAGGTACTTCAGTACTTAAATGTACTTCTCAATTTTGTACTTTTACTAAATGTGTGGTTATAAGAACTATAATTTTTAAAACCAGAATTTCAGGTAAGCCTTTACCTTACGAATGAAAAAATATTATCCGATCAAAGTTTTCAATATCGTATTTTTAAGCTTCTTTATTTTTTAGCCCCAACAATCCTCTATTCAAATCGGGTTAAATCTTGTCACAGATGATATCCAAAATCCAGTCATCATCAACAAACAAATGAATATTTTTCAGAAATTTAGAGCAAATCTGTGATTGAATTGAACAAATCTTTGATTAGTGACATAAATATCATTGGATTTTTCTTAATGTAATCTAATGTCTGTAACAAGACTAGATTTTCGAAATTTTTTTTAAGTAAAGAATACTTTATTTACTTTTTTAGTAAATTTGCAAATTTAAATGCCTGTGATTTTTTTTTGTGTCTATAGGTTCAAGAAAAAGTATTAGCCTTAATCATGAGTGTAAATTAAAACTCAAAAAGAATAATACGCATAACGAAATGAATAGTTAATATTTGAAATAAGTTCTTTCATCTTTAATTGAATAGAAAACATGAAAAGATAGAGAAAAAAGGAGAATTATTACCAAACTAAGACATTTATTATTTCTATAGTATTTAATATCAGTGGATGATATTAGATCCGAAATTCCAATATCAAATGTCATGAGTCGCATTACTCACTTTTTGTTTTCTTTGTTACTAAGTGATTGCTTTGAAATGGAGTAAAAATGCGGATAATTTATATCATTTCAAGTAGGATTATATTCGTTCCATATCAATTAATTTATTAAAGGAAATAAGTCTTTTGTATCGGTTACTCTGAATTTTAGTATATCATATAAATAACTCATTAATCTGAAAGGCAATGCAAGCTTCAACTGTTTCTTTTCTTGCTTTTTCGACCGCATCAAGTATTATTCATTGTAGTTATTTTGCCACATTTAATTATTGTCAATAAAAATTTCAGCATTCTCCGATAGCCTCGAATAAACAGTTATTTCCTAAATAATTCTTAAAAATTTAACAATATTAGACTAAAACGAAATAATGAACGCAGAATCTTAGAAAATAATAAAATTAAAAAATGATAATAAATTAAAAAGTCTCATTTTCAGCTGATTGAACAGAGAAGTATAAAATAATTATATTTTTGACTCATATAAAAGGAAAAATGCAGAATGCAATATTTTTTTATAAATTTCTATTACCACCGAAATTATTTCCTCACACGCCTCAAAAATGATATGATTTGCGTTTTTCATCCCAAATAAGTAAACGAGCCGCAGTCACTTCGCAATGAAGTAACCCAGGTTCGAATCCCATCAGTGTCTAGATTGTAAAAGTTCTGCTCCCGGCTCCCACTGATTACAGTGCTGAAATATAATATCATCAGTGGTCTGGTGGACGGATCATGAGTTAGAATACCCTTGCCATTGAGCTAACAATGAAGGTTTTCGTTTTTTTCCCCTCCATGTAACAGAAATGTGGAATAGTTCATTAAAAAAGTCCTCCACGACGGTTAGTTTGCCCCAATGCTTTATCCAAGAGTTTCCTTATCTTCTGGGTTGGTTTAGGTATTGAAAGGAGTTGAACATTGATAGTCGTAACTAAAATTTTGGTCTGCTGTTTAACGCTAGCTATACGAAATAATAAAATATAAGTTAGTGTGGCCGAAATAATAATTTTATACTTTTAAATTTTAATAAAAGATTTAATTTTGTAAACGTCCACTTTATGTTATTGTTTTCAAAAATTACGATTGGTGCAATGTTAAATCTTGTTTTTAATACAAATAAATATTGTGAAGGAAACAAGGTTTACACTAAAAAGAGCCGATTCAAGAAAATAATTTTTAACAAGGCCGTTAAAAATCTATTACTGGAATGTCTATATTAGGTATCTATATTATTACACTAGCTAAGTACCTGTACTTCGTAGAAGGTGAAGAAAATGGAAAAATTTTAATATTGATCAACACTATAAAATTTATGCGCAAAACTGAATATACATCAATTTGTTGAGGGCTTTTGCATTACGCTTACGTAACGTCAACGGTAACGCTAACTTTATTTCCCCCTCTTTAGCGATACTGCGCATGTTCAGAAATTAAATCTCACGAATAGGGTAAAAGCGTTAATTTTAGCGCAGTATTTGAAAAGAATGGAGATAAAAAAAAACACATAAAATGTATAACCAACAAAATATTTCTCATATTTCTCCTCAGAGAAGTTCTAGCTTCAAATCCATGCGAAGAGCCAGATCCTTGAAAGGATGTAGACATAAAAATATAGTCAATGAAACTAAAAGGAAATTTATTATCCCTTTAGAAAACATGCTTTTTTCCAACACTACGCCGAAGTCCTTTTAAATTAATTTAAATTAAATTTTACATAGGAAAGAAGGAAGGAATTTTCACATCATAAGGAAGTAGAAAAAAATTACAAGTATAACTTAATGCATGCAGAACAACGGGAAAATATTTAAATTTGAACCACATCCAAATTCATTTGGCGAAAATGGTTAACGGGATAAAACGCAAGCATCGAAATTCACATAGCGGTTTATACAGGAACATGAATAACTACTTCCGAAGCATTTCAGAAAAGAAAACTAATCGAAATCGAGGAAGTAAGTGCTTAACACCTCATTGCTTTATAATTTTATTATTGTATTGGGAATATAAATCGTAAATGAAGCTCATACTATGTTCAAATATATGTACACTATATGTTCATCTATATTTAATTTGCTTACTGTCAGCAGGTGCAATACACTGCAAAAAAAACTCCGTAAATCTTTAACCAGTATTTAGTGCAAAGTTTCTCATTATCCTAAAGTTTAGTTATATGAAAGATCATTTTATTTTGGTTGCACCATAAATTGTGAAGTATGATCGACGGTGCAACTGACTGCACCAAAATTTGGTAAATGACACAGAACTTTGACGGTGATTGTGAACTAAATGATATTAGTTTACGACGCCATGTTTTAATTACAACTCGGTCTCGTCGTATCGGGACTAAAAATGCAAGTTGTTTCAAGTATCAACTTGTTTAGGAAGGTGAATGGCTTATTTGCATTATTTAAAAATCATTTCTTTTAAGCTGCCTTTTCAAATTTGGTTTGTGGTATAAAATAGTTAGAGGTATGTCATAACATTACCTACTTTCGGTAAACAGTTTTGTTAAGGTAAATACCAACCTTGACTTGCATTTGAGCTGTTTAAATATACCTAGTATGGTGCAACCTTCCTTTGCTTTTATAAAAGAATAATAAAGAATGAAAATAGATGTTTTGTTTTTTCAAAACACATACTTTTGGTGTAACCTTCTACTGGTATTTCGAACTGGAGAAAATACCATAAAATAGAAAAATTGCGCTCCATTTTATGTAGCCAGCAAATGAATATCTATTTTGGTGCAACGTGGCTTGGAATTTTTAATAGTGTATATGTATAATGTACGTATAATTTATTAAAATTCTGCGATAGATTTCGGAGTGCACTAATTTTAAAAGAAGAGTGCAAGAGAGGGTAAATTTTGATTTCATTATAAAATTGCAACTACTAAACTTTTGTTTAGCGAAAACTGATTGTGAAAGTAAACATGAAAATTTAGGTTTATTGACAACATTACCTACTTTTTTACGTCAATTCTTCCCAAAGTCGTTAATTCTTCTTTGACTATTATTTGTTGCCCTTCTCGACGGCCTTACGTCAAAAGAAAAGCTAACTTTTCCTAAAATTTTAATTTAATCTTTGCGATAGAAATAAACACAAGTTTTAATTTTTTTCAGGTATAATTCGGGAAAAGTTATGCTTAAAAAAATTATGCTAACCCGAATTTCGGAAACTTTCTGATTATTTAAAATTCTGTCTATTCCAATCAGTTGTTCGATCAGTCTCTGATGTAAATTAACAGACACAAAATTAAAAAGAAGATAATAATGAATTTTTATTTGTTGCATATACTGGTGCAGCTTTATACTATTTTCTTCCAATGGCCGCCTGGGGAGTGACCTACGTCATATGAGGCATCTAAAGGGTAGATTTGTTGGCCACTTTTCTAGGGGTACCATATTAGGTGGGCTAATGTTGTTTCAGCAGTAAGGGCAGGTAGAACAGAGAATGAAAGAACATCCATGTTTTGCCCGGGATTCGAACCCAGAACCTTTTAGATGCAAGGTTAGTTCGCCGCCCACTACACAGACCGTTTGGCAGCTTAATACTATTAGATTCACCATAATCTGCACCAGAAAATCAGCACAATAAAATGGAAATTAGCTATGCATTTTGTATTCTTTAAATTTTACTATAATTTTTCTATGACTTAGTAGTTCTTGTTGAGTTTTCACTAATTTAATGCCTGCAAGTACCGTAGATAAATCATGCAAATTTTCGATTCAGAAATCAATCAGGTACAACAAACACACATGGCGTCACTTACAAATATCTAATTACATCTATTAAATCCCAATTAAGTTTATAGAAACATGCTTTAAAAAGTATCAATATATGGAACGTATGGTTTAATATACCTTTTACAATACAAATTCGGTTAAGTCATCACCATATGTCTCGAAATTATTAACGATGATTTTACTTGTTTTAAGATAATATATGTGGCAAAAGATAAATAATTATCAGAAACATGAGCTTAAACTATTTGTTTTGACTAATTAGAGCTGCAAGCTATCAAATAACCGTAGTATGAAATATTTATCAAGTCCTATGAAAAATTCTTTCCTGAGGATGTATCGATAGAACCGGTAGTTTTAAAATAAATAGTTAGATCTTCCGTGCCTTTCGACTTACATCAAATTTGGGAATGGTTGAGAAGTGCGGATATGTATAAGTTGCATACACACATATAAGAATTCTGCTTTATTTAAATAGAGTAAGAAACAATTAAATTTCACGTAATTAGTGTAAAGTGGTTTCTATCAGATCAAATGAACTCAGATGGATCAAATTAAATTCTTTCTTATTCTGATTGATTTTTGTAATGCTATGATGTTTTAAAGATATTGAAAAACTTAATTGAGGATAGAGGACAGATTGAGGAAAACTTAATTAACTTTATTTTCTTATATAAAAAATTCAAAATTTTCAAATTGAACAGCGATTAATCAGCAAAGAATAAGAACGTCACTTTTAAATGTGTACATAATAAATTTTTTTAAACAAATAATCGCGTATTATCTTTAAAAATCTTTCTTCTCAATGTTTCGTAGAAATTAAAATTTCTTTTTAGGAGTTAATACTTAACTTGAATGATTATTTTTATAAAACAAAATTCCTTTTTAATATTTCATAAAATAAAAATTCTTTTTGCAAATAGCTTACAATATTATTCAGTTTTTTAAGAATATAAATATACTATTAGCCAATAACATTTCTAAGCCGGGACGAAGATCTGACACATACGTGAAATTTGCAAGGCAAATAATTGTTGAAGTACTGTACAAACAATTAAATTTTCAGCGTATTCATCAGAAGCAGGTGAGAGCATCGTCGCCTATATCACGTTTAAAAGCAGAGGTTTGACAACGAAAATTTTTTCATGCTCAAATTTGCATTTGAATGTTATTTTCAGCATAAAAGTTGTTATAACGAATTGCGTAAAAAAGAGAAACGCTTGCCAGCACGCATTTGACATTTATTAAGAAAAGATTATAGCATATAGGGACTTTAGTTTATTGTACGATTTTAATGCTGTTCAATTTGTATGAGATCCCTTAACTATCCATAGAATGGTTTAAGGACACTCATAATGGACGCCATGTAAGATTTCAGAAGATCCCACTACTAGCAGCTAAGAAAACAGATTTTCTATCCCCATGGACACAAGTAGCAGCTCAGCTAAATAGTGAAACATTAGCCCAGGGGTGAAAGCGAGACGGAAAAGAGGAAAGGCTGGTAGTAAAACCATTTCAGTTATAGCTAGTTTTGGGGAGGAGTTTACTCATTCTTTTTTTAAATTTTTCAACAATATCTACTTTATCTTGGAAAAGAAGTAGATTTATATATATGCCAGAATTATAAAAGAAATCTTGATAGTTACAGATATTTCATTTTTTTCGAAAAAAATGCTGGAATGAAATGTTTTACGTACCAGATTTTTCTCTTTTCCGTCTTGCTATATAAGGGCTTTCACCCATGCATTAGCCTAAAAATAAAATCTTTTGTGCAGCAAGCTTGCGCTTGATGACATCTGTAGCAGTGTAGACCGGGAATCATGGAGTTTGCTACCAATGATATTGTAATACAGAAAGAAACACCAGCTGTGATGAAATGGAATATCAATCTAAAAATAGGAATGGTGGCACATTATTTTTACTTATAAAATCCAGATTTTGTCCACATAATTAAGATGAATATATCAGTGTTCGACAGCATCATGGTAAATGTATATTTCCAACTCGAATCTCACATCGAGAAACTGGACTACCCCCTACGATAGTGGTATTGAGTACCATTGCATGAGGGTGTCAATCACTTCATGAACCAACCATTACTTTCTAAACTTGTTAATACCCGTATCCCTACTTTATGTTTATCAGCAAGTTAAATCTCGACCAGACGTCGGGATTTAACTAGTACGGTTGCCAATAAAGTCCTGATCATACTTTCTACAAAACATGCCTAATATTCACCTAAGGTCAATCCTTCTTTTGATCTTCGAACAATTTAAAATTTGCAGTCCCCGTTCGCCGAGCTCTACATCTTACCAATCACTACTCTCAATGAACTGCTGCATTATCGTAAAGCTACATCGACCAAAGTTTTCAAAGATGCCATACAATGTCATTTCTAACTGCTTTTCTCCCTATAATGTACAGTGCGTAAAATAAAAACAGGCAACCTTAAACAACTATAATCTAGATTGGAACTTCACGTTCTAGGAATCAATCTTAAAGGTTCAAGGGTGTGACCATCAAATAAGATAATTAATTAGTACAGACTATGTTTTAGGTTACTAAGAAACGTATATTTTTTTTAATGAACAAGAAACAGAAACAAAGGGGGTAGCCTAAATTTGGGAAAAACGATCCCAATAGTTTGGTCAGGAAAGCTGTCCAAAGTTTGGATCTCTTAATGTTAATTTTATTTTTTGCGTATTTCGTCATAGCTTGAAAACTTTTTAAGCGAATTGAAAATTTTTTGCATATTATTATAAAATTCGTTTGTGCAGTGCAAAAAAAATCCAAGAAAAATATAACGTTTAGTAAACATTTATTATTTTTTATTATTTTAATTGAAAATTGTCGAAACATTTTGAAATGTAAAGAATATAATTTTTACATCATTCTAAAGAACTTAATTTTACATGGTAGAATACGAAATCATTCAAATAGCTCCTGAGAAATCAAATTATATAGAAACCGTATTTTTAAAATGTAATTTCTCCGGCACTATTTGACCTATTTCGCTCAAATTTTGTATTTTGCCATGTAAAACTACATTCTTTGAAATTATGTAAAAATTTATTACCTTACAATTCAAAAATTTTTCGACTATTATTAAAAAAATCTTTAAAAAAAGAAAGAAATGTTTATTGAAAGCTATTATTTGCATGGAAATGTGTTTGGATAAGCGATATTTTTTTTAAATCTGAGCAAAAAGTTTCCAATTCGCTTAAAAAGTTCTCAAGAGATATGGCGAAATTTACGAGAAATAAAATTAACATTAAGAGGTTTCTTCTTTGGATCGCTCTCCTGTCAAAACTATGGGAACCATATTTTCCAGATTACCGATATTTTGGAGATCAAAATTTCAAATTAGTCAAAAAAAATTATGTTTATTTAGTGAAATTACGTTTTGTGTCTGATTTCGTAAATTATACTATCGTCTGCAACAATTTATTAGCATATTTGAAGTTACCCAGTCAAACCATTAAGATTGAGTACGTGAAAATCCGATCATTAGATCAAAAGTTACATAGAGTGGTCCGTTTTTTATTTTGCGCACTATTCACTACTAATAAATATCATTCTTTTAAATACATTCCTTCCTGATTGTAGAAAATTTAATGGCTAGCAGTTTTTTATCATAAGTATATCCATGAACTCAGATATTTTTTTTTCTTTTTTCAAACATTTTTTTTAATTATATAATTAAGAAATTATATATTACCATATTTGTTAACATTAACAAGCTACATAATGTTTACATTCCGGAATATTTAAAAATTTCCATTTAAACGCTTCAGTTTTTTGTTTTATTCGGCAATAAAATAATTTGGATTGATAAAGCTTAAAAAAACATTTTCGACCCTGATCACCATAGAATATAACTCAATGTTCAGTGCAAAATGCATCCGAATTACTCGCTTGAGACCAAAATCTCTGCTCTTACATAATCGACTGCACAAAAACATTTGCTAAGCATTTCACTTTTCCAAAATCCATTTTTCCTATTTCAGGTTTTTATTTATTTTTGCTCCATTCTTAAAAAAAAGCCTTTTTCTATTTTCAGAATTCAACTTTTGGAGCTTTATATATACCAGAAAGCTGATGGGCTCGGATTTCAAAGAATCTTCGATCGCTAAGCATTCGGAAAATATACCAAATATCAGCATTGCCATTTTTAGTCATTTGTATGTGATGATTTTCTCGAAGCCTGGGGATATTATCGGTGGCGTGATGTTCCATCGTTACAATTCTAGAATCTCTTCTCTGATGTATTGAGAACTTCTGTTTTTTGGCGAAGTAATGAATGCACAAGAGCAACTTGCACGATTTTCACAAGGAGTTTTCGCATGCAAGATTTTCCGAAAATTGCAAAAACGTGAGATTGTAAAATGCGAATGGCCACAATTTATTTTACGTCATGGAAGTGATATCTATATGGAATTGAGAATTTGGATTTATGTGTTCCCTGGAGAAATGAGAAAGGGGAAGCACATCTCAATAATAAGATTGTACATTTTCAAAGTAAACTATTGTATCAAAAATAGAAGAGGAAAAAGGGCATTCTTAATAATTATAATAAGTTCTTAGAAATATAGTACCCGAAATCAAATGTGTTCTTGTTTAATGCGTTTTATTTTCAAATCAGTTTTTATGTAATGGAACATGGAAAGGTATTTTGAGACAAGTCAAACAGTGTAATAAAATTAAGATATTTCTTCTGGCACATGCATTTAATGAAAACAATATTAATATGTAAGCTATTCAACAAATTTGAACATTCAGACAGTTAAACAAATTAAATTAAATATCATATAGTAAAAATCAGTTAAACAGAAAAGAAGTATGTCCCCTCTTAAGTCTAAAGTTAAAGTGAAGTTTAAGTTAAGTTAAAGAACTTGTTTGTTCTTTAAGTAATATTTCTGTATAAAATGGTAATTGACATAAATGATTGACATAATTGATTCAAATGATTTATTTTGGTCTGACCAAACTGGTTATAACAATAAAGTCAGAAAAACGAAAAAAAAATAGGTTTTTAACCACGAACCTTTAATCAAGATTAAACTATGAGTATAAAAACTAGAGGTTAGCACGAACCAATTGTTTTTGCATCAGTAAATATCTGATACTGGTAAAACTGTGCATCAGTTACAAAGACGTTTCACTTTTAGTATATATTTTATCATCTATCTATCTTTAAATAAATGAAAAATTAAATAAAAATCCCAAAGTTTTGGTAATTGATTTAGTTGTCTTTAATTGCTTTTAAATTGCTTTCAAAAATCATTAAAAGGACGTTGATAAAATCTCAATTCAGCGTTTAAAACAAAACATTTGTCTCATATTTTTTGTCGAAACATTTGCAAAACTGTGAAAATTTTAGTTTTTATTTTTAAAATTGCTTTTTTTAAGTAAATAACTGTATAATGTAAGTATTTGTGAAAATAGGAGAAAATATTAACACAAGATTTGTCTAAAACCACCCTAAAATAAAATCATGTAAAAACTCACTAATTTGATTCGATCTGTATCAATCATCAAATATCTAATTTTTTGTATCAGTTTAAAAAAAGAACTATATTTCGAAATTAATCCTCAAATTGATATGAATTCACTCACTGACATGAATCCGAAGGTGAATTATACAAGTCTAGCAAGAACTCACTTTCAAGAAGAAATCTTATCAGTTGGTTTTCCTGGCAGTTTGAAACTGCTATTCACTAGAAGTAGGATATTCGGATTTCTTTCCTCTAAGTGAATAGGAGTACGTATTAAGCTACAAAATTTAAAAATTAAATAGTGCTGCCGTTTAAAAGACAAATTTATATGAATAATTTTTTTTTTAATATTTGTTTTCGTTATTGCGATATTACTTCTTAAAATGCTGCGAATGAATTGTTACAAAATGTAATCATGAACTGGGGATTGAAATAAATATATGTATAAGCCAGGGCTCGAAAAACAGCCCGTCCGGCAGTCCTCGGTGGTCAAAAATTCCCCACGGACAACGAATTTCTCGAATCCGACGTCCGCGTGGTCGGCCATTTTCCCGTTAATGTTCGTGATACATTTTCAATTTTTGTTATCTTACAAGAGTCTAGCTCCTCACTATTAAAATGATCCTCTAATCTAGAAATACAGCAACATACTGCGTATGGAATTGATGTTTTCTCTGTCTGGGAGTACTGCAGAGGTTGAAAGGAGCTTTTCAGCAATGAACTTACAAAAAAATGCATTACGTACTGGTAACAAGAAGCGTTAAACGCAATTAAGAACATCTACCTAAATGGAAAATCCCTTTCAGATTTCTATGCTGAGACCTCTGTAAATCATTGGCTTGATTGTGGAACTGGCAAACGTCATATTTGATTTATTTTAAAAAAACGCAGCACCCTCGGATAAATTGACATTCCAGATAAATTGAGCTTTGACATTTAAATTATTTCATAAAAGAAATAAATTATTTCATAAAAGAAATACTAGGTTACTATTAGTAACCTAGTATTTCTTTTATTACTGTATAATGTAATCCTAGTAACTACTAATTCATTGTGCAATTTATATAAATGTTTGTAATAAGTAAGAGAAAATTATATTTTAATTTATTTAGAAGCTACGGGTTAGTTTCAAAGGAGGACGGGTATATTGTTGGACAAGCCGTCCTCGGTGACGGGTAAAATTTCTGAGTTTTTTCGAGCCCTGGTATAAGCCCTATGTACACAATATCTGATACGTTGATACACGCTTACCTCAAATAAGAACGACATCTTCAAAACTATAACATCCCCTTCCTCTTTATTTCAAGAATGTGAATTCTTAGCATTCCTAGAAACATACATATATTTACTCTTTAATCAAAAATCTTTTATCTATAAAAGATAAATGAAAAATTAATCAAGACCAATTATATAAGTGCATTTTGTCTACATTGTTTATATACTCATTATCTCCCCTCCCCCAACTGTACCGTTACCCTTCAAACTTTGGCAAGGCTGTGATCTTTTAATTGAATTTTGGTAACAGTTTCCCAGGTTCAAAAATAGACAAATAACTAATGAATTACATGAACCATTTAACAATAAAAATTAAATTTTATTATAACTATAGATTTTCAACAAACACAACCTCAATCATCTCCAGATGCCTTCATGTGCACTAAAATTTTCAATTTATACACTTTTAAATTTCCAAATGGTTATACTCAAGATAAAACTTTTCGATAAAAAGCACCTTTAAATTTCATATGCACAACATTCAATTAATTTACACTAAAAGAGACATTTACGAAATTAAAATACTAGCTCATTCTTAATTTACAAAAACATTTAAACTTTAGGTCATTATATTCCTACAACAGATAATTAAAATTAAATATCCAAGGCTCATCTTAAAATAGGTATCTTAACACCTGATAGAAATAATTTAAAATACGGAATAAAATGCTCTTCTAAAAAGTTACTAAAAAGGTAAGAAATTAGAGTTTATAAATACACAAGGAACTTGCAGATCACCTTCTGGAACGCCCACCGGGCTTGCAGCTAGACTTGTGGACTAGGAGAACTTCGACTTTCTGACCGCCATTCAGTTCTTTAGAAACATACGATTTTCGTCCGAGGACTGCTCAATTCTTGCCAACCGTCTTGAACTTAGCGACATTCCGTCTATCACTTCCCGTCAACTATTCTGAGGCTTCAGATCAACTTTCTTCCAGACAACAGCTCATCCGACCAATGTTGCGTACTTAGTCGCGGCATCCAGAGACTCCTTCCAAACCTCAACCTTTCAGCCTAGATCAACTCACTCTGAGACTTCAGCTATATCTAAACTCATTCTCAATGATACCGGCTCAGAACACACTTCTAGCAGCCATGATAGATCCTGTCAGCGGTGATGTTTCAACCCAACATTCCATCGGGCACAATCCGCTCTCCCGTCGTACTGCTTTTTCAGCCACTCTTCACGCCTCTTATACTTTTTTCATCAAGGCGAAATAATCCATACTGACCAGTTTACTCGCTCAAAAGTCATTCCGCATCCAGTGGACGTCAGAACAAAAAAAAAAGATCCACAAGAAAAACCAGCTACAAACCCACTAATGCGCCATAAAAGTGATAATTCAATCCTCCTTGTATGTTAATACAATTTATATCCACAATCTACCCCAAAAATCCAATTTTAAAAGGATAAATAAAAATTTCTCATGAAATATCATAATTTTGATTGCATTTAAATTTTATCATAGTGGTGGCATCTATTGAAAAATAACCCTTCTTTAAAAAGTATTGATACAAAAAAAACTCCAATAAATTCCTATTTATTACACAACAAACCCTAACCTCCCCCGCCCAAACCTCCCCTCATTTCCTGTTTCAGATAATTGGCCTCGATTATGTGTATTTGATTCTATGCTTAATCAAAAGTGAATTAATAAATTAGCAAACAATTTCTTGCAATACCTGTCTATTACTGAAAATATTTTTTAAAAGGAAAAAAAAACACAGACGTGCTATTTAATTTTGCATGCGTAGTCGCATGCAAAATTGTATTTATGATGCTTATATCGCAATAATGTGCAATTGTATAACATAATAGCTTTAATAAGATAAACGCTAATGTTTCATGAAATGAATAACAATTAATAGTAATAGTTAGTGATATGAAATTTGATATTATAAATATCAATAGTTTCCTTAGTAATAGTTACCTTAGAGAAGAACTTTATAAAAACACAAAAAAAGAGGTAGACCAAAATTGAGATGGCTGTATCAAGTTCAGGGGTAAAATCAGAAACTAAAGAAAAATAATCTATGAAAAGATGGATTCAGGTAAAAAAAGCCAAGACCCACCAAGAACTGTAGAGTTGGAAATGAGAAAAAATAATAGAATTAAAATTTAAAATAATGTGAGATCGTTATGTAAAATTATAATCACATAACAATTAGAAAAAATGACATTCTCTTACAGTAGAATTGGGTTTTATTTTATTAGAACAACGAAGCATAATATGACTGTAGTTAGAATATATATATATATATATATATATATATATATATATATATATATATATATATATATATATATATATATATATATATATATATATATATATATATATATATATATTGTTTAGTATTTTTTACTACCAGACTTTATCTTTATTGGATATTTCAAAGAAGAATTACTTTTATTATCATATATTTAATATAGAGCATACAAAAAATAGTATTTTTTTAAAAAAGAAATAATAAATTTTTTATCGCACTTTAAGCACTTAAGTGCCATATAACTTCGGTAAAAATTTTTCAAAAAGCCATTTTTGAAAGAAACTCTTCATCCCATTCAATCTTAGCAGTTCACTGCCTGGCATTTCTCCAACAGACTCAAGAAATTGTTCAATAAATTTAATAAAAACTTCGTGACAGTAATATTTTTTTCCTGAAATGATTAAAAATATAAAAGGAACAATATTTTCTATTGTTGTTTTACACCTTCCATTAGATGAGGCTGAATTAAACGTGTAGGAATGATCTTTTCTATCTATCTATTCCGCTTCTAAAGTAAATACACTTAGTTATTTATTTCGGAGATATTCGAGAATCGATGCGTTAACATTTCAAACTTCTAATACAGAAATTGTATATTGGAAAAAGAATTTCCACTTATAGATATTAGATAAGTCAGAGAAAATTCTTTTATTTTCCTGCATTTAAGTAATAACAGATCGTAACATATTTCTTATATGCATAGTAAATTATAATAAATTTATCGATTATAAGAATATTTTAAATAATAAATATCTTCCTATGCTATAATAAATTTATTTATTTGATTTGGAGTTATCCGAGCATTAATACATCAGAATTTTATGCTTCTGTTTCAGAAATTGCTTATTAGAAATAGCATTTGTTCGTATTTATTTGTATAATAGTAATAGTCAGGGAAAATTCGTTAGTATTGTAGTATTGAAACGTTAAAATTTTTCATATAATATAAAAACATCTAACAGACGTCCAACAAAGCTTTCTATCGCTATCAGTGCATTTTTATTGTCCGGAAAATCACATGATAGGATCCAGTTTTCCCACATTAATTTCATATTGGTTTGGTTGTGATAAGCATAAAATTGATATAAGTTATAAAGATATTTGCAATCGCAACGCTTGAATACACCCTCTAGCGGTTAGTATATTTCCAGGCTTTTATTTATTAAGTTTTATTTAGTTCTATCAAAATCATTGCAGAATAGGACGCCATTTTTTAGCAGCAAATCTGAGTCAAAGGAAAAGGCAGAAGAACTTGAAAAAAATGACCCAGAACATAAGTAAATTTTTCTGAAACAGAACACGCCCAACATTTGAAGAACAATTTCTCAATAATTTTCATCTTTCTATTATCAAGAAACTTGCAACCGATAACGTTTGACTTCGTGATCGCATATTGCTACAGATGCGTGTATTACGGTAAAATATTTTTTTTTGTCTTCAATTCATTACAAATTAAGGGGAAGTCAGCATTGCTTACTTCATTTCAATAAATAAATATGATGTCAGAACGTGCAGAACTGTAATAATTATAGATTTTTTTTCCTCATAGAATAGTATATCTTTCTGAATCTATATAATCCGAAAAACAACAATAAAAAATACTCCGAATTACTTGAAATAGCATCATTTGTGTTAATTATTAATATATTTTTATCGTTTTCTTGGTACGCATTTTTTAATTTTGAAAGAATAATTTTAACTATAATTCAGCTATTCTGTTTTTAAGTCACATATTAAAATTCATAGCGAGATCTTACAGTTTAAAAATTTTGTTATGTGGTGTGTCATCTAAAAGTAATGAAGGGATAATCTATGTATATATTATTTGAGAGTAAAATTTTCAAACGAAGAACATTTCATTTGGAATTCTCCGAATTTATAAAGCAAGTAAGTAAGATGATTTTCATAATAAAAAATTTACTTGTAAGTAAATTTTTTTCTAATTTGATGATCTCTACAGAATAGTTTTCTACGTCTGATTAAGAACTTCAGGACTAAAAAAAAGGAAGAAAGAAACAACATAATAGTTATTTATTTGAATATTAGGAATTTTCAGAATCGTTTTTTCATCGTAAGCATTCTTTGTTTTACGTTTTTTTGTTTATAAATAATGATTTTTTATTAAAACTTCGCATTTTTTGATAAAAATTGTTTAAAAAAATTTTTTGCAAAATTAAATGGTATTACATTATGTGTTTCTGTATACTTTTGGTATAATTTTAATGTTTGGAGTAATATGATTCAGAAATGTATGGGATGTAAAATTTAAATGGGCCATTCTCCGTCACTAGGCTTTAACTGTAAAAATTTTTTACAAATATTTTCTTATTGTGTTTTGGATGTTCCTTCTCTAAAATAAAGAGATACCATTTTGTTTTCACTTTTATAAGAAAGAATTTAAAATATCTTTCTTTTTTAAATTTAATAAGCCACAATAAAGATGGAACGTTATCCTGATACACTGGGGAAATGTCCCGTGCAACTGATGATCGTGTTGTTCTTGTAGCAGTCATTCGTCTCAAATAACAACTCCCCATATAGATCATTGCGTTCTTGAATTGCTTCCCGATAAATATTTTGGCATCCCTAATTTGAAACTATTTACTTTGTTGGGTAGACATAAGCATGATTTATTTTACTTTATTTTAATTTTCAAAGTTTCCAACTCAGTAAGTGGCAATGCAATAAACAATAATAGACAAATCTCTTTGCAAATTTTTCCAAGCCACAAACCGATTCTAACTTATCTATCACCTTCAGCTATCAATCAAGCCTCGACCACATAAATGGAAATACAGAGCTGTAAGCGAAAGCAAGGAGCTCGCCCTACTCATCTACAAATCTACAAATTAATTTAAAAAATTTATTTTGCTGTGGTTTCTGTTCCGTTTATTGATAAAGAGCAAGTTTAAAATGCGTAAATATAAGTTATTTTATTAAATTGCCATTTGCTATCATAAGAAGTTATCTATATATTACTCTGTATACGTCTTCGCATAAGAGTTCGACAATTTGGAGACCCTTAAAGGGCGCTAAGAGATTATGTCGGTAAGGGAAAAAACACGAATAGCTTACAAGAGTTACACAAAGTAATTGTAAAAATTCCTCCATTTTGGACAGATAAACTGGAAATATGGTTCTATGAAGTTAAATCGCAGTTTAAGATAAGTAGTGTAACATCAGAAGAAACAAAGTTTAGTTATCTGGTATCAAAATTGGAACCAAAATACGTAGAAAATATCTGGGGCATAATTAGTAATGATAGTAAAAAAAGTATACAGACTTCAAATATAGTCTTCTAAACCTATTTAATGAAAGTTAAAATATTGAAATACCAGATTAATTACCGGAATTGAACTTGGCGATATGAAACCAAGCCAGCTTCTCAGAAACTGAAATCAATTGCTACGTCGGATATCTCAGAAAATTCAATTCGAACGTTTTTAGGTTACTTGATTTCCAGAGAAGGATCTAAACCACTTCCTGTAAAAGTCAAAGCTGTTTTGGATTAAAAATTGTCTGAAACTATTCACGAATTGCGTACTTTTCTTGGTATGGTTAATTTTTGCAGAAGATTTATGAAAGATGCTACTAAGACACAAGCCATTCTACATGGATATCTTAAGGGATCAATAAAGAAAAATTTAAGGACAATTAAATGGACTGAAGAAGCTATTCAAAAGTTTGTAAAATCAAACAGGATCTTAGCAAATGTTGTTTTATTGTCTCACCTAAATCCTGAATTACCTCTGTCTTTATATACAGATGCTTCAGTTTTGACGATAGGTGCAGTACTTCAACAATAAGAAAATGACAGTTGGAAACCAATAGGATTTTATTCAAGAAAATTAAACATTGCCAAAAGAAATTACAGTACTTACGATCGATAGATACACAGAATTTATTTAGCAATTAAATATTTCACGCATTTGCGAAAGGGAAGGAAATTTGATAATTTCACAAATCATAAGCCTTTAATATTTGCATTCAAACAAAAATATTAAAAAGCTTCTAACAGACAACTTAGATATTCACAATGTGCTCCTCAATTTTCCACTACTATTCTACACGTTAAAGGGGAAAATAATATCGTTGAGGATAATCTAGAATTGGAGAAATATCTGCAATAGATAATGAAATTACAGCCGAATCTCAAACTGATGATCCAGAGCTTCAAAGTTTGCTTGAAAACCCTTCTTTAAAATTTCAAAAGTATCTTTTAAGTAATGGAAATTTTTTATGGTGTGGATACTTCAACCTCTAATATATCAGACCATACCTGCCTAAAATTCATCGTCATGCTGTGCTTGAGAAAATGCATGGAATAGCACTTCCAGGAGTCTAATTAACCGTAAAAGAAATGACATCTCGATTTAAATGGACCAATTTTGAAAAAGAGATTTACAGGAATGGACAAAGTCATGTATAAATTGCCAAAAAATCAAAATTAACACGCACGCTAAATCACAATTTGCTAAATTTCAACAACCAGACGAGAGGTTTGATGTCGTTCGTATAGATTTAATTGGATCTTTTTCACCTTAAATGGAAAAACATGATAGGGTTTCAATTGATAGATTGATAGATAAAAACCAGCTTATTTGTTATAAAACTATTCTGCAATAGATGAAAACAGTGAACAACCCTCAACAGAGTCTTAGAAATTAAAGCAAAATATTAAGCCTACCAAAAACCATAAAGTATCTCGTTTTGGCAGACTTATAAAATTAGCTACCAGGTTTAATTTGGATGTGAAAGTTAAACATTTATAGTAACATTGTTACTTGGTAGGGGAGTAATGTAGGGTAGATATAAGCATGATTTAATTTTTTTTAATTTTTAAAGTTTTTAAGTTAGTGAGTGGCAATGTAATAAAACATAATTAAAATTAAGATTATTTAATTAAGAATTAAGAAATTAAGAATTAAAATTATTTAAAAAAAACTTCTTTTGTTGTGTTCTATTCCATTTATTAAACCTAGGCAAGTTGTAAATATGTAAATACAATTTACTTTTTAAATTGTCATTTACTTTCATAAGAAGTTATCTATATATTACTATTAACCATTTTACAATTATTATTTTGGCGCAAATTACATTAATATATTATTATGAATCACGGTTAATAAGATTAGTTAAATGACTTAGAACATAACTTTCAGCTTCACGCACAAAGTGATGATGTAAAAATTGTATTTAGTCTATACATCCGTTGATTTGGAAAGCAAAAATATTATATTACTTTTGTGAACTCCCCAAATTTATTATAACAATTTACTTTTAATTTAAGTGTTATTTCAAAAAATGAATGCTTAGAAAAATGATTAATGTTCACTAATGGATCTTAATAGTTTCATAAAAGAAGTATTTGGGCATTTTTAGTGCCAGGACAAGTGCTCTTTTTAGTACATATATTTTAGTGGAATAATTTCACCTGTTTTATGCCAAGAAACAGCAATTATTGCTAAGCAATCTTCGGGGTTGGTGAGCATCAGTGAACAGGAGTCTAAGCCTCCTAGTAGTTACATAATATGCATAGTAATGAAAATTACTATAAAATATATACAGCTACTATAAATATATATAATAATATATATTACTATATATTATTATATATATTACTATAAATAAATTACTACAAAATATATATAGTGGCTAAAGCAAAATACATTACTATAAAATATAAATTTGCATAGTAATTATCAATGGATTCATTTATTATTAATACAATACTTCTCATAATATCTATCTTCCTATGCTACAATAAATTTATTTATGTGTTTTGGAGATATTCCATCATCGATACGTTAACATTTCACACTTCCAATTCAAAAATTGTTCATTAGAAATAGAATTCCCACGTGCATAATAATATAATAGTATAAGTCGGGGGAAATTCTTTTATTTTGTTATGGTTAAGAGATAAAAAATAATTATATAACAATTGTTACATACATAATAATTTATAATGAATTAATCTACTTTAACAATGCTTCATATAATAAATATCTTCCTATATTATAATAAAATTATTTATTTGTTTAGGAGATATTAGAGCATTGGTATGTAAACTGTTCATACTACTAATTCAGAAATTGTATATTAGAAATAGAATTTCCAGTTATATTATAATATAATAGTGGATTCCGATTATAATATAATAGTCGAGGAAAATTCTGTAGTTAGGCGACAAGAAATTGTTACGTAATATTTGCTACTTATATAGTAATTTTTAATAAATTCATTTGCAGTAATTACTTATATAATGTTTAAACACCTGTCATTAGATGATGATAAATATCTTATATACGGAAGATCTTTAATGACGATATAACTCGCCACTAGAGCAAATAAACTTATTTATTTCTTTTGAAAACGGTAGAGCATTGATACATCTAATACTTCTGTTACATAGTTGCATACATCTAACATCTTATACTTTTGTTACTTAGTTTAAACTTCGAAAACAGAATATCAACAGAGTAAAGGATTTGTATCAGCTATAGTTAAGTAGCAGCAAATAGTCATATAATAACTGTTATATATATAGTAATTTGCTATAAATATATAGTGCCTCTAAATCTCTTATTATTTGATGCTGAGCAAACCGCCTAAGAATGATCTTTAATATTAATATACTGCAACTGCCAAAGAATAAATTGTTTGTTTGAAATGTTTTAGGATATTAATGTGTTTAAATGTTATTCCTTTCTTATTACAAAATTTATATTTTGGCAATTGATTTTTTGCTCGTAAGATATAAATCGGGAAACATGGAATTATAACTGCTGTTGTTAGGTAATTGTTAACAGTTACAAAATAACTGTTATCTATGTAATAAGAGTGCGCAATAGTTACATATGTATTCCTTTTATGCCTGTATATGTCATAATCTATCATAATATAATCTTACACGAAATATCATATCAATCAAAGTAAATAAAGTTGTTTTCTTTAGAAAAATAATCCAACATTGGCGTGTTAGTATTTCATATTTCTATAACAGGAATTGCACTCCTGAAATCGAATTTAAAATTATAAAAATATGCCAGGAAAACTGCGCAACAAATACAGTTATATGCAGGAATAAATAGTCAACTGCAACTACAATAATTAGTGAGAATTTATAGTTTTTGTGCAGTTTTTCTGATTAATTTGAAATAAAACAATGGTTTCGATAAAAATTTTAAATCTAGATTATAAAGTAAGTTTGAATCTAAATTATATTTGTAACTATTTTCAAAGTTTATTCCGCAGCATTAGAGATAAAAAGCATATTTTGTAATATTAAATGTCTTGTATTCTTGTGCACTTGGTTTTTGGCAAGTATTCTTCTTTCCGTTATAAAGACATATTCATATTATTTAAGCTTTGTTATTATTTAAAAAAAACTGAAAATTTCGAATCTGTTCTCTCATTAGAATATCATACGGAAATAAATCTATTTAAAATATTTTAAAGGAATTATGGAAATTGAAAGAAAAAAAAATAGCAGATTTAAAAAAAATGCACAATAAAACATTATAGATTTCAAAAATGGAGTTCACGATTATCTATCACCAATAAAATGATACAAATAATTCGAGAAGAAAAATATTGTGTAATTGAAACTCTAAACATTTCCACTAGTGCAGAAAAATTTAGCCAGAATAAATTTATCAAAATGCTTGTTTGATTTTCAAAAGATCTTCCCATTAAGGCTCTTTAACTGCATAAGAGGATTATTAAATAAATTTATTTTAAAATTATAGGAATGATAAGATTTTATCCATCTTTCAGTAGTGATACACAAACCTATAAATATTTTATTGATCATAAGGGAAACATAAAAAATGGTGCTGTACGTTGAGTTTTACATCGCGGAACAAGCTAAACAGGTATAAAATACTTTAAAAATCATTCTGGTTTAAAAAAATGGTTATGGTACGAACAATTCTCAAGAGAAGCATAATGTATTTATTGCATTACGTTAAGACGTCACCCCTTCTTAACGATTTCGTTCATTTTCTTGTTTATAGACTACCTCTTGATTGGCTTCCTGTACCTATCTTTGTTTATAAAGTAAATTAGATTTTCTATAAACTCGTTTTCTTACGTTTTCCCCGAAAATATCTGAGAATTACTGAAACAGTGATATTGATTAGTAATGAAATGAAAATACGTCAAACATGACATAAAACCAAATAAAGTGAAAATTGCACGTTTTTAACTCTTTTAAACTGAGAACTTTTTAAGAAATATAGTCCTACCTTTTTTATTTCATATATTTAGGATGTCGTATGAGTAACAAACAAAATAAAACAAAAATTTTATCGAAATTATGTTTTTCAAGTGATTATAAATTAAAAAATAGTTTTATTTTTGTGAAGCCAAAAATGAAAATTTTAAAGTTCATTTCTTTGTACAGATCCATTATCACCACTGATAATTCCCATCAAGTTTTTACTAAGTGATGCGTATTCCCTTTTTTTTTTAAAATTTTTATATCTGATTTTCTTTTTATTGGTCCTCTTGAGAAACGAATTTCTTTCTTAATTTTCATTTTATTGCTTTCTTTATTTTAATTTTGTGTATGATGTCGTATTTGTACAGCATGGATAATATCTGCTCGTATTTACTTAGCAAACAGATTTAAAAACGTTATCTTCTTTCACCCCTTTGGTCATTTATTTTTCTCTACATAATTACTGTCAATTAAAAAAGGAACATTTGATAATGATTTATTTACTGTATAATCCTTTAGCAGGAGAAATCACTAAGCAAATTATGATTTAACTGTGCTTTTAATTTATTTAGCCATATCTACAGTTAGAGATGTATGAAAAAATAGTTTTTGGTTCTCAGTGCAGTTGGATTATTTGAACAAATACTTGATATTTGATTAAAAAAAATCAGAAATATTAGACAAAAAAATTCCAATAATTTTCAGAAACGTAACTAAGTAATATATTGCTAGTTTTGTTATTTTATTAAAAATTAACAAACGAATACATATATGCACAGTGATTGTTCGAGATGATATTATACTGAATTACATTCGTAAGTATAATGCAGCATTTCGTGTAAGAGTTTATTTTATAATGTATAAATTTTTTATACTTTTTAAATTTCATAACATTTGTGAAAAATTGGAAGAATCGTTATTCCGGAACGTATGAAATCATTAAAAAAAGTCATTTTCTCTCAGAATAAAAAAAAAATCATTCTTGAAGAGGTTATGTTAACATACTCGTACAAATGCAGTTAACTTGGAATCCAAAACTGGAAAAAAAGATAAATAAGTTAGGAGAAATAATATATTTACAGCTCATATGGAAACTGATATCAGTGCAATTTCATCTTCTTAAAAAAGGGGTCGATATTTAGATAACGCTAAATTAGTTTTGACATTAATCTCTGCTTGTAATGCTCAGAAGACGACTAAAATTTGTGTTGTAATCTGACACGGATATGTAGTTCAAATTTGGCTATTACTTGAATACTGAATACTTCAAAAAGAATTTAAATGCATTTACTATTTAGAATTATCTCTTTACATTTTATTGGCAGTCTTATTTAATATATTGGTACTCTAAAATTATGCAAATCTTTGGATTTCAGATTAGAAATTCTGAAAAGACATTAGTCATGTAAATGTCCATTTAAACTATACATACATTCAACTTCTCATTTAGCTGACATTTAGTACTTTTTCAACATGAAGTTAAGCAAGGACCACTGCTGCATAGGATTAAGTAATCAACCACGACTGTATATAGTTCCATTTTATTTAGTTATCAAATTGTATTGAATATGCTTTCGAAACATTATAAAAGCTATTAAAACGAAGTTAGAAACGACGAACAGAAATTTAATTCGGGCTATCTTTTACGATGTATATCATAGAATTATTTAAAAAAAGGGTTATGGTTTCGTATTCTTACTTGAATCATAGACTTAATGAATAATTTGATAAATAAGGAAAACATTCGTTCTTGAAAAAGAAACAACTACATTAGGTTTCAAGAGTATTAGATTTGATTGGACTTCTAAAATAGCACGTTTTATGCTGATACGCCCTTAATAAATCAAATACGAGATAAAAAATTTCTTATATTTGTTTCGCTGTAGAAGAAAATCATCTGTAAGAAGCAATGTTTATTATTTTTTCTCAGTTTCCTTAAATGCTAATGGAAATAATTGCAATTTTTACGATTTTTAGATATCAATTTTATTAATTTTAATTAACAAAACAGTTGTTTTTATTCAATAAGTTTCATTTTCCTTATTTCACATTGATTTAAGAAAGCAAGCAAAAAGAAGGCTGCACAACGTCGTTTCAAGAGTTGGCGATGTTGATATACGTTCACGCTGAGAGTTTAGCATTCATTTGGCGTGTACTTCGATACACACAGGCCCTCTCCATAAGGATAATGGGGTTTTTTAAACACGCAGCAGAGTGTAGAGAAAATACAATTTAAACCCACCAAGCGTAGAGTCCTTGGGTAAAATTTTCCAGAAATTTTCATACTACGCACCATTTTCCCATTCAATAATATGAAGAAACCGGGTTTTTTTATGCATGAAGACCTGCATCTGAAAAAGCTGGAACTATCACTCAGAAGGTTAAAAATGAAAGAACATTTATGTACATAATTTTAAAAAGAAAACTTACGATTTTTTACAGTAATATTATACTTGAAGAAATTAATATTAGCTAAGTGTTCCCGTATTTGGAATGAGAAAAGCAAACTTATTTTCTATTTTTGACTTACTTGTAATAAAGAATATTTATTTTTTTTCCATCATACTAAAAGCTCTTTAGTGAACGTATTAATTGCTTCTTGGTAAATTTACAAGTGAAGTACCTTCATTGTTACTAACAGGAATTCTATGTGTTCTTTACTAAGCTTAACCCTGCAATACTACTTGAAAAGGAATTAAGTAGATTATTAAAAAAACCCGCGCAATCCTAGTCCAGATCCCTCAAGTTTTTCAACCAAAACTGCAGGTTTTTTTCAGTCCCTAGATTCATATCTGAATATAGAAAGCTCATATTGGCTAGACTTTCTCTCTAATTCTGAAATTGCGTACATAAATTACATATGACACTGGGTGTTAAAATGAATTCTCTACAAATCTGGTTTTGAGATTAAACTTTTAAGTTTTCCCTTGATGTACCATCTCATACCCTCATCTAAAGATTGGTGGTTACTCACTTTGTTTGTTTGAAATTAAATGAAAAGTATCGGCTGAGAATGCTTCGAAGAAATGTTAAGAAATTCGGCAAGATGCTCGAACAAACATAATACAGATTTTGCCTCAGGCTATAAAGTCTACCACTCTCTTGTTTCGCCCTCCCACACGTATACAGGTACATATTTGACACACAAGTCTTACATCTTTCTCTCGAATAGGTAGTTTTACTTTCCGCTCAGTTGATTTCAGAGAATTGAACAAACTATGCAAATTGTCTTAATTTTGAATATAAGTGTAGATGACTTTCATAACACAAATCTTGATTGGAATTAAATTCTAAATATTGCTTAGTTCCAATGTATACAGAATTTAAGCTTTTATTTGTCATTATTTATTTTGTCATTGAACAATACACATCCCAAAAAAAATTTTTTTTCAAGCTCCACCTGCAATTAAAAGCTTTACAAATTGTCTTGTTATTAATTGTTTTCTAATTATTTTTTATATATTTTTATTCGTTCCCTTTGGGATAGAGCGTTCGCGTTCCAATGAGGCGAACCAGGTTCGAATCCCAGTCGATACGAATTCCGCATCCGGCTTGCACCGACAGCAGTGCTGACGGGAAATATCCTCAATGGTGGACAGATCATGGGTTAGAGTCCCCTTGCCGTCAGGCTAACCGTGGGAGGTTCTCGTGATCTTCTTTTCCATGTAACGCAAATGCTGGTTAATTCCATCAAAAAGTCCATCACGAAGGCAAATTTCTCCCAAAATTCGATCCAGGAGTTCCCTTGTCTTCTGGATTGGATTCAAAATTACAAGGCTCCGGAATTGAACATTAGTAGTCGTAAGCCCATAAAAATGGGTCAGCTGTTCAGCGACGGTTATAAACATTATAAATATAAACATTAGAATAACCTTATGTAATTAACATTACATACAACTAAACATATTTAAGGATCTAAAACCCTTAGTATAAATACAAGACCAGAACTGTACGTCAGCAAAATTAGATCATTTTAAATTCGATTGTCGCCAACTTATTTATTTATTTATCATATTAGTATCATATCAGTGCAATATTTAATTGATGATAAGTGTTTTACGAAAAAAAAACACCCTCAAATTTCCTTTCAGTATTAAATTAATGAAATTTTAAGCAAACCTTAAAACTTAAATTTATATATCTACAAAAGAATAATTATTTTAAGACAACTAGAATGAAATTTTGAATCCTACATAATTTCTTCTTTCTCTCTCTCTCCAGAGAGAATGCATTTCCAGAATAGCAAATTACATAAGTTTATTCGATAGTGCTCCAAGAAAATATGTTTCTTAATTTGATGCCCCACTGGAATTTTGTAGAAGTTGATTTTGTTTCTCGCAAGTTTTGAATTAATGAGGAAGGATTCAAATTATAACGAAGCAAGTTTCTATTCTTAAAACTTAATTGCTAAATACCAATTAAAATTGAACCTTTGCTACAAAGTATTCATGTAAGTAATTTTAAAATATATGGTAATTTATTTTATTGTTCGTGTTTTACATTGAAAATGTTTAGAACAAAACAAATAACAAATGTTTCTTTTTTTTCTGAAGCAAAAAAATTATTTAATTAACGAATTAGTTAATTAACAATAAAGAAATGACAAAACATAATTTTATTTTTTATTTTATTTAGAGAACAATTACAAAAATTAGCAATATTATCAAGCAATACTAAGAAAACATTTATTAGTAATAATTCACCTAAAAATTATTGCTTTTGTTTTGTAACAAAAATGAAGATTATTTCTATACGTGATTTGGGATATTTTCATTAACAAGTAAGATCATTGACTTAAAAAGCTGGGAAAATATTCTTAAATTTTCATTCAGCATTTTTTAAAATCCAAATAATTACTTTAAATTTTATTCATGGAAAATGCAGTGTCTGGCAATAGCATGAACTAGATTTATTGTGTTTGGTGTTCTTAATCCTCATTATACCTGATCTGATTAATGAGATCATAAACTGACAAAAAGTCGGAAAGTAGAAAGGCAACCGGATACAATCCTCCCTTACAAATACACGAAGTAAAATATAAGGAGCGATTTTACATTTCTTACAACTGGGAGTCTTATTGCCCAGATCAAGCTTAAGACTTTTCAAGTGTCCTCTTAGAGCTCTTTACAAAAGTAGTTTTCTGGACTCGCGCCACTACACGCGAAAGCAGCAGCAATTTCCGCTACTTGATACTACCTAATTTTTTTAAGGACTATTTATTAATAGAATTAGCAGCCACTCTAAGTATAGCCCAAATCGTGGATAGACTGTTAAAAGTGACCCAGTCAATATATGGCAAAAATGAAACAGTGTACTTAAATCAATTAAATAGTTCTTACTAGTTTGGGAAAATAAAATCTTAAGTCAATGCATATATCCATTTAAGACGATGATTTATGTTCTTCCCAAAAAAAAATTAAAAGCAATTAGGTAATATATGCAAATTATCTCATTTTTTTTAAATATTGACTTTGTCACTTTTTTCAGAATTCTAACGAAATTTAATTAAAAACTTAAATTTTCATAAACGTTAAAACAGACTTTCGTATAAAACTTTTGGATCTATTTAAAACTTCAGGGAGTTATATATTTTTCCATAATTTATTTAAGAGTGGTATCTTTCTTTTGCAATACATAAGTTTTCAATAGAAGTAGTGAAATAAAAAGCTTATATCTAAAAAAGTAAATTTTAAGTTAACCTACAACGGCCAACTGTATGAATACTCACAAATGGTCGAGAGTCCAGTCAAGTCGGACAAGGAACCAAATTCACTTCGATATATCGAATATCGATATATTGCTTTAGCAAGTCGTCAAATTTTATAACGCTTAATATTCTACAAAGAGCTTTTACATAGTCAAATTTTTTCTGCAGATTTTCTTATTTAATATCTTACTGCAAAAATTCATGTTGCATTTTTTGACCGTATCCAAGTTTTTATTTTTAAATGCACTAAACGCTTTTTGTTTTATTAATTTTTTGTAGTTTTGCTTTAAATTGAGGAATTTGGCTCAAGAACAAGTTAATTACAGATTTATAAACTATCAGTGATCATTAAATCAAGTTTGAAAAGACAATAGGTTTGTACAGTTCTCCCCCGCACATCTTTAAATGTAGTAGAGAGTACTGATTTTTCATTTGGACCTAGTCTTTGTTTCACTAAAACCCGCTATTTGTATTAAGAATCAAAAAACAATAATATGCTTTACTTAGTTCTTGAAAAGAGGACATAAATTATTTTATTGGTTTAGCGTTGAACACAACAATTATTTTTACGCTTGATATTTAATAATATAAATCATAATTATTAATGAATTCACAAAAACCAATGTGAGTTTTATATTAATAATACTGATAAAAAACAAAGTTCTCTTTTGTAAAGTAGATATTAAAAGTAGCTTTACTAGAAAGTAAAAATCGGTAACAATGCCCAAACATCCGGTATAGCTATTTATTTTCATGTATTATATCACAGGGAGACAACACATTTTTTTTATCCTTAATCCATTATAGATATATGCTATTGTACTGTAGTTGTCTGCTATTTAAGATATTCCTTCTCGTATTGTGGTTTCTGGACACGATAAGAATATTTCCTTTCCCGCCTTTTTCCACAAAAGTTATTGGAGTAGGCCTTTAGGATTCTGACAGCTGGTTTGAATCTTTATCTTTTGACGAACAGAGATACAGACTTACTTTCTAAGCTCCAAGAAACTGGTTGTCGAAGCCCCCCTCCCCCCTCTCTTCCTCAACACTATCTATCCGGTATTATATTAAAGCCAGTAGTTCTCTCGGAATGGTGAACTGATAATCGAAAGGCAGGTTCAATCTCGTGAAGAATCGGAATCAATTCGACAGGGACTGAGATTGAAAGCTATTCTCCATTCCCTTATTTTCTACACAGCTGGCAAGGTAACGGGTGAAAATCTACTCCTCTTTGTTAAAAGAGAAACTTTTTTGAACATGTTTGAAAAAAGAAGATTGCGGGTAAAAGTGGTACAAATGCCTGACAAAAAGTGCTTCTTTTTCAGGAGATAACGATAATTAAACTATGCATCTACTATTCACTTTAATCTAATATGAAATAGATTGCAATAGTTTTACTCAACATGTTGAAATCTACTCTTCTCTGTTAAAAGAGAATACTAGGAAAAGGGATTTGCGAGCATAGCTGGTATGGATACCGCAAAATTATGTTTCGTTATTATTTCTGCAAAACATGAAGACACTGCAAATTATGAACTATGAATTTTTATTTAATCAAATCACAAATAAAAGTATTTTAAATAGTTTTATTCCATATAATATTTATTTTCATTTCATGATTAATATTTGCTTTATTATTTATTATTCACGTATCTATTTTCACCATATTTACATTTCATGGTTTACTTAAAGTAATGACTATAATTTTATTTCACAATAAAATTTTTAATTCTAATTTGTTTCAAGTGAAGCAAAAAACTGTGTTTGCTTAGTGATTATCCTACAAAAGTGAAATTCTAAAATCTCTGTCTTTTGTCCTGTATTCTTCTCATAGGGCTTATACAATTATCAATTCAACAATATGAAATTATAGGTAATTGATTTTATTGGCATACTAAATTACTAGATTTTCTATTACTGTTCTGTTCGATTTTTAGGGTTCGTAACATCTGTACGGAGTATAGAGTTCGTATGTAGTTGGGGAGTGACATCATACCGGTAGCATTCTCTGATTGGTTGAAAGCCAAAATTTAACATAAAGAGATGAAACAAACCTTTTCTTGCCTACCTAACATCGACAAAGTACTTTTAGTCGTCAGAATCTTAAAATTAATGCAGGTGTCTGTCATTAAAGAGTGGTATTCTATAAAGATAATATCAAAGTTCAGTTTTCTTATTTTAAAAAACATTTTATTTCTTAAATTTTACAAATTTATATTACTAAAAAATACGTTAATGTTATAAGAAATTATCACATTTTTCTGAATAAAAAATAGTTGGAAGATAATATTAATCATGCTACCTCCTGATTGGTTTTGCTGAAAAAAACTGGAATGAAGAATTCTGTATTGCGATATCGCGTGATCAGTACGTATAAAAACTACTCTAGACTGCTCTTATTGTCGATTACAAGATAAAATGTTACCAAATAACAATTTATTTAGTGATATAATTAAAATACTAAGAGGCTTCGCCCTCTGATCGCTGGCGCTCGCCAACTCCTAAATATTTTAGCTAATTATGCCAATTTGACATTGTTTAAAAAGCAGTAAAATCAAATAGCAGATATTATCAGCCGAATAAATAAATAAACCGAAATTTAGCGGCAAGCAAACAGTTTTCAAAGCGGAGTAAGAAAGCAGAGTTTGAGAAAAACTTTTCTAAATGAGGTAACCGACTTTTCTTTCGGCATTCTTCGCAACATCCATTTTGGGCAATTTAGTAGATGGTTTTATTGTAAAACTTTTAATTTAAGTAAGATACACGGGTTCTAAGCGTACACCGCGTTTAAAATAAAATAGTTTTAATAACTATATAAATAATGTTGGACGGTAAAAGAAATAATTCTAATAAGCATATTCTCAAAAGAAGTTGGGTTTATTTTATGATTTGGATAGGTTTAAATATATAATTAGTACAAAATTTTAGCCTCAGATTCTATCTTGTAAAATATTCACCCAAAACATTCGAGTAAATAAGAGGCGAAACTAATCCTTACAAATGTGTGTAAATTAGTATTGAATGATTTAAATAAATAAACAGAAAGTTCAAGAGACTAAAAAAAATGTTTTCAGTGAAAAACATGCATAAATGAACACGTGCATATTGGTAATATTAAACGAAATTATTGACCTGGTGAACTAGTTTTTTTTAGTAATACTTGAATTGTTTGGCAACGCATGTGCAGTAAATGTCTTTTATGAATGAATGAGAACGCTGAAGTAGAGCCCCTGACGCTGAAGGACGATTCACACTGACGTCATGACGATACTTTTCTTAAAGTTTGCCCTCGACAAAATGTACGACAGTTCTCTCCAGTAACTCTGAAAAGGAAACAATTAATTCATTCTATAGATTTGAATCGTTAATGCTCTGCGGATTAATATATGATACTCTACAATAAAATCACCAATCTAACAAGTAGTTAAGCTTATTAAGTAGTAGCTAGCAGTATTATTATTTTTAAGAGACGCCATTTTGTCACGCCTTGGCAGAAGAAAAAAACGCGTGTGTTTTACATGCTCTAGCATTAAAATGGCAACTTGTACAAAAAATGTATATTCATCGTTTCTTAAAAAAATGTCAATAAAATATTCTAACATAGATAGCGGCAAAAAATATGTTAAATCTTTTCTAATAGATCGTTTTTTATTTAAATTTCTGTTTTTTTCTAAAAATTTTTTTTAATTATTAATAAAGAAGGGATTAACCATTAGAATGATAATCGTACATTTTATTCATAGCATAGGCGGGACAATGGTTGAAATTTTGGGCCCGGTAATATTAATTTATATACTAAACTATTTGATCCATAATTTCCAGATTTTCTATTTTGGTAGTCAATAATTTAAATTCATCGAATAAAAATGTATGTTTATTCAGATGAAGTATACATTTGTTCCTGATTTCGCAACTTAAAATATCGTGTACATTAATTAATTAGAATAGTTAAAGATTAGATCAACGAACTTCTAAGATTGAGTCATAGTGCTTGAAAATTTGAGCATTGAATCAAAAATTAATAATGTGTTTGCTATTTTTTTCCTTTTACACAATGAACACATGGCAAATGGGTTTCGATAAAAAATCACGTGGCTCGACATTTTTTATATAAGCATATTCATGCTTCATTGCATTGTGCTTATGCCACTGACGTCATAAAAATTTTTCCATTAATATGTATACTTAAAATTTAAATCTGGCATCACTCTAACATTTCTTGAATGCTTTCATTTTTGTTATAATTTATAATCAATGTAAACAAAACAATATTTACAAACCTTGCTAATGCATCATGAGAATTAAATCGAAATCCAACATTTTAAGGAAAAATGGTACGTTTTAAAGAAATATGAATTTAAGTTCTTTTTTGAAATGATCACATTGTAAAATTTATGTTTAGATATTTATTAGTTTAATATTGTGTTTCCCTTATACTGAGTTTTAGTAATCAAACACTTATGTAGAAATTTTAATATTTATAAATAATAATTTCCACTGATTAGGAAATCTTCAAACGTCAAGAAAACAAAATAAACATCTGTTTGTACAATTGCAATTATCTAATGCAATAATTGATAAACGCATTTAATAAATATAAATAAGACTTGTAATTTTACGGATATTTTTATTCGACTAAAAATACTATGTTCATTATTTTTAAGCTGAGCAAGATGAATATTTTTGACTTAAGATTATTGTTTAATTCTTAATAAGATATCGTTAGTTAGTTCTTAAAGAGATATCGTTTAATTCTTATTTGATTTATTTCTATTGTTATAATTTTTTTTAAACTTTTTCGTGTCCTTGCTCCTCTTTCACTGATATTTTAGTTACTGCTGCTTGTTTTTAAAACTGATGTTCGACCTCCAGTGGTGGCTGGAAGCCCAATCAGCTTCAGATTCATGGGCACCAGATTGTCTGAGAAGTAAAGGCGGCCTATGCGCAGTGCTGACTATATTTCCACAATTAGGCTGTTGGTCTCGGAATTGTAAAGCCTTAACCTTTATGACAGCTTGCCCCACAATGGGCTGTTGCTAGAATGCTTTACTTTAGTGCTTGTTTTTACCTTTATTTTTCACTTTCTGCAATTTTTACTGTTTTTACTCTTTTACTTTTATTATGATTTTTGATGTTATTTCTTAATTATTTTATGCCCATTTTTACTATTATATATTTATTCTTATTTCACGGATAATACTTTCATAAGTTGTTCTGAAATAAGGAAGTGTAGCGGAAGAATTGAAAAGTAAAATTTTTCTGCGACTTAAACCATTTTCGCTTAACTACAACGATCTTATTTTTCTCTCTTCTCCTAGAATCGGTATAAGCCGCTTCTTGAGTTAATGTGAATGATAGCATCTTTGCCTACCCAGATCCCATTCTTTAAATTCTTTTTCTATTATACTTATTTCAGATCTTTTGGGCTTTACTTTAGTTAGGGTGATGCGAGTATGCAACATTACTGTCTGCGTACTCGTGTGTAGTAAATTTAATTTAAAAAAAAAGAAAAAAAAGAAAATTTCTTGTTATTTAATTAGTTTTGTTTTCTGTTTGCAGAACGTCAAGCACTGGATTTAATGAAAAATAAATTTCAGACTTTAATTTACATTTTTCTTGTGATTGTTTGATGTTTGTGCAATTTGCATTCGCAAACAGTTTGTGTAAAAACAATAGTTTTATAAGTATAATGTATATTTATTTCGTAAAAAATGCATAAAAATAGATGAATGATTAGAAAAATAGCAAGTTTTAAAGAAATATGAATTTAAGTTATTTTTTTAAAATGATCACATTGCAAAATTTCCATTTATAAATTTATTAATTCAAATTTATGATTAAAAATTTTAAGCATACGAAGAATAATTCACATTTTAAACGAAAGTGAAGAATTATTCTTAAAAGAAGAATTATTCTTTAAAATGTGATTTATCAGGAACTATTCAACCGATTTTGATCATATTTAATATTTTGCTATGTAAAGTTACATACTTTAAAACGATGCAAAAATTTTATACCTTACATTTCAAAGTACTTTTGATAATAATTTTATAATGTAATAAAAAATAATAAATCTTTACTAAAATTTATTTTTCGCATGGAATTATCTTTAGATATAATTGTGTGAAAATATTTTTTTAATTCGCTTAACTATTTCTCGAGACATTTTGAAATACACAAAAAGTGAAATTATCATTAAAGGGACTGAAATTTGAATCACTCTCCTGACGAAACAAAGAGGACCATGTTTCTCAGATTGCGGCTACTCTCTATATTTTAGGGGACAGAAATCTGAATCCGTTGAAAAAAAAGTAAATGCATTCCGAGAAAGTGCGTTTTTGTTTCTGATTTTGCAACTTTAAATATCGTCTCCGAAGTCAAGCATCACTGTCTGCGGTCAGTGTGCGGGTGGGTGACCACTTGGATCAGTATGCTTAGGGACCGAGGGTGTGCGGTATTGGTCCTCGTTAAACTGTGCTACCGTAAAGTGCTCGACTTCGCACGTAGGTCGTCGGGCTACCGAAGCGGGTATGCCATCCCCTTCGCAGAGGATCAAAATTGTGATGGCATGTCTTCGGATCATCCTCCGGGATGTTTCCCAGACCGTCGCCAATGTCCCATTGTGCAGTTCTAATGAGACGTAAATTAACAACAGTAACAATAACAACAACATTAAATATCGTCTACTCTAATAAATTAGAATATTTATGGCCACCCCTAGAATAGTTAAAACTGAGTCCTAGAACGTGAAGATCCGATCATTAGATCAAAAGTTATTCAGTATGGCTCAGTTTTGATGCACTGTCCAAGTTAAAAAGAAATGCGATGATTTGGTGCGACTTAACACCAAGCTAAGTTATCTGCAAATTTGAACGATATGCTTTAATACTCATCAAAATTTCTAAAATTACAGATATATCTTTCATTTTAAGGTAGTATAACTGACAAAGCATTTATATTTAAGCAGTTATTCTCATAATTGTATCCATAAATAAAAAGCATTGTTTATGGGATCGCAAACAAGTATCAAACTTAAAAGGCGATTAAATATACTGCAATACAATTCATGTATTTTTAAATTTTACATGATCTCCGTACAGGCACATATGTAAATAATAAATTTTATTCCTTAACATTACCCATGTTATCTGATATTTTGTGGCGAAAGACGAAAAGTCTTATAGCTCATGTGTTGGAGCCATTTCACCAACGAGGAAATTCTCACAAAGTTACTCGAAATTACACAGCATTTTTATAAAACATTGAATCACGCGCACTTATCCCGATAATACGAGTAGTCTATCACTTTACTGGAGAAAATATTTAGTGCTAGCGTTGATGATGAGGTAGTTTACGAATAGGCAATGACATATGGATTTCAAACCAAGATGAACAGGATTAGCGTGTGAAAACTCATGTAATCTATTACAACACGAGCATTTTGAAGTTGTTGTTGTTTTTTTTACACCAACACCAATATAGGTAGCCATACAAGTATTGTCAATTGACGACAACAATAAAAATTTGTATTAATAAAAAGTGGGTGCATAAATTTCTCTTATAATGCATTAAAAATTACGATAATTAAGAGCAAAGAGGCAAATATTTAATTAAACCTACATTTGAATCTTTTTCCTAATACATTGTGCTGAATAATAGGAAAAAATAAACTTCGAGTAGCTTGTAATGTGAGTAGGTTGCGAACATATTTGTAATATGAACGCATATGCAAAATGGTTATAAATAGAATTCTTTTTTTGTATCAACATAGTGTCCGATTTGGTGGGTGGGTGTTGGCGAAGCTTGATAAATACTTTAAATATACGTTTCGAAAAAGAGATCTAAAATAAATATAGTTGACTTCTCGAAAGATAGATTGAAAGTTTTCTGTACAACGAAGGACGCTAATACTTTCTGAAGCGGTATGAAGAAACACTTTTTTAAGCCATGTAGTTATAAAGGAAAAAACTAAAAATATTTTCACTAATTTCAAAAAAGACTGGCGAGTTAGATGAGTGCTGTTAGGGAGTGGAAGAAAACGAGATTAAAATAAATTTAAATTAATCACATAAGCGTGATTGACGTATAAAGACGCCGAACCAAATCTCTATTGCAATGTGTCTGACGTGAATATCATCGTGTGGAATAAAATAAAAAATAAAACTGGAAATATCAATAAAATACGATTAAATATTATTTGGTGGTATGTCTCCTTTATATCACCAATAC
This sequence comes from Parasteatoda tepidariorum, assembly GCF_982258835.1. Taxonomy (NCBI): domain Eukaryota; kingdom Metazoa; phylum Arthropoda; class Arachnida; order Araneae; family Theridiidae; genus Parasteatoda; species Parasteatoda tepidariorum. Next base: position 64,352,046 of record NC_141757.1, on the reverse strand, counting down.
AACTGTTAAGTACTTTATATTGGAAGGGGGATGAGAACTTGTGGCTCGAAACCAATTACACACGTGAACCACGACTTACACGGCGAACGTTAATATGAGGAGAAATTGCATAAACATTTAGCGGGGGCAATAATGGCCATTTGCTTTGCGAGGCAGTGTCTTAGACTGAATTGAATACAAGAATTCGAAGCATTCGATTCAAAAGCTCTGTCTTCCTCGCTTTCACCTCACATTATTCTTATATTGTATTTTATACATTCTATTATTTTTAACAGTTTTTAACAAGTTTCTCAGAACAGTAACTTTTTCAGGAATGAATTGTTAATGTTTTATTATATGGCGTTTTCGCAAGATATATTTTATAGTTATTTGCTTTGTGTACAACGCGTATACATAAATTTTTAAAATTTTAATTCCGCATCCTATGGGAGTTTTCCAAAATGAAACCTCTCGTTTAATTGACTAAAAGCAAGCACCCCGCATCATTCTTATATTGTATTTTATACATTCTATTATTTTTTTAACAGTTTTTAACAAGTTTCTCAGAACTGTAACTTTTTCAGGAATGAAATGTTAATGTTTTATTATATGGCGTTTTCGCAAGATATTTTTCATGGTAATTTGCTTTACGTACAACGTGTATACATAATTTTTTAAAATTTTAATTCCACATCCTAAGGGAGTTTTCCAAAATGAAACCTCTCGTTAAATTGACTAAAAGCAAGCACCCCACATTATTCTTATATTGTATTTTATACATTCTATTATTTTTTTAATAGTTTCTTAGAACAGTGACTTTTTCAGGAATGAATTGTTAATGTTTTATTATGTGACTGTTTTATTATATGGTATTTTCGCAAGATATATTTTATGGTTATTTGCTTTCTGTACAACGTGTATACATAATTTTTTTAAAATTTTAATTCCACATCGTATGGAAGTTTTCCAAAACGAAACCTCTCGTTTAATTGGCTAAAAGCAAGCATAACTCGAAATGCTCATTAAATAGATTGAAAACCTCATATTTAGATTGCAAGGCCTTTTTTTTTGTTTAGGCGTTCTATTTTATTTTATATTTTATAACCGTCGCTGAACAGCAGACCCAAATTTTGGGTTTACGACAACTAATGTTCAACTCCGTAGCCTTGTAATTTTGTGCCCAATCCAGAAGAGAAGGGTACTTCTGGATCAAGTTTGGGAGAAATTTGCCTTGGTGGAAGACTTTTTGATGGAACTAACCCGCATTTGCGTTACATGAAAAAAAGGACCGTGGAAACTTCCCTCAGTTAGCCTAACGGCAAGGGGACTCTAACCCATTATCCGTCCACCACTGAGGATATTGCACGCCGGCACTGTGGACGGTGCAAGCCGGATGCGGTTTCGTATCGAACAGCCATTGCCTGGATTCAAACCCTGTTCACCTCATTGGAAGGCGAACGCTCTATCCCCTAAGCCATCACGGCTCTGTTTAGGCGTTCTTAGACTATTACAAGCTTTTATCATGTTTTGACAGAAGTGCAATGCTTATTAAACATATACTCTGCTTAGATAAAGTTTTTTTTTATCGCCAGGGAATTTTGCTCTTTATGCTTGCCCGTTACTCGCCTGATAATCGACGTTTGAACTATTTTCCCTGCAGAATTCTTTTTTTTTTCATGGTCCATAAAGCGTATAAACTAAGTTTCATCAACATCTGCCCCCATGAAGGTTGGTATACTTTAGTTATTTATAATCAGTGTACAACTAAAATTTAGCTTGTTGCTCTGCTATGAAGTTTTGTCAAGCTGAAGTTCGGTACATAACAAAATGAATTCAGACAAAAGAAACAAATAAAAAACGAGACTTGGAAAAACTCACGTGAAAAGAAGGATTGATGCAGAAAATACCCAACATTGGGTTTAAAGTGGGGCAAGCTTGATTAGTTCATAAAAATATAGACAAATTCACTTGGTCTAATTTTTTTAATCATTTGCCATTATTGATTGTACTTGACTTAACCTGACTAATGTATGATTTGACCCAACCTGGAAAAAAAATATGCCGCCAAGTATTTTGTCAAATATATTCTTCATGTGTAGTATAGGTTTCATTAATTTACAGATTTTTCACCATTGATTTGTAGTGAAAGAGTGAACCAAATAATATACAAGTAACATCTGACAAGCGAAAACTCACTTTTGACTTTTTGCATTTTCTCAACCTATTCCGTCTCCACCTTCTATCTTCTATGAATCCTAGTTATTAAGATTAAAATTATACATTCAATTCGGTATTTATAAAAAGGACACCAGAGAAACTAATATTCCAGAATACAAGTTATAAAATATAATCTTCTTACTTAAAATAAACTAAAATTTTTCTAGAAATAATTTGTTAGCTATTTTCAATTTTCTTTAAGCTTAAAACCACAATTTTAATATGCATGTGTTATTGTAATTACTCATATTGATATATTTGAAACATCATTCAATAAAATTGTTTTATTCGTTAATTTGCATAATAATTATCATCTACTTATTTTACAAAATAATGAAATAATTTAAAATAATTTCTAAACTAATATTTTATTTTCAGATGTTTATCAGACTTCTTTTAATTATGATTCTTCTATCTCTAAATACAATAATGAGTAATGCGGATACTTCAGATGAAGTTACAACTGAATGTTTCGATTGCACTGAGTCGGAACAGCTAGAAAAGGATAATTTTTCTGAAGAACCATCGACTGAGAGAAATGAAAATATTGAACAACACATTGATTCACATAATTTTGCAACTGAAGCCAATGAAACTCCAGAAACAACAGAATCTGTAACAGAAATCGAATTAACCCATGAAGCCGATGACGACGATACAGATGACAGCGATGCATATAATTTAGAAGTCCAACAGAACACACCAACAACAGAAGCAAACCATCGTCATGGCGGTTTTACTTTAAGTAATAAAGAAGTGGAAATAATTAGCAAGGCTAATGAAATTAGAATAATCCCCAAAAAATCCTCCAAGAAGTTTAAACTACTGAGTTTGATTTTGTAAGTATTTTTTACGTTTGGAACAGTTCAAAGTTCAATAAATGTGAGTATTGCACACATTTAATATCAAGACTAATCATTTTGTTAATATATATATATATATATATATATATATATATATATATATATATAGTTACAAGGATTATTTACTCTTGTTACAAGGATTTACGAAAAAATAGTTCCATTTATAGGGTTCTTGTCTCATACATAGTAAACGATTTGGTGAAAAAAGTAAGGATTGTAAGAGAAAACGAGGGAATGACGTATGAAAGCGCTATATAAATGAACTAATCGAGAAAAATTTTCTATGTAAAATAGGTGAATACAAATATTTAATAATTATATGAATAATATAAAAATGAATGATATATATAATATTGATGAAAGGTTATTATTTTGTTCATGAACGATTTTTGTTTCATGAAAATAAATCTCAAAATATTGGTATTATAAATTCATAACAACCTTTTTCTCTTGTGCCTGCTCACAGCGAAAACTGTCCCGACTATAAGTTTTTCAAAAATGAAACGAAGCAAGCCAATTACTTGATCAATGCTTATTTTTAGAAAACTTTTAAATCATAAACACGAAAGAAATAAGCTAGACTATCAAAAATTGTTTCTCTAGTGATGATTAACAGTTTTTAAGGCATTACATACGGCATTATCGCAAAATAGGCTTTTTGCACATTGCCTTATTTGTGTAAGAATTGAATATTGAAGTTACCCTTTAGCCAACATTCCTCCTCCAGTTGCGCGTTGTTGGGCCTTTTTTTATCACTTACTATGGTATAACCTTAAATTTTTGTTTTAGTGCTAGAACTTCACGTAGTAAGAGGTAGCCGCATTGGTTTAAAGAGTTGACAGTATATAGTTAAAGTTCATTTCTTTAAACCATTAAATAATGTACTTAGGGAATCAAAATGTGATAATTAAAAGTGTTGTGATTGGTAAAATCTTTTTTTTCCTCTGACTGACACAACAATTTGTCGCAGGTTCTTGGATTTTGCATATTTTTAAGACATCTTTAAGTGAATTATTAGTGTTTTTTTTCAAGAATAATAAATATGAATTACTTAAATCTCAATTCTTGCGAATTAGTGTTGTAAAACAAAAGAGAACTAAAGCTAAGTGCTCCAATAGAGATAAAAATTTAATAATATTGCTGAAATGGAAGTGTTTTAAATTTTTTGGTTTTGCTGGCTAAAATTAATTATAAAACCTTGATATTAAAAGAACTTATTTACAAAGATTTTATAATGTATAAAGCACCCTCTCAATAAATTGATTTTTTTTAAATGAGCTGAACCGTTTAAATTTGTTTATTAAAGCTGAATTAAAAGTATTTATCTCTCTTTATACTACAAATATATTTCTTTTTATTTGAAGCCTTGCCTATTTTAAGTTTTATTGTAGTTAAATTAGCATACCTTTTATTCGACAAAATAATTTCCGTTATTCGCAAAGTAAGAAGAAATAAAAGGGAAATAAATTATGCGAAATAAGAAAATTTATAACATTTGAAAGAGTTTAAAAATTCTACCATTTTTTTTAAATCCAGCTGACTAGATATTTTAGAATGAATGCAGATATTTAAAATGAAACATAACTGGATATTTGCAAACCCTTTACTCTGGACAATTAAGGAAATAATCAAAGTCATCAAAGTACAAAGAAACTTCTAGATTACCGTCTGGAAGTCTGTAATTGCAGCAAATAAATTAAAAATACTAGAGGCAAATTGCGACGGAAATTCATAATTTTGATGAAAAATAAATACGTTAAAGAGTCGCATACCAACACGTAACTCAAATATTTAAACAGGAATTATAATGATCGAATTATAAACAGTACTTTTAATGTGTTAGAATAGATTTGTATTTTAAAGTGTTAGTACTTTAATTTCTTTCAATTTCAAGAGCTTTGCTATATTACTAATTCGAACTCTCAGTAATTACATATTAAAATTTTACGCCTTTATTGGATATTGCATAAGCACAGCAGCATGTTCTTAAAAGTTTTTGCGCAATTACTCTTTAATGATTATTTTTCGTTTTTCTTAAATATTGCGCATCATCTCGCTCATGGGCTGCAATAGCGGCACAACTCAAAAAATCATATTTTGAGATAAATGGGTTTAAAGTTTTCATTGCTAAGAAAAATGGAGAAGAAATGCTTCAGTTTGTTTAAACGAATATTACCTTAAAGTTGAATATGAGTTGTGCTAGTATTACTGCTGAAAAGAATGTGGATTTTCATATTCACACCTGTTCTTAGTCCAAAACGCGTGTTTTTTGAGTTGTGCCACTATTGCAGCCCATGAGCGATCTGATAATGTATGAATCCATATAACATATTTGTAGTCTTTATAGTAGGATGTTAAATTTGCTAATTAAAATTACACGTTTAACTGACCATTAGTCCATTATTACTTTCTTAACAACAAATAAAGTAAAATTCGGAGTATACATTGAGATTAACTGCATTTTGCAAATGTAAAATTGCGCTTAAATAAAAAATAAAAAAAACAGAATGGAGCCGGTGGATAAATTTCAAAACGTTTTGTTTCGATGGATATTTTTAACTGAAGAATTAACTTTGTAAATTTTCAAAATAGTTACCAGCTAAGTGTTGAAAAGGTTTTACTTGATTTACCTACTATGAAAAAATTGGATTGAAACTAACAAAAAATTTTATTGTTCAGTGCGGCCATTATGTACAAAACAGATATATTTCTGTTGTCATTTTTAAGGGGTGTCTGCAGGGCATGTATCAATAATGCTAAAACTGACCGTTTTCGATGTACCTTTCCTATGAAACTACTTATGATATGCTTTGAAATGCTTTGGGGGATAGTTGAGATTATATCAGTTGTATACTGTGATAATGTTTTAGCGTTACCATGAATATTTTCTGAGTTATAAGAGATTTCTGATGAAAATGATGAAACTTTCTGAAAAATTAAAAGTTCTTCGTTTATACTTTTTTAAAGAAATCTTTCAAGGTTTTGTATTAACAGTTATCATAGTGTAAACACATACACGTAAATATTCTGTACAAAAAACTGGAGCAATATATTGTTTAGATACTGGGAAAAGATACATCGAAAAAGGTCAATTTTAGCATTATTGGTATATGCCCTACCGACTCCCTGAAATGATATCCTTGATAATTTCTAAAATTATTATTAGTCATCATTAATTTTCTTTATGATTTTAGAAACATGTTTCTGTAATATGATGTTTATTCTAGAGCAAAAAGGAATGTTTCAAGTAGGCATGCTCGAAACAGTTTTTCTCGTTCTCTCGACACGTATGAGCAATCAAAATTTGCGGACCGAAACTCAAAGAACCGGAGGAATCGGAATCTGTTACCACTAAATGACTTGCAGAGTGTTGAGACAATGGCAACAAATCAAAACAAGCAATTAGGTTCCTCACAATATCCTGACTGGAGGCAAACTAAGATGAGAAACTGGCTGAAGAAAAAATATCTTCCAAGCTATTCAAGAAGCCGTGGTGTGAAGAAGGACAAACCATCATTTGAAAAGTAAATAAAAAATTGAATGAATGAAATTTTAGGATCGTAATTATTACATGGGAAAAATATGCATGACTAGAAATATTTCAGAATAAAAAAAATTAGTATTTAATCAATTCAAAAGGAAAAACATCATGGGATAAAATATATATAGGCGTGATGCGTAAGAACGTACCGGGCTCTTTGAACTTTGAAAATTAAAAATTGAGTATTTATTTCAAAAATTATTTACCATCAATTGAGAGTAGATATTTGAGAAAACAGCACTTATCACTAAACTTTAAACCCTTTAAATCAGAAATTTAAATCTTGTAATAAGCAAATCGGTAAGTAGGTACCAGAGGAAGATCACAGGTTCCTTCAAAGCCTTAATTTTAGAGGTGGTTTTTGTAATAAAGTTTTTCAGAAAAATATTGATCCCCTGGTTTTTTTCGGTAATTTCTAAGGGAAACGAAATACATGAAATAAAAATTTTAAATATAAGGACAGCGCAATGAACAGATAAAATTAGCATAATATGTCAGATAGGGAAATGTTTCAAAATGGATAAAGTTAGTAATTCAGATGTAATTAATTGTAGCTGTTTTGTACATGGCGTGTGCAGGGGATGTTGAAATTAATTATCATGATTATCATAATTTGTTAAATTCGGGATATCAGTTTTTAGACGTTGCACTCATGGATAATTTCAATAAAGAGGGCATTTAATGTATAATAATCATTCTATTTGTTGTAGATTCTCGCTTTTTTCAGGAAAATATAGGACAATGGACCCTTAGATTTAAAACTCGAAGCGCTTCCAAAAGACATTACCAAACAAAAATGCTTTTAGCGACTTAAAGGGTCAAAAGATTTCTTTTTAACAAAATTTTTGATACTTTGAAAAAACACTATGTTAAGACTTGTTTTATTCCAAAAAAAATTGACACCAAATATAAGATAATGCTCAAAAAATGTCTAAAGTTACAGTAAAAATTGTGAAAACTACTCTCCAAAAACAGAAAATAACACAACTATTCTCTTAACTGAAATCGTCTCTAAACTCAAGTATTTTGTTTAAGATTGTTTATTTAAAGTTTTATTTTTAAAACTTGTCTTTCTTAATTGATATTTTTTCACTTGACTCGTAATTATAATTTGTTTTGGTATATAATTTGTTGATAATTTGTTTTAGTATAGCATGTTACCTGAATTTATATTTCTGTATTAATTTTATATTTTTTGGGAGTTGAAATAAATATTTTTTTATAAATATTTATATTTTGAATTTAAAAAAGAAAACACATTTTATGGGCCGGGATAGCCTAACTGGTGCGACGTTGGGCTCGTATTTGTGAAAACGGGAGTATGAATCCCACCAGCCGAAGAACCCTGGTGAACTAAATAGTGTCTGGTGCACGTTAAATCAGTCGGGGTCAAAGTCTTCAGAGTTCCCATAACAAATTGTTACCTATGTGTATTGAATAGGATATTGGTTGAGGTTCTCTGGTTGAGGTCAAGATTACGAACTGTTTAGGAATTAATGCAGTATGATTGGGTCCTTCACGTAAAACCGATTGTGACGTGTGTGTGGCTGAATTTGTATTCTTGGGCATAGATGAAGCCGCTGAAAAAACAAGAAACAAGCACTCTGCCTTAAAAGTTCGCTTGCATGCTGGTATTGGTAAATGGTATACATAACATTAATACACAATTTAACTTTTTATTCTTCAATACTGTGAGCTGTATGGCTTAAAAAATTCATATTTGGCTAACTAATAAAAGTTGCTTAATGATTTAAATCTCTATCTATTAAAACAACTAGACATAATTTACTTAATTTGAAAAATGCCAAATCCTCAAAATTAATTGTTGCTTCACTTGCCGTTTCAAACAACAAACATTCTAAAAGTGAAAGAATGCAGTTACGAGGTACTGCTTATGATAAACCTTACAATCATAAGAATCATAATCATAAGTTAGCCATTATGCACATCATCCTAGGCGATTGATTTTTTTTTGAAGTTTTCCTGAAGTAGTAAATTTTTGCATATTGTAAAGCTTGAAAATGCTTTTTTTTTTCTTGTTTTATACTTGTTATTTTTACTTGCCAGGAAGAAAAAGCTGAATGAATTCGGAGCAGTTGAATCAGTCAACGAAAAGACAGAGCATCAAGCACCTTACGATAAAGGAGCCGCTGCAATAGTTGTCCGAACTACAACATCGGGTCGTGCTGCAAATTATGAAAAAAAAATTGATACATTTAGAAGAAAAATGAAAAAGTATCAATCAGGACATTCAAAAATGCAAGGGTTTAGAAAAAGCAAAATATCGCCAAAAAAGTAAATAGTATTTAAATGATCTTCTAAAAGTATAAACCAAGCGTAATATTTTATTTATTAAAATGAATATAAACTTACACATAATTAAGAATAGTCCTAATTCAAGCATAAATAAAAATATTTTTAGAGACGAAAATTCTTTTGAAATTTTATAAAATGTTTCTGAAATTCTAGCGAAATGAATTAAAGGTATCAGCAAAGGTTTATTGAATTACTGTCAAGTCATAATTTTAACATTCATTAGTTATAACAGTTTTAGAACATAAATTAATTCATCTAAACAATATGGCTTAGTAGCGTATACTGTTTATGTATGCACATATTTATTATTAACGCAAATGCAGTTTACTGTTTTAGAGTTTTACATAGATTAATGGTTAAAATGCCTTGGTAATAGTTATCGCCTAAGGTCATAATATTTAAAACAAAAGAAAATTATAGATTGAAAAAGTACAAAAAATGCTTTTTTAAAGATTAAATTTTTAACTGAAAAATTTTATTTAGACACTTAATTTATATTTAATCATTGGTTTTTGCTAATAATTTTATTTTTAAATATATATCTCGTCTCAGGAAGTGGTAAAATTGTAACTTATTTTATCGTTACAAAAGCAGTAGTGTTGACTTCTCCAACAACAATCATAATTAAAGAAAGAAATTGGAGGATAAAAACTATATCATAAAACTTCTGATGAAAAATAAATCTACAAGTGCTGGCCTTGTAGTAATTTATGGCAAGGAAGTCATAAATTCAAAAAAAAAATACCATTCTGCTTTAAAAAGGGCTCACTAACTCTAAAAAATTATATAGTTTTTGATAATTAAGTAAATGCTAGATAATATAATTAAGCAAATGACAATTAAATCACTAAAACATTTAAACTACTTCAAATGATTTTCTCAAAAAATTTAAAATACTCAGCTTCTTGGATTTTTTTACATATAGTTCAATAATAGTTTTTCTTGTGTGGTATAAATCTTCCAGGCATAATGTTTCATAATTTGTAATCATAACTGGTCATATAACAAGGTCATAGAGACCGAAGCTGTTAGTTCGCGAAATAAGAATGCCATCTAAACTTAAGTTGGCCAAGATTATGCAAAGAAATGTTAAAACTTTTATTACTTCAATGATCTATCAATAAAACCACTCATTATACAAAATTAATTGAGCTCTTTGAAGCACAACATTAAATATTTTAACTTTCATATCAGAAAGAGTTTTAAGTTAGCGATGTATAAAATGTGTGTAGCTATAAAATGAATAGCTGATTAGATGCGTAATTCATAAACGTTTTGTCTAGAAAAGTGATGACGAACCTCTGCCTAGCTTGCCTCTTGGTGCCACGTGATGTGTATTTTGGTGGCATGCAAGATATATTAAATAACTTTTTAATTAGATGTACTGAAAACTTTATTTTTAAAAAGAAATTTATTTGTTAGGATGTTAGGGCGACTGGTTCCTTAACTATTAACGAAGTCCATGTTGTATAGGGGGCTAACATTTTCTATGGAAGTATTGGATGGCGATATGTTGTAAAATAAATTGCAAACTTAAATTATGATGGAAATTGTAATAGCAAATTTTCACAATACCAGCTATTTTCATCAATGAATTCCATATTACCATTTGTAAGAAACAGGATTATATCTGATCCAATATAAGTTAATAACTAAACAGCAAGTACATCATTGAAATTTAGGGCTTAGAATCAAGGTAATGGCTGGTGCATTGTATTTGAAAAGGTAATATAACAAGTGGCACACTAGATACCTGAAAATAGTAAACCGTACTTTAACTGGCACACTAATCGTAAAAGTTTCTCCATCACTGGCCAAGAACATTGTACGCAAGCAGTCACGTAAGCAGTGTAGTGTACATTTTGAAACAATTCCGGAACAAACTACGATAATAACTATTGGCACCCTGAGAACAGCTTCAGTAAAATTCATTTTACTGTAAAATCCATTTTTACTGTAAAATTTTGTACCGTCATTTTACAGTAATACTTATCTAGGAAATGCAGTGATTTAGTTACTATATAGTAAACATTGGTGTAAAAATCATGGCATATCTAGTGCGGTACATTTTATTGGGATTTAATCAGGAATATTTTGATGTGTAGAATCTATTCACTGGTGTTGATTGCACCACCAGTAATCGCGGTGACCGTCCTTAATTTCGAATTCATCCCAAAAGCTTATGTCCCATTTGGTTTTCCATCAGTCTTGATAAGACAGTTAAAAAAAATCTTACATTGCTACTCTTTCTGAATTCATAGCTTTTTAATAAAATAATTTTCAGAATATTTTTTAAATTTCCCCTCTAAAAGATAGGTTATTCGCGTAATAAAGGAGTTTTCCATAGTTTCTATAACTCTAAATCAGCCATTTATTAAATTTTTCATTGTTATACCTGGGATCTTGTTTTATCAGAGCTTGCAATGAGCAAGTTCCAGCATTAAAGTGGATAACTTAACCTTTAATATTTTCTCGATCATTTAAAACTTTTTTTTTAATGGCGGGCACTTGGGATGTATTGTCCCAATGGCCTCAGAATGCCAGAATGGCCTCAGAATGCCCAATGGCCTCAGAATGCTTATCGTTACCCAGTGGGCACCTGTGGGCACGGCGGTGGAGCAGCGTCACCCACGTCACACAACCACAAAGCCCTTTATAGGGCGGGGCACATTCACACAATCGCAGAACGGAGAAAGGACATAGAACACAGAGAGAAAGAAACATCCATGCCCTGAGCAGGAATCGAACCCGCGACCATCGGCTCCACAGTCAGGCGCGCTAAGCACTCGACCACCTGGTCGGCTCATTCAAAACTTTTCTCGGCTATTTTGTATTAAAAGATATTAGATTAAAAAAAGCACTTTGATTAAAAAAAATTCTTCCCATCAACATTTGATTCAAATATTACAAACCCTTTGACGTATAATCTTTATTAAACATATTTTTCATACTTTTTCATTATTTTGTATTAAGTTTAATCAGAGTAAGCGAAAAATAAAATATTTAGCAATATAATATTATATGGGTCAAAATTACAGCATGGAAAACCGATGCCTTTTTTCTTCATTAAATGTAAAATTAACAGTTATTTGTCAGAGAAATTTTAATTAACAAAAACAGAAATTAACAAAATCAATTTTTGATAGATTTTTGAGTATGAAAAAGAATATATTTTTCCAACAAAATTTCCTTCGGATTTTATATTTTAGTACAAATACAATTCCGATAATCTAACACATACTTTAATAATTATTAGACTGTTTTCTTTTTTATAATTAAAAATTACCAAAATATATATTTTTTTCGCAATTAGAGAGTGAGAAAAAATATATATATAAACGGGAAACCAGTGTCCCATCTGATTCGAAGGGCTAAAGCCTGGAAAACCCTTTGAAAATATTTTTTATACCAAGATATTACTTAATTGATGTGTTTTATGTGTGAGGCAAAAGTGTAAAAAGCCCCATAAAATACGTTTTTTTTTTTAATTATTATTACTCCTTCAAACGAATATAGCACTTCTTTATTATGCAACGTTATTTAGATTTCTATTTAAAATGTTATCATCGGGAAATAATTAAAATTATGTCTTACTTTACAGGTACAAAAAAATAAAAAAGGTGAGTACCCCTGCATCGTTCGCAGTCAACACTGAAATTAGTGGACGGAAGTCGTATAATGAAAGCGCTGAGAAAAAAGATACTAAATATACAACTATTGGTTATGCTGTCGTTCATGAAAAGAAAGTGATTGAGAAGTTCAGAAGAAAAATGAAAAAATATCATCCAAGCAGTTTTAAAAAATCCGGAGTTAAAAAAGGCAAACAATCATTCAACAAGTAAAGTGTGATTTTAAAACATTTATTAAATGACCGTCGAAAATGTCGTAAGAATTCTGAATCTCTTTTTAATGCTTTCAAATTGTACACAAAAATTAAAGTGATAGTTTTATTACTAACCAAGTTCTTTCTAACGGGGTAAAAATAGCGAAAATAATTCATTAATCGATACTAATTAATGCTAAGAAATATTACAGAAAAATGAAAGCCATGCAGTTATTAAAGATAATTAAATTCTAAATTTAATTTTATTTATGATTTCAATAACCCTAATATTCCCTTTCCAATAACTTAACGCTATTAGATTAAGAAAATAATCACGTTTTTGGAAGTTCATCTCACCAAACTAAATATTGACTACATTCAGTGTCATTTGGCATAAAGCTATTGTTCAAAAAAATCACGATAGTCAAAATTTACCACAATGAAGCAATTTTCTCCCGTACTCTACAGGAGTCACGAATTTGCCACAGTATTCACCACAGAAATCGTATTGCCACTGTATCTGTAGTTGGTACCTAGTCACCTGTAGATTTCGTACCTATTAAACCTAAACAATTACCATAACACCAACAGCACCAAATTCCAAAATTTATAAGGCATCATTGCCGTCAATATACTACATAAGGATTCCACTAACTATTATTGAAGTCAGTGATGCTTGATTAATACCGTTACTAGATATTACTGACATTATTTATACAGGTACTTTGATAATTGATACCTAATATTCTTTTTTTTAATTATATATCTTTTTATTATATTTCTTTTTTTATATTGTTAAGAAAAGTACTTATTAGATTGGTAATTTTTTTTACTTCTTTAACTAAGCTATCATTAGAACAAAATCAAGCACAGAACTGCAAGGCATATATAACGATACAATTAATGAAGCTAGCAAAAATCCAAAATTGTTTAATTTGTTATTATTTTACTAACTGAGCAAAGTATGATTTTAGAAGTTAATCCCATTAAAATAACGGCTTATTACATTCCGTATTATTCTGTCTGATACTATTGCTCGCGCCTAACTCATGAGAGTAAAAATTTGCCACAATCTCTTCTCATTCATTTAACACTTTGAGGAGGGAAATCGTAGAAAAGCTATGACAGCAGAGCTTATATAAAATCCCGATATTAGTATATCTTTTTTATATTAAAACATCCCTCATTATTAAAATACCAATAGAATATCATACCAAAATTTATTAAACATTATTGGAGCTAAAAATAGCATGGCGTCTTTTACGGTATCTCAAAACATTTTTCTTCTTTTCTAATTTTAATCATTATCGCATGGATCTTTATTTTTTATTTCAAGTACCCTTAATTGCGAATTACTTAGTATTAAAGAAACTCGTTCAAAAAGGTTCTTATAAACAAGATAAACACACGATGTCTTAAAACTTTCATAATACTACTTTCGAATTAAAATATTTTGCACTTTATTTTTGACAAATATAAGTGGTTTTACAACATTTTTCCATGATGTATTCAATAAAGCATAAACCATGTTTATATTATTTATTTTTTGCAGATTGATTAAACTAAACGAGTCAAGTACTGAGAAGGCATTCTTAACAGATACTGGGATGGGTGTAATCAAGTTTTATAATAAAAGTGTCGACGCTCTTCAAGTTACCACTACCAGTCATTCCACAGTTACTCAAACACATTCCGCAATTGCGCAATTATATGCACGCAAGCAGCAATTATTAAAAAAGAAGATCAATAAAATGCACAAGAAAAAACTGAAGCACAAAAAATTACATCAAACACAGTCTGGACATAAATACAAAAAAATAAGATTTCCAGCTGATATAAAAACTTTTAAAGAATATAAAGAATATTTAAGGAAGAAGCTGAAAAAGGAAAAACTGAAAAGAAAACCCAAACCAAAGTTGTCCACCGAGAACTTTAGAAAGATATCTCAAAGACCATCACGTCGCACTCTGAAGGAATTTAACGAAAACGACGCTTCATTGGGTGTGTCAAATACAAGGAATAACATGATTATCAACATTAAAATTCCTGATGTACTTCTGATGAATTTGGGAAGACAAGCGCGACTTAAATATTATCTGGAAAATAAACAGCAAATCAAAATTAATGCATCACGCCGTTGGCCTACTTCTTATAAGTTTGAAAATGATGACGATGAAAATAATCAATATACCAATAGTTTTATAAACACAGAAAATGGTGGTCGACGAAATGTCAAATACGTAGAAGGGAATTTTGAGTTTGCTAAAAACCGAAGAAATAGGACTCCTGGAAATTATAAAAGATTTTTTACTGGGCCAGAGCGCTTTTACCTGAAAAGAAATGCAGATCTTCGAAAAAATATGTCTAGAAATATTACTGGTGACGATTCCAGATGGGGAAATTTATTAAAAAAGAACTTTTCTCGACATGTGTATGATAAAAGGAAAAATAACACCAAACTAAATTTAAGCTTAAGCATCGAATCACCAAGAAGAGAATTGTTAGAGAATAATGTGGCGGAAATTAATCTATATGACCTCTTAAAAAGTGGTTCTGCAGTGAATACAACTCATAGGAATGATCACAATAATAAAACCAAAATCAGGCCGATGTACTTTCATAAAACAGCAATAAAACAAAGTAATTCATCTTCTGTAACACTGCCAACAAAATTATCTTATCAAACAGCCTCTATTACTGATGATTACAAATGGGGTGATCTATTAAAGAAGAATTTATCTCAACTAACACTAGATGTAACAAAACTAAACTCGAGTTCAATGGGAGAGGTTTTAAGAAAAATATTGCTAGAGAACTATACAGCAAAACCAAGTAATTCAAACAAGTCTTTAGTTAATATATTTAATTTATTAAAGGATGGTTACGTGAAAGCTGCATCTTCACCGCATAACAAGCAAAAGGAAAAAGGGGACATGTCTTTTTATTTTAATGAAATGACTTTTACTATGCCGACCGAAGCATTACCGCCAGGGTCATTTTATCTTAACTCCACTCTGCCTGCGAATGTTACAATGAACGACGACGAACAAGCAAGCTCAAGTTTAGATGGCATGGAATGGAGAAAAAGATTGTTGGAGAGTAATTCAAAGACATTAGATAATTCAACTGAGTTCCTTCTAAAAATATTTGACATATTAAAGAACAGTTATGCAAAGACTAAATCGTTGCCGTACTTTAAGGATTATCAAATTAAGAAAGGCAATGCATCCACTAATTTTAATAGAAAAAGTTTAAATCAAAATGATGAGCAAACGGAAATATCATCACCAAGGATCATAGATGATGAGAAAAGCCGAAACAGAACAACCCGAAACTTAATCCGCATTCTGAGAAACGCTTCATGGTCAGAACCAATTGCTAGATTTCGTGAATCTTTTGAAAACGGAACATTTTCTAGTAATATCTCAGAGATATTTGATGCATTATATCCTCATTTATATCCGAATGCTACACAGGACGGTACTCGGCTAGGTGAAGTAAGCACAAACATTTTTAAAAAAACCTTTTCAAAGCCGAACAGTGAGCCATCTAATGTCTTTAGGAATACAAAAACTAATCAGTCAAAAATGAATGAACTGGCAGAAGATGAGATTGAAGAGTTGGATAATTCCACTGAAATATCAAGCACACCATCCCTTAGGAGCACCAAAGCACCCTCAGATAAAACGAATTTAGAGAAAGAAACGTTACGTAAAATTATATTTGTGTTTAAGAGGTACATTTGGCGAATGTTGGACAAACAAAAGCATTTAAATAAAGAACAAAAAGTTCGTATTTTTCAAACAGTTGTAAGAAACTTAATAATAGTCCTGAAAAGGCATATTGAAAAACTTTACGACAGAAAATAAATAATATTTAAAAATTCTTCCTATATTTTCTCTGTATATTTTCCCTTTTTTTGCATTATAATAACTTTTGTTTTTATCATAAGCTTGCATTACTGTATTTTACATTCTTGAGTAGCGCGTAAATAATTACATACACATAATAAATGTGAATTTTAGTTCAAACTTCGTGAATAAGATATGACGAATGTTTGACAGGCAAAAGAATGAAAATAATAAAATAAATAAAAAGTTAACTACTGTATATATTTTTTAAAATATTATGTATATTAGGAGTTTATAATCATAATTTATAAAAAAAAATACACATTGATAGATGTAAAAACAACAAAGGCCTAAAAGACTGATGCAAATTTAATTTACAACATTTAAACTTGATTTTCTTTTGAACATAACTATAAATATCTATTTCTTTAGTAACATTACTGTAAATTAGACATACACTAACAAAACAAGAATTTTAGTATTATATCCTTTTTTTCTAAAACTAATTAAAATTTTAAACTTAAAATTTTTATAAAACAAAACTTTTACGATTAAAAGAAAAAACACATTTTTTAAAGTATCACAATCTTAATTTTGATGTTAAGCTCTTTTCTCAATTTTTTTTATCTTGTTGATTGATTTTTTTTTGTAAGTTACTACAAAAAAGCGATGATTAAATGTCACAAGAATTGTTTTTCAAGACTATAAACATTATGCCTATTTACTTATTTTTTCCCTTTCGAGTGCAATTCTAAAATCTGCAAACAAGAAGATCAATAAAATTTGTTAGTTCTACGCTTCAATAAATGTTCCTTTCTAGAATAACAGTACCCCATTCAATGTATTTTCTTTCGAATTTATAAAAAAAAATACCCACAAAAAAGATATTAGACTTGGAAACATTTACTACAAAATCAATATCAAAGACTGAAGTCAAATCAACAAAGAAGAACGAAAAAAAAAACAATCTTAACTCCGATAACAAATAACGTAATCAAAAGACAAAAAAAAATTTATTGAACAACAATCGAAACGATACAGATATATCAAAACATTGATAAGGCATCGAAGAAAATTTTTTGCTGGGAAATTTCATTTGTTTGAGGCAGTTATTTTTTGAGAGTTAATCGTTTCCGCAAAAAGTTGGAAGGTGGTAGAAAATCAGTTATGTTTTCTTTTTACATTTTCTTTTTGGCTAAAAGCATTGAAAAGAAATGGTATGAGAAGTCACCTAATGCACTTCGATGATTTTGTGGTAACTGCTGCATTGCATCGAACACTTTTATCAACTACTTTATTAAAATTTAGGATGTTTGTTTCATGAACTTTATGGACTTTATGGTGTAGGATTTGTGATGGCAATAAGGCTTTTAAGAGAATTCATCATTAAGGTTGCTTTTAAAAGCTCTGGCTTTTAATGAATTGAACTCTGCCTTTAATTATATCTTTTTTTTTAGTTTAAGGCACTATAACTGAAGAACATTTTTAATAATTTGCAAGCAAAGAGATAATTTAGATAATATAGACTTCTTAACAGGTTTAAAAATGTAGTAGAGCAGTTCAAATGAATTGAGTTCAAATAAATTATAAAAGTAGTAAAGTAGAAAAAAAAATTAGTTACAAATAAAGAAGAAAAAAAACAGTAAAGCTTAATGAGAAGGGAAGAAGAACAATTATTAAAATAAAATATTTTAAGAAAAATAGATGTATTAAAAAGCAGGAAAACAAAAAAAAGGAAATGATATAATGTCTTCTTCAGCTCATACGATTATATCTGCGAAAAAAATTGCACGTGCATTCTTATATTGTATCAATCTAGACAAAACAAAATATATCAATACAATAGTGTGAGGAACACTAAGAAAATCAAAAACATTAAATAAAAAAATATCACACAAAAAAACAGAAAAGAAAAAACAAAAGAAAAAAAAACACAAAACGAAATCTATAAAGCGAATAACGAATTACAATGAACTTACGTGTACCGGTATCTTTCAAGAATGATTTAAAATATTTTCTTAATAAGATTGCCAGATTACAAAATATGAAAACAGAAGCTCAATTGGAGTTAAAAGCATAAATAGAGGAACTTTATTTTATGCCACATTCTTACTGCAGTAAGCGCGTTTGATTAATTGATTCCAAGGAGTGACCCGAATATATAATATATATGCGTGTGCGTGTCTTATGCTGTTGTCTTATCTTACTCCATAAGAAAAAATACCCTATGCTAATGCTAGCTTAAATTGGTATTACAATCTTAAGGTTTTAAGAAAGTGATGCACATTATAATTCGCGATCGCAACGAACTATAGGGGGCGTTGTTGTATGAAACCATATATGGCAGTACCTTTACTTTCGTTACTTGTACCGCCGGAACAAGTAAAAAGTACGTACTTTTACTTGTACTTCGTTACTTTTTAAATTTAGTACTTTTACTTGTACTTTCGTTACTTTTTTAGGGAAAAAGTACAAGTATTTGTAACGGAAATGTCGAATGAAATCGTTACTTTTTTCTGAAGCTCGGTAAGCTTTCTAAAAAGAAAAAAAGGAAGAAAAAAATTAAATTTAAAAAAATGCTTATGTTTCTTTGATTTATAAAATTAATGTGCAATATATATGCATTCACAGCTAACTTCGTGTTTAAATACCTTGACCTCCCGTGGAGCGCTTATTCAGCGTGGATAAGCACGTTCTGAGAAATTCTCACAGCAGACTCAGTGACACCACTTTCGAAATGCAATTATTTTGCAAAATGAATAAAATATTAATTAGCAAGTTATTTTAATTCATTTTCGAGTTTTATGCATTTATTTAATACATTGTAAATAAAAAATGTTGGATTTTGTTATTAAGTTTTTTAATTTTCTTTTTGAACTCACTAATAATACATTAATGACTTAACACATTTTTTACGAAATACATTTTTACCTAGTACATTTTTTACTAAAATTATGTTCATGCCCGACCTTGTCAAACAACGCCCAGTCAAATCTCTAACAACTTCAAAACTATTTGTGCTATTGAAAACTATTATAATTACCATTTTAACTCTTGAAAACTCGAAGGTATTAATTTAGCCGCTGATACTAAAATTCGTTTACAAATTTTTATTATTCCACTAGGCAGAAATGTTCGGAAAATGATTTTCTCGCATGACTTCAGCATACAAATAAAACTGTAGACTGTTCTGTTTCAGCTTATACTGCACATTCAATTATTTTTTACTAGCTCAAACATCACAAAGGTATCTATCTGAAACCCCGTGTTTGCTTTGTTTATGTTTGCGCTTTTAAAACGCGTTTCTATAGAGTAAAACAATTTTAAATCAATGATAATTTAAATAAATAAAAATAATAAACTAAAAATTAAAATCAATAGATAAAATTTCTTTTTCGTGCAAATCCATAAAAAGTTTGATATTAAAATCTTATTTGATTTTAAAATTATATTATACGATTATATTATAAGATTATATTATAATATTCTTCCGAATTCAAAAATAAATTAATGCCCATAACTTTCAAAATTAAAATTAATTAAATAAATAACAAAAATTTTACAAAAGCATTAAAGAACATAAGAATATTATTCAATAAAATTTTAGGTTACTTTGAATTTTCGATTTCCTAGAAATGTACTTTTAAATCGTTACTTTTTTTGTTTGGTACTTGTACTTTTACTTGTACTTTTTACTCGTTACTTTTTAAAATAAGAACTTTTTACTTTTTACTCGTTACTTTTCTTAAAAATACTTGTACTTTTACTCGTTACTTTTTAAAAGTAACGTTGCCATATATGTATGAGACTAATACCTGCGATTTCTATATGAACAGTCATTCAGTTAATCTGGAGACGTCTTTAATGTTGCGTGTAACATTGTAACGTTCCTTCTTTATCGTGGCCCATTAAATTCAAAAAAGAATAATGTTTGATATTCTTTCTTATGCAACCCAAAACAAGATGGTGTCTCTTTTTTTTAAAGAAGGAACACCCAAAACATATCTGAAAAATATTTGTAAATAAAGAGAAAAAAATATGTATTTTCTTATTAAAGTTAAAACCTAATGCCAGAGAAATAGTTTTACTAAATTTACTGATATGACCTGAAAGGCCTATTTAAACTTTACATTCTATAGTCTTAAGAATCATATTACTTCAAACATTAAAATACGCAAAAAGTATACATAAGCTTCATATTTTGTAGAATTTAATTTTGTAAAAAAAGTTTTGACAACAATTTTTATCAAAAAATTTTAAGTTTTAATGAAAATCATTATTTAGAAAGTAAAAAACGTAAAATAAAGAATGCTTACGATACAAAGCAAAAAAGAAAAAAGCAATTCTAAAAATTCCTTACATTAAAATAAACAACTTTCATGTTTTTTCTTTTTTGATTCATAATCGGACGCAGAAAACTATTCTATAGAAAACTATCATCAAATAAGAAAAACATTACTTAAAAGTAAAATTTTTTATTTTATAAAAATTAACACTTACCTTCTTTATAAATCAGAAGAATTCCAAAATGATTTGTTTTTCGATTTTTGTTACCATTTTTTACTGCTACGAAAATGCGCCTTTGGGATTTGCCAAAAATAGAACAAGATGCAATTTTATTTTTTCAGGAGCGAAATATTTTGCCCATTGTCCACCAAAATCCGATAAACTACTTTGATTTTAAATAAAGTGTTTTATTTTATGATTTGTGGCAAACATTTTTGTGGCAAACATTTTAAACACTTAAAAACCGCCAAATCTGTAGTTGCGGTGGCGTTATTACGTAAGTACCAAATTTTTATTCCATACTTTTTTAAATCATATTACTTCAAACATTAGAATATGCAGGAAGTATACATTAACACATAATGTTATACCATTTATTTTTTCAAAACGATATTTTAACAATTTTTATCAAAAAATTATAAACTAAAAAACTATAAAATAAAGAATTCTTAGGATAAAAAAAACGATTTTAAAAATTCCTAATATTGAAATAAAAAACTTCCATATTGTTTCTCTTTTTATTCTTATAGTTCTTAATCAGAATTAAAAAAGCATTCTGTAGAGAACTATCATCAAATGAGAAAAAAAATATTTACAAGCAAATTTTTTATTGTAAAAATCATTGCACTTACCTGATTTATAATTTCGGAGAATTCCAAAATGATGTGTTCTTTGTTTGAAAACTTTATTCTCAAATAATAGATACATAGTTTATCCCTTCATTACTCTTAGATAACATACTACACAGCAAAATTTTATAATTGTAAATCTTGAAACGAATTTGAATATGTAGCTAAGAACAAAATAGCTGAATTCTAGTTGAAATTATTCTTTCAAAACTAAAAAATACTTACGTTGAAAACGAGAAACATGAATTAAGAATCAGCACAAATGGCACTATTTCAAGTAATTTGGATAATTTTTTATTGTTTTTTTCCGAATTATATGCATACAGAAATATATACTATTCTATAACGAAGAAGAATATTCTATAACTATTACAGTTCTGTGTGTTCTGAATTCATATTTATTCACTGGAATGACGAAAGCAATGTTGAATTCACTTTAATTTGTAATGAATTGAAGACAGAAGAAATGCATTTTACCTTAATACACACATCTGTAACAGTATGCGATAGCGAAATCGGAAGTTATCAGTTGCAAGTTTGTTGATAATATAAGTTAAAACTTATTGAGAAATTTTTCTTCAAATGATCGGCGTGTTCTGGGTCTCAAAGATATCCCAATATTCTGGATGGTTTTTTCAAGTTCTTCGGCTTTTCCTTAGGGAAATTTAGATTTTTATTTGCTGCTAAGAAAATGGCGTCTGATCCTGTCAATGATTTTGATGGAACTAAATGAAAACGTGATAAATTAATGTCTGATATTTACAGGCTCCCGCTAGACGGCGTACTCGAGCGTTGCGATCGTGAATTGCTCGCTGTTTTAGTTTTATAAATATTCGTTACACGATGTTAAGGAATCGACTTGAATTATTTCGTCATCGACATTTAATTTTTTAATGATTTTATAGGATTGAATGTTTTTCCGATTTTCCTTGAACTTTAAAACTCTAACTGAAATCTCAGAAAATTCATGAATCACTTATTTGGACAAATGCTCCACTAAAGAAAAACATTTTGAATGTTGTTGTTAAGGCTAAATCCAAAGGATGAGGGATGATGATGTGATCCTAGCTGAAAATCGTACTACCTCTAAAATTAGCATTGACAGTATTGTAGTCAACATAAACCCTAAGATTTTAGCCATCCCTAGCTTCAGCTTTTTAGTCAGCAGCATCGCAAATTTCTTTTTAACATTATATTTTCATTTTAAGGTGTTTTGCATTTTTTAAGAATAAATTTTCATTAATAATTTCGATACAGTTTTTAAAATTTTAATATGTTAAAATACATTGTAGACTTTGATTAGTTTCAGAAATATGCTTTATTTCAGCTTTGCACATTCTTGAAGGTATATTAACCAATTAAAATATTTAAAAAAAAATACTAAAATACATTTAAATTATGACTTAAAGCAAACCTGTCGTGTGCACATTTTTCTGCATGTGTAATACATTTATTTTTGTTCTCATAAATGCAGATATATTTGCCCTTTCATTCAATCCAATCTTCAAGTTATTTGCTGGATTCATTAATATAAACATCCTAAGCCATAGGTCAGAAATTCTAACCAAGATAAGCTCGCTCTCAAATCCAAGAGCCTTTGGCGAGAAAGACAAAGACTCCATTATTTGGCCCCAGCTTTGTTCGAATAACATACATAATCATCCAGTCCGCAGTAAGGTACTTTTGAATTACCTTACACAAGGATATAACATCGCTGACCCAATGTCGGTCTTGGAAGAACCAATACTCATTTCCCGGGAAACTATACGCGATAAGCGATTGGATTTCCGAGGCCCAGAACTAACCACTTCCCACAGAAGATCCATGCCCGATTATCCTCCGGGGACGTAGCATGAGAGTTATATATGTTGGGAATGAGTTTAACCGTCTGGGGCAAAAGGGTCAGTCAGGTATAATTATCACGAGTCATTTAAGATGCCAGGCAGCTTCCTGTAACTAGTAATTTCAGCAGTTAATGCGTGTAAAACGTGAAGAGACACGTCTGTTCGGCAGGCAACGAGATAACACTTAGAGTTTAAAACTTTAGAAACAGCATTAATCATTTTCTAATTTCGATATATTCGCTTTAACTTCCTATTTTGGGTTGACACAATTATTTTAAATGGACAAACTTTTGTTTGAGAGCATCATAAATTCATGTTTAAATCATTATCATCTTAGCAGTAAGAACATTTTTTCGGATGTGAAATAATCAACTAATTTTTCGCCATGACGACAAAAAAAAATGATAAAATATTGCTTTTGTTCTTCGTTACAAGAAAGGGTGCGCATTATGAAGTCACGTTTGAAAATGAGGGGAGCAAATATTTCTAGATGTTACAATAGATAACTTTTGTTCATAAGTCATAGATTTGATGATGAAAATAATTTTAGACAAATAGAAAAAAATGCCATAGGGAATGCCTGCCATTCGAATATATTTTCTAAACAAACATAATCTTTTGAAAAAGAGGATGAATTTTGTTACATTTTTGTTTGTTGATACAATCACACATTCTCCAAATTTTAATAACTCAAAACGATTAATATTTTGCAGTTTGTAAAACTGCCTTTTTAAAGTATTTGAATGCAATCGAGAAAAAAATTGTGATTAAGACTAATAATTTATGGTAAAATAAAGCGTTTTTCGGGCTCTATGGGAACACCAGAAAACTCAGTACTCCAAAACGCTCGGTGACTTTTACCGAAGCTCTTTGGTAATAATATTGGTAAACTTAACAATAAAGTATAGATTTTACAATGCATGATAAAATTTGAAAAATGTTTTAGAATTTGATAATTTTGTCCTGATACCTTAAAACGTGGCATAAAAACTATTTATTCTGTAAAATTTACTTCTCAGTTTCGTATTTGGTACTAAATATGAGGCGATAAGAACTAAGTTTTTCTCTATATGGAAGGCATTATAACTTAAAAATATTTTTAGTTGAAAATTTTAAACTATAAGTTAATATGCAAACTAGGATGTCATCGATCCTGATTGTTGTCATATATGAGCAAACATTATTTTTTAATTACTTTTCACGTAGTTAGTTTCAAAAGTGAAGGAAAATGTGCTTTCATTTCTGAATTGGGAAGGAATGTGAAATTTAACATTTCTTTGAATTTCGAAATGAAGTTATTCGAATCATATTATGATGTTCAAACGATTCTCTAATCCAAAAGTATCCGAGACAGCAAGGTTAGATAGTTAAAAAAAAATTTTACGTTTTTTTTTACGACAATATCCTTTTTTGAAACATCTTCTTTAAGTTAATCATCTTAACGTTACGTTTTACATTTTAACGTTTTTTTCCAGAAAACATTTTTTTTTAAAACAGTGATAAAATTTTAGCTTTTCCAGAAATTGTTCAGGCAACACAAAATTTCGTTGTTCCATTTTACATTTTGCTTATTTGCGTATATCTTACTTGTTTTGATACAAATCATACATTCTTGTTTATTAAATTTTTGGACAAAAAAAATTGATAAAGATACAGGCATGTTTTAATGCAGATTCAGCAAGATTAAATTAAAACTTTAAAGGACTTTAAGCGTAGAAAACAACTTTTTTTATGCAGAATTTATGCAAGCTTGAATTATTTTCTTCTTTTTTTAAAGGAAAAAAATATGTCAGTGTCGAACCTGTATGTCTCATTTTGTAAACAAACTAATTTCTTTAAAAAAAAAAACGTTTGAATTTTGGGAAAGAATCAAAGTTTATTAAGTTTAATGTGTAAAGGGTGAAAGTGATTTTTTGTCTATGAGTTCCATAATAATTAGGATAAAATAAGGAGAAATATTCTTGGAACCTGTATTTAAACATAAATATCAAATTTAAAACAAAAAATTTCTCTTAAAAATATTCGAACTATTTTAACTCTATGGGTTGCTTGACATTTTTATTAAAATTCCTCCCTTATTTTTGCAATGAAACATTAACTACTCCTCTTAACCACCCCCACCCCCCACATTCGTGACCCATTTATGCCAAATATTTTGACGCTTTTCGTGAAGTTTTAAAGATGACTAATTTTTTAAATAAAATTTAGCTTTTTGGAGAGGCTTTTTACTAAACAGATGGTATTTTTCCAAACGTTTCAGCGAAAAATATTTCCAGGCTCCTCGTCATAAGTCACGTTATTTGAAAACATTTTTAACTTATATTATCATAATTTATTGAAAGTTCGTGCAAATCTGGAATGAGAAAATATATTTTTTCTTCCTACACTTTGAAAAGGAAATAAAAATTTGATTAAATGCATCATGAATTTAAATCTCACTACTCATCTTTGTAAAAACAAAGCATCAAATAACTTATTTAAAATTATAAATGTGCATATCAATTGACTGCTCCCATTTCTACACATTTCTAACGTTTTATAAATATATTATATGCATTTTTAAGCTAATTTACATTACGAATATTTATTGCTTTCTTTTAAAATGAAGCTGAGTTTTAAAATATAGCTTAATCGAATAATACTTGCTCTGTTGGAAATTTCTCGAAAAAATGAACGAAAACAAATTATTTAATTGCTATTTTACATTCAAACAAAACAATCAAATAACCGTAAATAACAATCTATTAACTGTGAAAGAAATCATGAGATTACTATATTAACCCTCTCGTCTGTAATATGTATTTAGCTGCAAGGAACTAAGTGGCTTCATTAGGGGAACCTAGTTGATCGGATAAAATTCTGTTTTTTTTTTTTTTTAACCATATTAGTTTAATAAACCTTATTTACCAAAACAGTTAATAAACTGTTTTTCTCAGAGTTAATATCAACTTATTCATATTATTTGACTGTTTGGTTGGAATATGGTAAACTAAAAATTAAATAAATTGTTATTTAACCGTATTTTCCGAAAAATTCCGAGCAGTCCGTCTTTATCAGTATTAACACTGAAACCCTTTAATACTTTTCAACGTTATTTTATGCACCAAGAGTTTTTGATTAAGAAGATGCGGCTAAAATTAAAACTTGTGTACAGACGAGACTTTACGAGGTTTTATTTCTACTTGGATGCTAGCAACAGTGTCACTGAACGGTGCATAATTGTTTGGAATTTTATCAATTTTCCAGAAATAGACTATTGGTGAACTGATTAATCAGTTTCACATCCGCTATTGCACCTTAGACACTGTTTTGTACAGTGTCTAAGATAATTGGGATATACTTCTGTCCTTATGATCGGATTACTGCATACTATCACTCAATACTAAGATTCGGATTTCTTAATTTTAAATATGATCATAATTAGTGCAGACGATATTTTAAATTACGATTGGACATTAAAATGCATTGTTTCGAAACGTTTGTTAATAAATCAAATCGTTATGCATGTTATAATTATAAAATAATATTTCTTTCATTTTTAATTTTGCTATTGGTCATTTGTTTTGAAATTTAATCAGTTAAAACTTTCAGATATTAAAGTGATGAACTTTTCTTTTAAAGAAAACATTGAAAAATAAGCTGGTTACTCTTTTGTTTTCTTATTTTATAGAATGCATATTTCAGAAATATTTTAAGATGTTTATCATAAATTAGAAACAAATGACAGCAAAAGTACACAAAAATCAATGATGGCATGACCTGTTGTTAAAAGCTTATAGACAATAAATGAATTAAAAACCATAAATAACAATACCTATGAATAAATAATTTAAACATTTTTTCATTAAGTATGGTAACAGACAAGGAAAGCAAGAAAGGATATTAAAATTATATCCTCTTTTTATTGTTCCTCTAAAAATAATTTCAGCACGAAACCTCTAAATATATAGTATAACAATATTTCAACTTTAAAAAATTTAAAAAAAACGTTATTTGAAATTTTGGTATTAAAGTTGGTAAAAATTATAAAGAAGAGAGAATTTTTCATCATTATTTTTTTTACATAATCATCCTTAATATATTGCAATTAACTTCTAATCAGAAATAGGAAAATTATCTAAAAACTCCATAAATTTATAAAGGTAAATAGAGATAAATAAATAACTTTAGATGCATTTCTTTAATATTATTTAAAGAACTATAAATAAAATAAGTATGTAGGAATATTTAATTTATTTGTTTTCTAAGTAGTTTGTCTTTGCAGTATAAATAATGTATTTCTTGCCACAAACTTTTAATTTCAGAAAATTTAAATATTCAACAGTTGAAATATTACTAAAGAAGCATTAAATATTTGCACATTTGTTATCATTTTTGAAGATATATATCCAATAATATCATTAAAATATGCATAAAACAATTCCGTGATAAAAGTAAAGAATAAACTGAAATGAAGTAAATAATATATTCTGAGAATGGTAAGTAGCGTCATTTTTCTTTTGTTTTAAAATATAAAGCTTATTTTAAAAGCCAAAGAAATTGTTTTGCCCGAAGGGATAAAATTGGTTTTGAAAAATCCTTGTGTATTGAAGCAAATATTTCTATAAAATATTGTACATTTCAGTTCAATCTGTTAAACTATTTTGGTTTTAGATCAAATTATTTCGACTTTATTTCAGACTTCGGTCTAAAATATATTTTAAACATAAATTTGTAATACTTTATTTAAGAAAGTGTTTTTCTCTTTAAACAAATTTTCTTTTTCTTATTAAATGCTTTGATAAGTGTTTTTATTCATACAAGCATTATGCAATTTCGTTAAAAATTTCTCTTCCGAAAAGTATGCTTAAAATCATAAAACATTCATTTAATTACAGAGACATTTAAGAAAAAACATTGTACGAGTATAGTAGTTAAAACAGGAACTGGAATAATAGTTTAAACCATTAAGACAATAAAAAAGTACTGTGAGTGAGAAAAAAAATACTCCCAACACAAAAACACCACTCCGTTTAATTCTGTTCTACAAAAGTCAACCGTATTTTGGAGAATTAGGATTTTATGGTTGATGAATAATATGGGGTTCACACTGTTTACCGTTCTCCTGATCAAACGATTGGGACCTTATTTCTCAATTTGCGGCTACCCTCTATATTTTTGGGATCAGAATTCCAAATCCATCGAGGATAATGTATGCTTATTCAGAGAAAGTACGTTTTAGCGTACAATTATGAAACTTAAAATATTGTCTGCACTAATTAATTCGCATGTTTGAAGTCACCCTTCAAACAGTCCTAGAACGTGAAGTTCCGCTCATTAGATCAAAAAGTATCTAATATGTAATGTATATAACGTATGGTGTAAAGGTGCGTGATCTTGGTGTAAACTTTTTACATTTTAGATATTTAGATCTTTCATACGCCATTTAAAATTTATATGAAAGGTCGATTAGGTGTTAACGTGAAAAATAGTGCAATTTTTCAGGTTGTTCAACTTAAAATTCTGAGAGACCATAGTTTTTACAGTTTTACATTTAAAATGTATATGAAAGTTTGATTAGGTGTTAACGGGAAAATAGTGACGCACAATTTTTAAGGTTGCTCAGCTTAACATTCTCAGAGACCACAGTTTTTACAGTGCATGTTGTGATTTGAAATTAATTAAGTGTGATAGAAAAAAACCGCAATTGAAATATAATGCTGAATTTATTGTTGTTTTGTCTATTACGCTGTTAAATATTACCAAAAAATTTAAATATAATTAACCAACGTTGTTAACAGGTTAAACATAACTCTAATAATTATATATCAATTTCCTTCTTCTATAGTAAAATTGGTAAGATTAGTTCATTAAATTTATTAATATTAAAATCTAAAGATCCACCTTAATAAATTTAACTAACCCATCTTACAAAGTTTACTAAAGAAAAAGGGAATTGAAATATCTTTAAAACCTGTTTGATTGTCTGAATGATAAGAGAAAAAGCGCTTATCAAAATATTTTTTACACCTCTGTGTTTCATCGGGTAACTACGTAACTACCTAGTTTAGATACACTGTGAAATACGTTTCTAAAATCTTTTCAGAATTTTTTCAAAACATACATGCTGTATTTTTTGTTCTTTTGAAAATTTCTCAAAAATTTTCGAATATAGTCGAAATTAATATAGTCGAAGTTGAAAAGACTTTGTCCACATTATTGAGCATAATAACATGCTCAAAACATTTATTTTTTAGTAAAATCATTCTCAAAAATGAGTATATGCTGTTATGAGAAAGTCCTTATACTCAGTGCATGCCGCTTACAAATTCAACACTATTTGTTTTGGAACTATTTTTATATATTTTTGCTTAATTTTGAGAAACCATTTCGTACAATGTAACTTCAGTCCATGTTCAATGCAATTCAAAAACCTTTTTGCCTTTTCTCTCTTAAACATTATTTTGGGACTTTCAGAGTGTAAATTGTTTCTTCCTTTTAAGCAATGTTTCTAAAACTCACTTTCAAGGCGATGAATAATGCACACCTTTGCTTAAATTAAAGAATGTAAAGCAAATATTGCAATACATGTGTATGATCGAAAAATCAATGAAGAATACACAATTTCCAAGTTGAAAGATGCCTCGAACGACAAAATTTTATATGAAAGAAAACGGTTCTGCTGTGCATAAAAACATAATGGCTGTTATGGTTTGATGATTTCAAAAATTGTTTTGTCTTCAATAAGACTTTCAGTGACCCCTTTCAGACTCTAATTACTAGATCCAGTATGAAAGTGGTATTTGTATTCATAAACTAACCTTTAACAACTTTTCGAATTTTAGTAATTTATTTTCACAACATGTAGTAACCGAACATGCTCTATTAGTATGCAGTGCCTCTTGGGACGTTTTATCCCCTTATAGTAATTTTATCGTAGATATTTGATATTTTTCTTTTCTTCAGTAATATCTCGAACGAGAACTACCCATTCAAAATCTATCATAGAGTTTTTTAAGCGCCTATACTTTTCACTAAAACGAAATTACAGTTTAAGAAAAATTTAACATATCTGGACCAAGAACTTCATTTCTAACTCAATAATTTCTGAACTAAAAACTTAAACTTTTAAATATTCCCTAATTAACGAAAAAAAAATTCGAAGTTCGGTTAAAACAAATGATAACCATCCCTAAATAGTTCATTGGAGCTTTTGAGCAATCCAAACATATAATTCTCTACCTATTCATTTATTAAGAATGCCTATCCGTAATTGCTTTGATAATTGAGAAAGCATCTCTATCCTTCATTTACAACTATCTGTATTCTTTCCGGTACTGTATCCGGATAATATAGCACAGTAATTAAACATTAAATCCTATCCCTCTGAGGCTACATATGCACATGAATTATGCATTGGAGCAGAGCAACTCAACTTGGAAAAATCCTGGGTATCCAGGATGTGTGCTATTCTTGGAGTTATCTCTTTCAAGACACATGGGAGAGCATCAATGACAGGATAAAGATTTTTATTTCCAATGGAGAATCTTGGGCGGCACATTTGATCAATAGCCAAGTCGAAAACGGGTGCTCATTTCGTTTTTTCCATCCGTCCTTATACATTCTCTAACAAATAATGTCGCCAAAAAAAGGCAAAAGAAGAAAAATAGCTGAACCAGAAGACGTTGTGAGATACAGATACATTTTGAGAAAAAAATTCTTTCAGCAGACGCGTTAGTGTGGTTAAAAGCTTGTAATGATATTGCTTTATTTATGTGTGTCTTACTTTATATTACGGAAGAAAACTTTTTCAACTGCTATAAGAAACTCTTATTTGAGATGATGTCTGTATCATTGAAAGAAACTGGTCGTTATATGCTAGGTAGGTATAATAAAAATATAGGAAATAATTTGTAAGCTATTTTTATAGATATTTGATTCAACAGTAATAAGTATATCTTATATGGAATACTGCTTGTATCATTTAAAGGAATTGCTAGTTATATTTCATGTTGGAGAAAAGCGATGACTCAATGTTTAGTTATCATCATGAGTTATCATTGAAGTACTGGTTTTATCCCTGGTAGTGACTTGATCTCCTCTGCAGATTTCATAAGGGAAATAAATGTGGCCAGTGAGCAAAGTAGATAACTTTGCCATCACATACCATTCATTTCAAAATTGTGGAGCCTTATACTCCATAACTCTCAAGCGTACACTGAAAAAAAATATAGTTAAAGCTACCGGAATATGATAAAATTTACCGTGTTTCTTGCTCTATGGGAACACCAGAAACCTCGGCAATTTTATAGATGAAATTTAGTAATATTTTTGGTAAAAGTAACAATAAAATATGGTTTTATATTCTGTGATAAAATATGAGAAATGTGGTTAAATTTAGAATTTTCATCATGATATCTTTGTGCTTGGCATAAAACCAGTTATTCAATTAAATTTAGTTTTCAGTTTTCTATTTTTAACATGGTGTGCTGTTAAAAGAACTATATTTCTGAAAATCAGAATTTCTGGTGAACGGTCACTATATGAACGAAAAAATTTTCAAATAAATGGTTTGAGCACCGTACATTTTGGCTTGTATTATCAAATCCTGTTTTTTTTACTAGAATTGTTATTATTATGCAGTATGGCAATTTTACCAGAACTTTTTTTTCCGTGCGCAAATGTCACGGGAGTGCTTGACCTTCTATGTTATGAAAGCAAATAAAAATATAATGTCATTATAGAAAAATTTAAAATATAATTACTTTAATAAAATAAAAAAGGATATTTTAATAAAAAGCTGACAAAATTATTGGCAATTCATATACGCTTAATACTGTAATAATATTGAAAATAATAAGTCATAAAATCATAAAAAAATTATAAAAAATAGATCCATTCTTTTTTCATATGTAGAATGCATTTTGTGGAAAAGAGCTTTAATTACTTTTATGGACTTTTATGATGCAGTTTAATTTACAGATTTGGTGTTTTTAATGCGAAAGTAAAGCTATCTAGAACTAGTAATGTATTTTTTAAAATCGTTTTATAAAAAATGGTTAATATCTGATATAGACGCAGTAAAAAATCAGATTTATAAGAGCTAAGAATTATATTTTCATTAAAAATTACAGAACTTTCCAGCAAAGGTTTTGACTTACTAAAATCACAAGTAATAAGAAAAGAAGTTCATTATGTGTAACATTTCATAAAAAAAATTAAATTTATTTCGAATCTGCAGTGAGTGAATAAGATGTTTTAAAATAAAGAGAAAAAAATGTGAGATGCATAGTAATATCTGGTTTTATTTAAACAGTCGCCCTTCAATTTATAATACTTAAAACTATTCCTCAAACATGCGCATACCCTTCTTCACAACTAGACTATACAGATATTGTGTATTCTCTTAAAATGGTTAATAAAATCTTTTAACGGCCAAATATTTTACAGTAACAGTCTTTAGTTGTACCACAGTCTTTAGTTGTAATTATTACTTTTATTAAATGAAACTGAGAAGTTCATTCTTTTTTTCCTCAAAGATTTTAAAAAGTACTGGATGCTAATAGTAAATATTGGACATGTAATTTACCTTGTTAGCGATGTTGTTGAATAGCAATATGTCTTTTAGTATTTTGTAAGCATGGGACTCATTAAACAAAAATAAACCGTTTATATACATAAAATGATTAATATAATGTAACTGTATTGCATCGGTAATACCTAAAATGCTAATAATACGTGCATTAACGATTACCCCCAGACTCTATTGTTCTTAATAGAATGCTTCTTGTATAGTCCAGACTATAGAGTGGAATATTTAATGCCTGCTATTTAAGTTCGGTATCTGAATAACAATTGTCATTGTTCCAGACGCATTGTTGCAGCTTTGGATCTTTCTTAAAACATTCTAACAGAAAATTATTTGTGAATGTAATAGTAGAATACCTGGTCAATTCTTAAGCTTCTCGTATTCATCGCACATTTTTCACACTATTAAGCAAAGTTAATCTACTTGAATGTACTCTCTGGTTAAAATATATAAATAGGGAAAAAATCAGCTGGTTAATTAAAATTTTTGCTGTCATTTTGTACCTCATAATTTGTTAGTTACCTTTTCATCCTAAGGCAGCTTTCAAACGCTGTTGACATGAAAGTTTTACTAAATAGTTACACGTTGTGCGAATTTAAAATTAGATTTGAAAAATTTTCCATATATTATATATAAAATTATTTAGATGAAAATATATCGTTTTTGTATATTTTTGGCTGAAAATATAGATTTTGTAATTATTTTTTCTCAGCGACGCATTTTTAGAACTTGACGACTATACTCTTTTTAGCATTTCATAATAAAAACTTACAAACAAAGGTGGGAAGCATTCACAGACAGTGGGGAAATAGACAATGACAATTTCAACAACTTTGCTTTAAAAAAAATAAAAACACTATTTATTAAAACACTATTTTATAAGCACTATTTATTATTACTAAGTTTCGTGGCTCTAGAGGCAAAACATCTGGAAATTTACAGGAAGCTTGGAAACTGTTTTACTACAAAAACTGCATATTATTGATCGTTTTTGTTTGGATACATATATCAAATAAATTTAAACAGATTGGCTGTTTTATTTAAAGATAAAAAATGAACTTTAAAATTTGTTTAACAGTGTAAGTGAAACAAATATGATTTATATATGTGAAATAAGGATAATAATTTAAACAGTAACGTGACAAGTTTTGTGGTTTTTATATGTTATAAAATAAGACATATATATTTTTTAAAATCATAAAAATATTAAACTTTCTTAAAAGATCCAAAAAATAATTTTACTTAAAAATTCAGACATAGATAATACACAAAATTACAGTAGTTAACTGAGAAAAATAAGAAATAAAACAGGAAAAAGTTTACTCGAAATATATCACGACGAAGATAAATTGTTTAGTTCTGAGAGATTAGAAAATGGAATAAAATAAAACATTTCTTTAGTATTTACCGAAAAATTCGTTGAGAAAATCTTAATAAATAATAAACCTAGCTCATTTAAAAGGACAAATGAGAATAAAGTAAAGATAAAATTCTCTAGGCAAGAATAGTGACTGCATGATCTTTATTCTATTCATAAATTCCTAGTCTATGCGAATTTATCTTAAATTTTAAATTATGTCTACATAACATCAAAAACCCTATCGCTATTTCTTTCTAATGAATATTAACGAAATTTGTAAAAGAAAGACGCAATTTCCCTGGCGTATAATGATTTCAAAAAGTTAGAGAAAAAGTTTTTATAAGGCGAAAGCCAGACGTGCATTTCGAAGCTATTAACCGACCTACTGCGATTGCCGGATGGCTATCGAACGAGTCTCTGGATTACAGCGCCTCCTTCCGGACGACGAATAGTCCGGCCTCTGTATCCTGCCGATCACGGACCGGCATTTACTTAGAATCTGTGTAGTCAGGCCAGAGGCAAGGATATACAACATACCTCTTCTCCATTTAATTTTGGAGTGAGAATCTTTGCTTAGAGGCGCTTTAGTAGAACTTATTTCCAAAACTTTTTCTTTTGTTTTAAACTGATTTCTACCATTCTGTTTCATATTAGGAGCTTAAAAAATTAACAATAGATGACGTGAAAGTCGCCGTAAGGCCATTGGAAGGCCTTTTTGAAGAGTTTATTTGGGCTTTCAATTTCATTTTGTGATTTAAGTTCGTAATTTTGTTCCCGCATGTGCCCCTTGAAAAATGATAACGAGTGGTCAGAAGGGTGGAGAACGTTATGTTTAGTGACTTATTCAATACCATGCTTTTGGAACATGATGTGGATTTTTCTGCTGTTATGCAATGTCCAGAGCATATCAGCAACATCTCGTTGGACAGTGGTACTGCGATCTTTAAGTGTAACTGTAGTGCTTCGTGCCTCAGGACTCTTGTCGTTGTGCTCAGCTTCTTCACCTCCCGGTAAGCACTGTGCTTTATATAAATATTATTAGTTAAGTAAATTTGAGAAAACATTTTATAAAAAAAATATGCATTCAAGGTAATTAAAATAGGAGTTCAAATGCAACCTAAGTAATTTAAATTTGACAACATAAAATAACAAGTATACACAAAGTGATATTTAAAATGCTATATTAGTGAATTAAAATTACTGCCGGTTTTATGCTAGTCATTATTATTTATTGAGTTAACTAGCATACAAAAGAAGTATGTGATGTTTAAAAAAATAGGTCATTTATTTTTCTAGAAACAAAAATAAATATTCAAAAATAATTGTTCAAATAATATTTTGTAACAGATAATGTCTAAGGAAAATCAAAACGACGATAAGCATGGCTACTGCCGTATATCAAATATACCCAATCGATTTCAGATGCTATCTAAAGTGGCATAAAGAAATTTCTGAAGAATTCTGATGAATTCTTATACCCTTGGATCATTTAATCAGAATCTGAGTTCCAAATATAATTTCTGATGAGGTTCCAATGAAATACTAAAGTATGCATTTCACTTTTTTACCATCAATATTATTTTAATGTACCTACCTGTGAGAGTCAGGTGCTACTGAAACAAATTTACAGTCAAAAGTCATCTTTTAAGTATACTTTCTGAGATGGGAAAGTAGATAGAACTAGATCTTCTTGATTAGATTCCATAAAATAAATACTCTTGAGAACAGAAGTGCGCAAGATAAAATTCAGAATAATTCAAAATTTTTTTATTGCATCAGATAAATAATGGACGTCATAAATCATCCACAACTGTAAGATGTAACTCTTTGAAAGTTTTCTTCACGAACATCTGAAAAAGTTTACTGAATTAAGTATAATTTTTCTGGAGTAATATATTTAAACTCAGTCTTTAAGGCTGATGTTTAATTTTTATGTTCCGATATTTCTGTAAATACTCACTTTATTGGTTTCCTTAGCTTTAAATTACTTAGTTTCAAAAATAATATATGCATTTAGAGAGCAATAATTGTCTAATAATAATCGCGTGTGAATATTTTTAAATTAAAAATTCACAACCAAATTATGGTCATAAATTCAAAATTTTATCAAGATCAACCATCATGGCAACTTCCGTAACTACAAGAAATGAACACTTACTGTTTGGACAAGCAAAGAGATAGAAATAAAATCATTATTTTTTTTCGTATAAATATACAGATTCTAAGCTCTCATAATAAGAAAAAGAAATTTATATCTTTATTTGTTAGAATATTTCAAGTACACTTTCATAAAAATAGATCCAGCGCTAAACCATAATATCGGTACATGGAGGAAAAAAATCTGGAAAAATTACCACTTTATATGGTAATGAGATTTCTAGTAAAATAAACAACTACATAATTCTGGAAATTAAAACCAAATTCGAGGGTATTTAGAGCATTTTGGTAATTTTTCCCTTTATATAATAATTCTGGCTTCCAAAATAATATTTCTTATTACCACACATTTAGTAAAAAATACAAGACTGTAAAAGTAAATAAGAGATTAGGCCATGCTCTAAGGTATCATGATAAAATTGCTAAATTTCTCCTCATTTACAATCAAACAACATGGTAATAAAAAGCATATTTTATTGTTAATATCACCGAAAAGTCATTACCAAAATGCTTCGGTAAAATTTATCGAGTTTTCTGAAGTTCCTAACGAGCCAGAAACACAGTAAATATTACCATATTCTTGTAGTTTTCAATATATCTTTTTCTTTGTGTACTTCTCATAATAGAATTTAAACTTGCTGGGATTTTAAATAACATAAGTTTTGTTTCCGTTCAAGTATTGCTTTCAAGAAATGTGAATATTATTTTATCCAAATAACTCAAACATATTATAAAAATGTCTTAGAAATATTTTAAAAAATTTAAAAAATGATAAATACATGACGCATTCCCTTACCTAAAAAAGAAACAACTGTAATTTTTAAATGTCTTATAGTAATCAAACTTAAACATGCAAATAATGTACTTCTTTATTAAAGTATGCAATATATCCAAATTTAGAAATGTACATAACTTTCTTCTCAATTTCAAGAATATATTACAAAATATAGTAATATATAGTTGAATATATGTACATAAAGTGAACAGATGTATGTCCAAAATGGATAGAATGAGCTATACACAATCAACTCAAATTTAGGATATTTCTAAATTACCAGGAAAATCTTATTCAACGTACAGATTCACATTTTGATGTATTTTAAACTTAGCTTTGTTTTAAATAAAGTTTTGCATTCCAACGCAAGAATATTTCTATTCATTTAAAAGAAAGCGTATACTTTTTTTTGCATGAAATATCATGCATTTCTAATTGTTTACATTAAAAGCAAATTATCTTTTATTTTTTCAAAGACCCCGTGTACAAGTCATTTTAAAAATTGCCAAGTAACTTGAACTGAAGAGTAAGTTTAAATTATTTGGCGATGTTACGACACCATTAAAAGGCAGTTTTCAATGCAAAATTGATTAAAGAAAAAATTGATTGAGGGATTTGTATTAAAAGCGGATTTTAATGCGACATAAATTTGACGAGAAAAGTAATTTAAGTAAATAAGTAGATGCAGTAGTTTTGCATTAATATATTAATTTTATTCTAGCAAATATTTTGCAAAATTTTTCTTACTGATCACTAATTTTCTTTAAAATATTACTAGTTTTTTTGTTCTCTTTTAAGATAATTCAGAAATTTTTTAGTCATTATTCAACGAATCATTTTTCTTATCTTTTATTTCTTCTTATCTTATATCTATTATTTTTAATACATGAATAACTCACACACTTTTTACTAGTAGTATGCTTTCAATTCATTCATAATATTCAAATGCAATGTAGTTGTATGATTATCTGACATTCAAATAAAGCAATGAAATAAAATATAAAAAAAATATATATTTCTTAAAATCAACAACCAAATGAAAAACCTCAAACTATAAGTTTCAAAACGTTTTGCACAATGTTTCAAGGATCAGAATTTTTCTTAAAGCGATTCAATTCATTCGTAATATTCAAACGCCACGTAATAGTATGATTACGCTAAATTCAAATAAATAGAACCAACTAAAATGCCAGAAAAAAAAGATGTACTTCTCAAAATCAACAACCAAACGAAAATCTTAAACCATAAGTTTTAAAACTTTCTTCATGATGTCTTAAGGATCAGAATTTTTCTTAAAACAAGATTACAGATTGCATCTATTCTTATTTTGTCAATATAAAGAGATATAATCCAGATAGGGTAATATAGATGTGGAACTTATAAATCTTAGTAAACAGTAAGCAAGAGAAAAAAGTAGGCGAATTCTAGTCTTTGAATCGACCAGGTCTTTGCAGTGCTAAAAGACAGAATGATAAATGACTAGAACGTAATCGATAGTTTTCAACTGAAGCAAGCTTGCTTAAATTTTCAGTTGGGTCGGTCGGAAAGTATTCATCCGGTTGAAGAAATTGGGAACTTTAAAGTTCGCAGGAATGTAAAAGACTACTATTGAAATAACTGGTTATTTTTTTTAATAATAAAACGTGTTTTTGAACTTAAAGTTTTTTCTTTTCTTTTTAAAAAACTGCTCCCAAAATCTTGTTCAATTATTTTCAAATAGTTTTTAAACTTTTCTTATAATAGTTCTGGTTAAGAAATATTTTAATCAGTTTTTCTATAATACAATGGATTTTTTATCTACGCTATATCTTTGAGAAGGAAATATTATTCTGAAAGCTTATTTTAAATTTACTTTACAATTATCTGCAATATTTGCTATTTAATAAAATTGGTTTTTAAAAAAATAAAACTTTTTTTGCTAGAAGTATTATTGATTTTTTTAAAAAAAATGCTATTCAAAAAATGTTTAAAACATGCTATGTATGATTTAAAATAGAATTTTTATTTGAAGTTTGCATATTTGTTAGATATTAAACAAACGAAAATCAATTATCACTCGTTTTTTTATTGTTTAATTTTTTGCAATGTTATTATGTCAATGTTTTATTATTTATTATGTTAATTTTTTATAATGCTTGTAACTATGAAATATTAATTAATTGTGATTATCTAAATGATATTTTTACTGTCGTTTATTAAATGATAAAATCAATATTCAGGTACAAACTGATTATTATCTTGATTTTATCAGAGAAATTCTCGCAAATAAATAACTTACTTACTGAATTAAAGAAGTCAAAGCAAGGTTTAACCGTATAATCTGAACCAGACATCAGTTTAAATTAAACCATATACCAGTTCTGAGAAAACCTTACCTTCATAGAGTTATAATTCAGAATGATTAACTTGTATAGTTTAAGGATTTAACTGCGGATGTGTGACTTGTTGCATTTTTATAGTAATACGAAATCTAAATTTTTACTCCAAATACTTTTGAATAAATTGTTAGGGCTTGAAGGAGTTTGATCCAGAATGTATTTCCAACATAATAATTTTTTTTTTTTCAATGCGCAATGTCTTTTCTTCATACAGACATTTGAAGGGCAGATTTTGTTGATCACTCTTTCAGGGACACCATATTAGGTGGGCCAACATTGTCCCCACAATAAAGACAGGTAGTACAGAGAATGAAAGAACACCTATGCCTTGATATTCGAACCCAGAACCTTTCTGATGCAAGGCCGGTTCTGTGATCCCTCCACAGGCCGGTCGACAAAAAATCAGTATGATAACTAATTTTTACAGAAATAAATTTATGCCTATGAAATAGTTCGCAATTATTTCTTTAATTGCTTTTTTACATTATAATCCTTTACTATTAAAGCAGAAATAAAAGAAACTCAAGTATTTAATTGA
This sequence comes from Parasteatoda tepidariorum, assembly GCF_982258835.1. NCBI lineage: Eukaryota > Metazoa > Arthropoda > Arachnida > Araneae > Theridiidae > Parasteatoda > Parasteatoda tepidariorum. The sequence continues at coordinate 64,311,701 of NC_141757.1, read as the reverse complement.
CAAATAAAAACTTTATTTATATTCTTCATTTGTTTTGCAAAAGTTATTTATAACATTAAAGTGATTCTTAAATCTATCCCTGAAAAAGAAGTCTTCCAAAAAATCTGTCTATACAGCATCTATGGATTTGAAATAAAATTGACACCAGTTTAAAATCTGTCTAATATCGATAATATAACGCATCAATCATCAAAGTTATGCATGAAATTTATCCTCCCTCCCAAAAAAATATTGACCGATACCGATAATCGAATCTAGTAATCAGAATATGAGACAAATACTTTCATTTTGGAATTCTCTATTCTGACACTGAATTCTCCATACTTGGAATTCTCTAACCTAAACACTGTAAGATAAGTCCCTGAAGTGCATTTCGCAAAGCTTTATTTTCAAAAAAATAAAAAAAGCATTTGTTCTGGTGAAAAAAGAATTTAAAATAGTGTGTATCTTTTAAAAATTAAGACAAAGATGAACCATAGCTCTTCTAGTTGATTTTATAACCAGCGATAAGTAGCTGATCTATCCATAGTGAATGTAGACTTTTAATGTTCGACTCTGCGGTTCCTTAATTTTTAGCCCACTCCAGAAGACAAATGAACTTTTGAATGCAGAAAATTGACATTTTATCTATTCCGAATTGGATTGAATAAAAACTTACCCACATTACATTGAGTTGTCAAACAGGTTCGCGTCATAGGGACTCCAAACTGGGATTCATCTAATGCTGAGGATATATGTATATAACTAGGCTCGATGCAAACTGGGAGAAGCTTAACTATCTTAAGTAGTTCCTTTGTTCTTTTTTTGTAACTAGACTTGTTTTCGGTCGAACACAGGTTAGATGTAGTAAAAACTCAGATTTAGAGTTCAGCTCTATTATAGCACATATTTTTCTTTTAATGATTTTGTATAAAAAAAAATATAGAGTCATTTATATATTAAAATTAAAATATATATATATGTTTGTTTGTACAAAAATTAATAAATTGTAATGAATAAAAATTTTATATTTATTTTATAGTATGTTCAGGATAACATTTCGAAAACGTATTTCAAAAATCTAAATCAAAATAATATTTTAATAGAGAGTTGTGACTGTCAAAAAGAACTTTCCTCAAAAACACATAGTTTCGGAACAATGGAAGTCTCAGCAGTTTGATTTTTTCTTTTCGTAGATATTTCAAAAGATTTTATGTCTAGGAACACCCTAATACAATGTTTAGATCAAATTCGGCTTGACTTTTAAGACATACTACATAAAGTTTTTCACGCAGTGCCATATGAATTGAATTTCATTCCATTTGTTTGGAAGAGTGAAGCATATATTTAAATGAAAAACTTCTGAAATGCATAATTTAATTTTTTTTATGTATTTAAGCATTATAATAATAAATCGTTTTTTAAGTTTCGTCATTTTAAACTTAAATATGTCTGCATGGAAATCAAAATGATTTATTAAAACAAATAATCCAGAAAAGTGTGAATTATCTTGACAAAAGCGTATCCCGTGCTACTTTTGTATTAATTTCCACACTGTAAAATTCTCCGGATCAAATTACTGCATAAAGTACCAGTACGGTCCAACATCCGTAAAATTCATTTTAACATGGAATCCATTTTTCAGTAGATTGTTGTACCGTAATTTTTACAGTATTATTTGACTTTTTTTTCGGAAACATTTACTTTTTACAGCAACATTCAGTAATTTTCGGTAATTGTTACAGAAAAATTAAAGTAAATAAAATATTTTTTTTTCCATAAAAATGAATTTTATGGAGAAAAAAACTGGCACCTTGAGTTCCGGTACTCTTTACCGTTATTTATTAGATATAACAATAGGTTTTTCCCTTGTACGAATTATTTAGTATTTAGAAGAAGTATTACTTGAAAATTTAGATTGTCCGCAATCAAAAACTATTATGAAATTTTCAAAAAAATATTGAAAGGAACGTGAAATTTAAATTTTTTTTTCACGATTGCTCATTTTGCAAGAAAACAGAAATCAGTCTACCCTCATTTTTGATCTAATGATTGGATCTTCACGTTCTGCGAACCTTGCTATTGTTTGTGAGAGTGGTTTCAAATGTTCTATTTAATTAGTGATTGATCCGTGGTGGCTCAGGGGATAGAGCGTTCGCCTTCCAACGAGGTAAACTGGTTTCGAATGCGAATCCCGCAACTCGCTCACACCGACTACAATGTTGAAGTATAATATCCTGAACAGTAGATGAATGATGGGTTCGATTCTCTTTACCTTCAGACTAACCGTGGGAGGTTTTCATCGTTTCCCTCACCATGTAACGCAAATAAGATTCTCCACGACCACAGTCCTGATGTAATTCCTCTACGAAGGCAAACTTCTCCCAATATTTGATCTAGGAGTTCCCTTGTCTTATAGATAGGGTTCAAAATTGCGAAGTTACGGAGTTGAACGTTGGTAGTCGTAAGATCAAAATTGGGTCTGCTGTTCAACTACTGTTGTAAAATAAAATTAAATTAATGAGTGAAAATGTCATTTTAAGTTACGAAATCAGACATAAAAGCGTACTTTCTCTAAATATCCATAACTTTTTTTCAACGGATTCAAATTTTTTATCCCAAAAATATAGAAAGTAGGTATTAAAACATAGAAGCATATATCTCAAACTAATTTGGTCAGAAGAGCTATCCAAAATTTGTTCCCCTTGTTATTTTTACTTTTCGCGTATTTCGACATTTCTCGAGAACTTTTTAAGTGAATTGAGAAATGTTTTCTCACATTTGTTTATATAAAGATACTACATGCAAAATAAATAATCATTAAATATTATTTATTATTTTTTAATAATTTTACTTAATAATAATCAAAAAAATTCAGAATGTGTTTCCGTTTCTTCACTAGTTTAAAGAAATAAATACGAAAAAGGGAACCCATATTAGCTCAAACTTCTTAAATTTTATTTTTTCAAATTTTTAAATGACTCAGAGGGTTTGTGACAGTTTGTAATAAACTACGCAAAAACTTTTGTAATAACTTTGTAATAAAGTTTAGAATAACTTTTTCTTTTTTTAAATAATTTCGTGTTTGTTGGCTTACAAAAAAAATGACAAAATTAAATGTGTATTCTAAAAAAAAGTTACGATTAAAATATTGCTAACTGGAAAATAAAATTTAAAATTAATAAATTTCCTTACTTTTTGGCTAAGCATAGTTCTACTTGTGCTAAATGCAAAAAATACAGTACATATAAATTAACAAAATATGCATCTCAATAATATTTTATGAGATTTAAATATTAACTATATTCATTATATATTCAAAGACAGATTATACTCCTAGTCTAAAAAGACATTCTCAAATTTAAAACTATTCTCAGACTTACAGCTATATTACATTCTAAGACATAAATCTCGGTTATACTTTAAGATTCACAGTTAAGTTATATTATAAGCAATATTTGCATTTAAATTTAAAGCTAAGCTACATTAAAAGCGTTATCTATATCTAAATTTAAGTCTTGTTCTAAAATTAAGCCAATAATCTCTTAAAAATGTCTTTAAGCTTAATCTGAAGTATAATTACATTCATTCATTATTCATTCTATAAATAAAATTTTAAGTTTAATTCTGCCCACGATTACGCGGTATTTCAACCTAGTCTAAATTTCATTAATTTCTGTGAAAAATTGAGCTGTTACTCAACAAATAATATTTCAACGAATAGCTCAAAGTTTTAAATAAAGCTCAAACTATTCACACAAACGCTTAATTAGGCGATGTATTTAGCTTTGTGAGACCCTAGTATTTTTCCCTAATTTTTTAATATTTAACAGGTATTTGCATATGAGTAATATGTTTTCTTTCAAACAATAGCTAAAATATTTCTTTCGTGACTACGACGCAAGAGCGTTATTTATTCCCACCTTTTGCATCTTGCATACATAAATTATTCATGAAACTCGTAAATTAGCAGTGCTGTATTTAAGTACAGTGTCAGGGAATTCGTTTATTTTATGTAAAAATAAAATATTGAAATAAAATAAAGACCTTATTTATAAAACATGCGTTTTTATGATTTATCCAATTTTTACAAGAGAAAAATAAGGTAAAAATTTTAAATAGGGAGAAAAATATGCTGGCCGAGGGGTTCTGAGAGAATTTTGGGGGAAATTGCTTCTGCAAAGAATTATTTTAGAATTTTATGTTACACAAAAAGATACCACGCTTTTAACTTTTCTTTTAGTACTGAACATGTACTTTATAGATTAATATTTTAGCGAAACAGCTATTATTTAATTATTTAATTTCTTACTCTTTCTTTGATTTTGTCGCATCTGTTTGATTTGATATGGCAGTATGAAAATTGCAGTTTTCTCAGATACTAAGATTGATTGCAACGTTTTTTTTTGTAGTGACCAGTTATTGTATTATTTTTGTACCATTTATTTTCAGTATTAAGGCAGATTTTTCAGTAATAGTTAAAATTAGTTTTGTGTTCATTTTTTTTAAAAAATAGTTTTAAATTTTGGCACAAAAATCTCATTGCGAGTGGTTCGAACCATGCTATAAGATTTTTAAAACTCTACATGTCTGGAAATTCTTTTAAAATTTGAAAAATACAATAATGACATGAAATCAAGATTTTACATGCGTTTTTTTGATTTATCTAGTTTTTATATATGAGGAATAATTGCGAAAAGGGAAAGTCAGAGAAAATCTGGGGAAAATTGGATTCTGCGAGGAAGTATTTAACTTGAATTTATGTCAAGCATAAAGAAGCCGCACTTATAACTTTTTTTTCTCCTATCACTTAAGTGCCGCTCAAGCAATATTTCATTGATTTTGTCACAACATATATATATATTATTATACTATATATACTTTATGTTTTAAGCATATATATATATATATATATATATATATATATATATATATATATATATATATATATATATATATATATATATATATACTCTCTGGAGAACAAGTAATTCTGATACGAGAATGACTTTCTTAACAGTAATAACAAAAAAAAACTTAGTTCATATGGTAATGATTTACCGAAAATTGTAGTTTTCAAAATTATAGTGCTTAATAACATACATTTAGAAAAATATACAAAACTAAAAAGCAAACTTAACCATTTGATTGATTTTTACGCCTTGCTCTAAGGTATCATGATAAAATATACCAAATTTTGCAGCATTTACAAAAGTTTAACAGACATTATAAAACCATGTTATTGTTAATTTTATCAAAATTATCAGCGAAGCGCTTCGATAAAAATTAGCGAGATTTTTTCGGTGTGCCGTAGAGCCAGAAACACAATAAATTTTACAATATTTTGGTTGTTTTACCCTTACTTTTTTTCTCAGTATGCAATAGATAATTTTTTTTCTTCTAGAAACGATCTCTTCATATTATTGCTTGATATTTATTTTTACTGTTCAAACAGTTTTTTTTTAAATTTTGTGAATGTATTATTTATAATTAAATTTGTGGTAAACGTTTTTATTTAAAATAGTTCAAAGTGTTAGCAATTTATGCTTGCCAAAATCCCATTAAGAGTAATTTTTTGATTGACGATATAATCGTACAAATAATTGAAGTCAAAGGTTGAATTTATGCAAATTCTGAAAATAAAATGGAATGCACATTAAAAATTAAATATAGCTTTGATATTTAAAATGCTGCATCGCAAATGTCTGGTTGATTTGATGTTTCAATGAGTTTGATGATTTGTTAGCTTTTAAAGACTGGAATAGGAGCAAAAAAAATGTCAGTGTTTTTTAGATTAAACGCATTTGCCCAAAGCGTGTTTTTAAATAAAAGTACTCCCATTGAAAGAAAGCAAAAAAAGAAAGATATAGAAACATTTTATAATTTTATTTTACTAAATAAGAGAAATTGTGTTGTCAAAATATAACTTTTTTACAAAATGAACAATAACTCTTAAAATATATGTTATTTTCTTGACATATAAAAAAGGATGAAGGTCCGGTATACGTGACAAAATATCCTAAATTGTAAAATTAAAATATTTCTTCTTTAAATTTCATTTTCCAAACCCCCCAAGCTAAAAAATTCATAATAAAAGAAGTCGACTCAAATATGAGACAAATTATTTCCAGCTAACAATGTTGCTTTTTAATGAAATCATATGGAAATGAGACTAATATATTTAAAAAGAGAAACTCATTCAGCAACGCTAATGCATGAACATGGCTTCTGTTTTCTTCTTATTTTCCATTTTGTTTCCAACCGCAAGTCGAAGATATGATAAAAACTAGGGACCGTAACTCTAGCTTATAATTGCGAGATTTTGTGGGTTCTGTTTTATTTACTTTCGTTGATTCCTTTCGTGAACAGAATATCTAAATTAGATTTCTGAATGTTAAAGCCCCTTCCCTATTTATCTTTCTTTCGAGATGAAAACTTTTGGTCGCGAAATAAGATTGCCAGCTTAAATTAGTTTTACTTTTAACATATTGAATATTTCTCTCTTGTTTATTTCTTAAATCATATAAAGTATTGCTAAGGTAAGGCATTTTTTACAATATTTTTTTGAAAATGAATTTTTATTTCTTTTTAAACTATGGTTAGTAATGACAGAAGCAAATAAGCATAAATAACCTGCATTTATCTTACGTAATTCATAACAAATTGTACACAATAAAAATGTCGAACACAATTTTTTCACTAACTTATATGAGAATCAATATTCTTAAAACGAAATGTAATAACAAAGAAGGAACAAAATAATAGTGATACATGACAAAAATATTTTAATTGATTTTTTTTTTTGATGGTAAAGCCCTTTTCCTATTTATCTTTCTTTCGAGATGAAAACTTTTGGTCGCGAAATAAGATTTCCAGCTTAAATTAATATTACTTTTAACATATTAAATATTTCTCTCTTATATACTTCTTAAATCACATAAGGTATTGCTAAACTTTTTGTTGTTTATTTTGGAAATATTTTTTTTTTCAAACTATGGATGGTAATGGTAGAAGTAAATAAGCATGAGTTACAAGCATTTATCTTTCGTAATTCGTAACAATAAAAAAGCTAAACGCATTTTTTCAAAAACCTATCTCAAATCATTATTCACTGTAAAAAATTTATGCTCAAATATCCCGAAACTTTTTTCGTTTTTTGCGAAACCCTTTCCTGGTATTGTTTCCTCAAAGTGGCGAAATAACTATCTTCACTTCTTCACGGAAACGAATTTCGTCAAAATTTAAAAAAAAAAAAATATTAAATTTTATTTTTCTTTCGAAAAAAAATCGCACCTTATTGTACTAACTTTTCCACCAATCACTTTATCGTGGGCACTTAGGGAGATCCATGTTGCCCCAATAACACAAGAAGTGCAAATGAAACAGAAAGCTAAATTACTACCATGCCCAAAGCAGGATTCGAATCCGGGAACTCCCTGGTACGAGACCAATTAATCGACCACCATACAGTGCGGTCTGCTTATATTGTTATTTTATTTTTGATCGTCTAGTCTTCGTTCTTGTTTCATCATTCTAGTTAACAATCTCCCACAATGCACAACGATGAGGTTTTGAGTTGAGCAAGCATTTTTGTCATATATTTGAGAGTTAAGAGTTTGATCACAAGTCACATGATTTTGAGACGAAACGATTCTCAAAACTAACGTAATTCGGCTCAAGAACTGCTGAATCGTCAATTTCGTCTGAGAGTGTTCTTAGAACTTGTAGCGTACCTACCACTACAAAATTACAACTACAATTCACTAGTATAAAAGACATGTTAACTCGACTCTATGTCGGAGTACCTTTTCATAGATAATGGTTGACATGGTCGAATACTCCTCTCCCTACATTGGTGACCTTCGGACGTGATGTAAGCACGCCTACCTTGGCAGTAACGCCCACTTCGATATGAACACGCCTACCTAGACAGTAACGCCTACTTCGATGGATGATCCACATTGAACAGTTGACTTGCTACTTGTGACTGCGGCATTATCCACCTCCTCACACTGTTGCTACTCAGTCTCGTCTCGATCACGCACAACGTCGGCTTGCATACTTGTGATTACTCGACTGCTAACGGCAACACAGGAGCGACTACGACCGTGAAGTTAATACACTTCTCACATTCAGCACTCAAAAAAATACGGTGATCTTAATACAGCTCTCCCGACTTCTCACAAAAAACAGCAATGAATTAACTAGTGGTATTCGCTCATCGAATTCCATCACAGATATAATTCTGGTGGGGGAGTACTGTAGCGTACCTACCACTACAAAATTACAACTACAATTCACTAGTACATAAGACATGTTAACTCGACTCTATGTCGGGGTACCTTCTCATAGATGACGGTTGACATGGTCGAATACTCCTCTCCCCACATATTAAATGGAATGAGAAAAATAAAGTGGTAGTGATACATGACAAAAGTATTTCAATTTTTTTTTTAATGTTAAAGACATTTTCCTATTCATCTTTCTTTCGAGACAAAAACTTTAATGAGATTACCAGCTTAAATTAGTTTCTCTTTTAACATACTAAATGATTCTCTTACGTTTTCTTCCAAGTCACAAAAGGTATCGCTATTCATTCCCTAACGTATTTTTTGTGAATAAATTTCTTTAATCATTTTTGATTACCGAATATTAATATTAATGATAAGTTAGATGATTAATATTAATGTTAGTTACTCAACGTTAGTAAATAGTGATTAATATGGCTTTGAAATATTGTATTCCACGAACTTTTCTTTAAATTTTTTACATCTTTTAAACTAATTGTAATGATAAGAGATACGTAGAAGATAATAATAGGGGTAGATTTAAAATAAATAAATAATAATCATTGATTTTTTTAAAAAAAAATTTTTTTCCGAGACTACCTCTCAGCAATTTCTTAGCTGCATTTCGTTAATTATGACAACAACTTAGATAAATGCTTTTTAAAAATTCCGTATAATCAAAAAAGTGAATATATTAATGTCTCGAATTCAGCGAAATGCTCGCTCAAGTAATTTCCAAGTAAACAGTTTCATCGAACACTAAAAAGATTTCGTAAAATCATCCATTGTTTAAATTACAAAATTTTTCTAGGTTCTTAAGTTACCTTCCACAAATAATTTCAGAAATTTATGTCTTTATTAAAAATTGCTAATTTTTTTAAGCATTCTTTAACACTAATTGTGATTAATTTTATCATTTTCATTCTTTTTACTTTTATTATGATTAAACAACATTCAAAATACAATATTCAGTTTCGTTAAAATATATCTTGTTTTCAATCTAGAAATTTTTATTGAAAGTCAATGAATCGAAAAGTCCTTTTCAAAACTAGTAAAGATAAAGAAAATATTAAAAACTCTTGTGATTAAATGGAAAAATTTAGGTGTAATTGTTTATTTACTCATTTTTTTAAAGTATGATAAATAATTACTCATAACAAGTTTTATTCAGCTTGTCATCTTTTAATTTTATTTTATGGTTGTATATAAACATTAAATCAATAGTATCGATTCTAACTTAAATGAGAATTTTAAAAACAACTTATTTTCCTTCATTAAAGTTGGGAATTTTGATTTAATTATGAGTTAGATTTTCCTTGACAAAATACTAAATTTGAGTGAAATCGGTGCAATAGTTCCTGAGAAATCGAATCTTAAATATACATCTTTTGCAAAAAATTCTCAGGAACTATTCCACCCACTTCACTCAAATTTTGCATTTTGTGATTTAAAATTAGAATATATTTAGAATAACGTACAAGATTGTATACTTTACAATTATTTTTTTATTTTGTATATATGTGTATAAGAGAAATTGATAATTAGGCACAATTATTTCTGTTAATTTGCTTAAAAAAACCATGGTGAAATACGCAAAAGGTAAATTTAGAATTAAGGGGTTCAAACTTTGGTTTGCGCTCCTGTCCAAACTAAAGGGACCGAAAGCACCATGAAGGCAAATTTCTTCAATACTTGATCCAGGAGTTGCCTTGTCTTCTGGATTTTGTTCAAAATTACGAGATTACGGAGTTGAACATTACACTGTTAAAATTTTCATTCCAAAATTATGGTAAAGTAACTTGTAGCTGTCTGTCCATCCAATTAACCGTAAAGTTTACAACAAAGATAATTTTTTCCTTCATGGTTTTGAAACCATTTACAAAAAGTACTGTTATAAAACCAGGCATACAAAACTATACGGTTTTTTAACCATTTACAACTAGCATTTTTTAGAGGCGTAAAAAAATAATCATTTAACTAGACATAGGAACTCGGCTTTTCGTAAGGTAATGGGCATTGTTGAGTGCTGAACACTGGAAATTCTTCGTGCGTTGAAAGGAATGGAGGAAATATTGTGGTGTCAACATTAGGACTCGAACTCCAGTTCTGCCGGTCATGAGATTGACGGAATAAGCCCGCTCGGTTATAATATGTACGCAGTTGCAAAGAACTAAGTAGCTTCATTAGGTTTGTCTAGTTAGTGTGATAAAATTCGGGTTGTTTAAAAGTATTAGGTGAAAGCAGTTAATAAACAGTTTTTCTCCAACTTAACAGTTTGATTACCATTTTATTTATGGTTATTTGGCAGTTTTGATTAAATATAGTAAAATAACCATTCAATAAATTGTTATTTAACCATTTTTTCCGAGAAATTTCTAAAAGTGTAGTTGTCGTAAACCCGAAAAATTGGGTCAGCTGTACAACGACGGTTATAAAATAAAATAAGATTGCGGCTACCACCTATATTTTGGGGATCAGAAATCTGAATCCGTTAAAAAAAGATATGTTTATTCAGAAAAAGTGCGTTTTTGTATCCGATTTCGTTACTTAAAATATCGTCTGCTCTTATTAATTAGCATATTTGAGGTCCTCCCCCCTGAACCCGTAAGATAGAGTCCGAAAACCGAAAGAGCCGATCATTAGATCAAAAGTAATTCAAGGTTATCTGATTTTTTGGTGCACTGTGCAAATGAAAAGGAATGTCGCTACTTTAAAAAGAGGAAAAAAAGAGGAAAAATATTATTGTATCTTTCAATCGAAGAAAATCTATTTTTGCACTATTGATTTCCATAGATTTGTTTTGTAAAATTTACTCAATGATCCACGAGAACAAGGTAGCATAGGCTGAATAGGTCACTCTATTAGTATTTCAGAATTTATATGAAACATGTCTTCATTTTGATATAGTTACGTTTTTAAAACGTGCCTCCATAAAACTAAGTTATTTAGAATCAACTGTAATTAAAATAAATAAAATAAGTTATGAAGTGATAAGCCAAATTGATACATAAATAGTTCTAATTCGCTTAAAAGAAACGTAAAAAAAAACGTCATATAATTATTGACAGCAATAATTGAAATAACGAAAAATAAACTATGCACTAAAATTGAAAATTCATTGAAAAAAATGGTACAGAATTGCTTAGAAGAATTGCAAAAAATCGCAATGATGCCAATGGCGCTTAGCCAATTTTAGTTATAGGTATTAATTGAAAAAAAATAATAAGATGTGTACTAAAAAGCAAACTTAATGGGAAAACGGTACTTATTCATTTAGGAGAAAATTAAAAAACCACGATGTAACATTTTTGACATCAAAGAAAGATGCTTTTGAATTTTGTTAGTAAGTATTATTTAAATTTAAAATAATAAGATGCGTAAAAAGCAAAATTAATGGAGAAATGATACTAAGTCATTTTAGTAAAGGGTAAAAAATTACCAAACTGTTATTAACTCCAACCATGCTTAATTAATTTAGATGATATGTACTAATTGAAACAAAAAAGCTCAGTACTCTATGTACTGCATTTAAAACAAAACTAATTGAGAAAAAGTGCCAATTCGTTATGAAGAAACAGAAAAAAAGCCATACTATTGAAGGCCAATGATGCTTAATAAATTTTGGTAATATGCTGGGCTGACATTAAGGCAATTGGGAAAGTTCTGATAACTACCATGCATACTGTATGTTGTATTATGTTAGTATATTTATCACCTATTAAAACTGCATCAACAATTAGAAGATCTTATATTGTAGATACTGTGGGAAGAGGTTTTCTACGGCTCCTCTAAAGGAATAAGTATTGGAGAAAATTGCTTGATTACGGGTAATTTTGGCTATCATGAGTTGGTGTCAAATAGCAGCATCGTGCCAAATTATATTGAATTAAGGTAATCTTTTTTTGATGATGAGATGAACTTACAAAAAATCTACTGTGCTTAATCTAATAACATAAAACCACTGGGAAGGATAAAATTTATTAAGTAAAAAATTTAATTATTTTAGCTTTTTTTTCGTTGCGATGGCATATGTCTTTCAATTTTGCTCATGATACGTAGTGTTGTTCAGTAACATATTGATTATTTATTTCATTTCACCCCGTACGAATAACGGGTTTCCAGATAGTAGTTAAATAAGTTTAAAATGACGTTCAGGTTATGCTTTAAGCATTTCTGAATTAAATTAATGGAGTCTGTACAGATGTCTGTTGAGAGAGTCTGGTTTATATTTGCCTCATACCAGCATGATTCAAAGTATAACAGTGACACTTTTACCACATATGCTCCAGAAATGCGAATATTTCAATACATCCCATTTACATATGTTTTTTAAGTCAAGATTTAAAGTATAAGAATATCATCATATTTGCAGATCATCGTATGTAGGCACGTTGACTTCACATCTGTTGATTTCAGAGCAAATTTAGCAATTGAAAAGAGAAGTCAAAAGTGAAAAGGCAGTAAAAAATATTACCACCATTTTTCTCCTTTTCTTATTCTTTGGGCTGATTTAAGTATTATATAATTATTAAATATAATGGTAAGAATAGAAAAATGATATTAATATAATGTTAAACATGCAAAAATCAAACGTATAAATTGATATTAGAATACGAACATTTTGTTCTAACTATAATATAAATTTATGAAATATTTCGAAAAGGAACTTATTACCAAGAGAAATTACTATAACGCTTAAGTAAATATTTCAATAGATAAATAATAAAGTATCCAACTTCTGATATATCAGCTAAAACTTGATTTTAATTAAAACTTTTTAGCCAACTTATAACAATATTTTTTTTTGAATGAAGCAAAATAAAACCTTTGTAAGTAATAAACAAATCAATTTTGTTAAAATATTTAAGGCTCTAGAGAGATTAATTTAAGTAAGCTGTGAATAATGGTATTATGTATAAAAAGTACAGAATAACTAAATAATATACTCAATTCCGCAATAACTAGTTTAGAATTCAGAACTTTATTTACATAACCAGAGATTGGTAATTTTGTACAAAGATTGTTTTGAGTGTTCTAATTTAATTATTTTCTAAATACTAATTATATTTATTTTTACCTTAACAAAAATTGTACATTGACGTATGTACAAATTCTATATCGTTACAAAACTTAGAAATTTACAATATTGGAGAATAAATAACAGCAAGTAATTAATTTAGAGCACAATTATGTAAGCAAATTTATCTAAAGTTATTTTTTATTTACGATAAAGGAACGAAAACTGATTTAGAAATAAAATTTTACTTTTGTAATGATATATAATTTGGGTAATATAAGGGACAGAAAACTCTGCCTTTCACACAATATCTCCTTCATAATTACATTAAATTCAAGTATTTATTCGGAAATCATGTTGACAAATTTCGGTTTTAATTTAATACTATTCAGAAATGCTTAGCTATATATTTTTGGAAAAAAAAAAGAATTTTATTTGATTTAAGCAATGCATGAGCATGTTGTAATGTTATTACAAACATAAACGCCCGTCTTTTTATTATACTTATTAATTTTTAAGTCAAAAATATTTTTTGGCAAATACTGCTAAATAGTGTGTTTGTAGCACTGCAGTATGGGAAAGAAAATCGATTATTTAAGAAGATATTTTTTTTTTAAATTTGTATTTGACATTAAGCCTATGTGCGTATTCTTAAACGATTGGAAACAGTAATTTGCTTAATATATTTATTTTTTAACAAAAAGATTTAGAATATTGTTTTCGTGAATATTATTACCACATAGTGCAGTATTTATAGCAAACGGAGAAATGAATTCTGATGAAAATACCGTTGATTGTGTGGTAATGGTGTGTCTATTGAAAAAGACATATATATGATAAACGAAACCAAAATATACAGTATTTAAACCATTCGTTTTGTCATGTTTCCGTAGGTATGGTAGCGGTTTATCGAAAATTCTGGTCTTAAAAATTATAGTTCACACACATTTAGTAAAAATACAAAACTGCAAAGTAAATTTAACCGCATTTTTACATTACACATTTAGTAAAAATACGAAACTGAAAAGTAAATTTAACCGGACAAATGCTTTTTTTATACCTTGCTCTGAAGTATAATGATAAAATTCCTAAGTTCGATCTTTCTTACTAAACGGCATGGTAATAAAACCATATTTAATTGTAATTTTCACAAAAGAAATCTTTACCAAAGCGCTATGCATACCTTCCAACTTTTAAACTTTCTTTTTTTTAAAAAAAAAAAAAAAAAAAAAAAAAGAAGAACTTAGTGGTAATCAATTTCTGAGACCATAAATTTTTTTGTCGTATACCTGTTTAGGCAGTGGGGGTGCGATTGTTCCTGTTTTTCAGTGGAGCCATCTATGGCCAGGAATTCAACTTATGCCACGCCATTCGCATCCGTGACCACAACCCGTTTATAGGGCAGGTCACATTCACACGCATTCACACACAAAGGAGAAAGGACATAGAACACAGAGAGAGAGAAAGAAACATCCATGCCTTGCCCGGGATTCGAACCCAGGACCTGTCTGATGCAAGGACAGTTCCCTGCCCCCTACTCAGGCCGGTCGGTGAGATAATAAATGTTCCTCATAAAAAAAATTCTGTAAACAAGAATCAGGAAAAATGAAAATAAAGTTTTTTGCTGTTGCTACTTTATAAATCTTATAATATAACTTGGTTGGGGTGTTCATACTTTTCTATGGTGGTTAGAGCTGCCAGTTACAGTCAGGGAGGTGGATTCTTTCCGGCTACTAGCGATTATCTCTCACACTTTCCTCTACATTGGTCATAACGGACCGGCAACGAATAGGCAACTACTTCGCAAATAAAAAAAAAAGCAGTATTACTCTATTTCACCTTGTTCACTTTTTTTTCTCCAAAAACATAACTGTCTTGGTCTCAAACCAAGTGATTTTTGCAGGCAACGCTCATGCTTGAAAACGAGCCAGGTTCTCCTGTTCACAAAAGGGGGAGTGAGGGATGGGTACCATATACGGCTATTTAACTCACCCTGATTGGGACGTACTCCTTATTCTATGGTTTCTAGAACAGTCGGCTACGTGCGTAGAAGTGCTTATTTCATTCTCTGCTGGTAACTAACGATAAAATCTTACATACTCCTCCTCACTTGCAGAAAAAATACAGAAAAAACAGAAAGAATACTTAAGTCAATCAGATTTTCATGTTCAAAATCGACGTCGAACTTTTGCAATTTTACTTAATGATAATGAGTAAAACCTTGATAATCTAAAAATAATTTAGATTATAATATATTAAAATTGAAAAGCTTCTTAATGAAAGCTAAAAGTAAAATTATTCATAAGAAAACGCTTTGAAGTTTTTAATAGAAAGTCTCAAAGCTTATCAATAATGCATATATATGCATAATTTAGATGCAGGCTTATTTTGAGAACGATAGCAAAAAAAAAAAAAAGATAGCATCAAAAGAAAAATAAGCTGCATCTATCAACAGTAACATTTTTAAAAAAGAAAGAAAATGTTTTTATTTTTTAATTTAAAGAAGCAAGAGCACATTACGCTTAGTATCTAGGTTCTATTTTAATTTAAAATCCACGCCAAATCGTTGCCTTAAAACATAGAAAGGGACTCGGGAAAAGACACAAGATCATTTATCTGATACGAAAACTACTCAACATAACAAAAAGCAGTTCCACTTGACATTAAGAACGACTAATTAACTGTCATTGCTTGGGTACATGTACCCTAGAGAAAAGTGTTTGTTGGAATACAGCCAGCCTCTTAGACTTACGATCTGAATTTTCTTAATTATCAATGATTTTGATTTGGACGTTGTTTGAAGAAAAAATATTTTGACAATTTTGTTGCCGATTACAAGCGCATTAGAAATTAATCTTGATTCTGAAACTTGCGATAATATTTGCTGAGAAAAATAATTCAAATATTACTATTTATAATGTTTCAGTAAAAACCATCAGCTAATGATAAAAGCGAAAAGTTTCTGATTTAAAACAAAGATTAAATTTTACGTAAGGTAGCTTCATTTAACTTATATACTTAATTTCTTATTATTTCATGATTTTTATCATCTTAAAATGTGTTTAATTTGCTTCATTATGCAAGGAAAAAATATTTTTCTATTAAAAAAAACTATATAATTATATATGATATATTTTTTGTAGGTGTGATATATTTATGTGTCAAGCTTTAGGGCCAAATGTGTGTCTAAAAAAATAGTACACGTAACATAATATTTTTCACGAAAGCAGACTAAATGTACATTTTCTATCGATTTTAAGTAACTGGGTTGAAATCTTTCATCTCACAGGTGAAGTGATGCTGCAAAACGGCAAAGATTAAATGCATGCGAATTCAATCTGCACGAGATCTCTTTTTAAAATCCACGTAGGTAGGAAAATTTTATCACTTTTATATTGAGTGAATTTTGTTAAATATAAAAAAATAATAACATGAATTAAAAAGAACGCAAATTGTACGATCCATTCATAGTGACACTCTATATAAAAATTATGACTAATTTACTTTATTTCAGCATTTATACAATTTATTCGCAGATTAAAAACTGCCTGAAAAGTTCTGTTGAGACTTTTTATGGATAGATTTAGAAACGAAAAGAAATACTAAAGACTGGCATGTGCTTAAATCAAAAATGTTAAGCGAACATTTACATTGGTTGAACAATATACGTGAGCGCAATTTGCATAAATTATTTCAAATGTGTAATTGATGAGCTTGACGTCACTAAAGAACTAGGGCCAATTCGCTAATGATTTCTTTAAAAACAATATAGTTTCTTTTAGATCAGTGTTCTATTTTTTCACCAGTCCTGTGCTTTGCTATAAATTGTGTGCAGAAAGCTGTAAATAGTCTTGTAAAAATAGTGCTTACCTGACAACTGAAAAAAAAGCATTGCCTATTTGCAAACTACCAACTACCTAAAGTGCAATGCTTAGTACTGTCATCTTAGTTCATAGTAAAATAGTCCATGACCTCATGCATACTGTTTTAGTGGTAGGAGGTAAAAGGTAAAAGGTGAATCTTAAATATTACGATTTAGGAAAATAGGGATATTATCTCTCTTAAAATTCTTTTTTTTTGTTATCTTAACTTTTCATCCTTTTTGCGCTATATATATATATATATATATATATATATATATATATATGTGTGTAATATCGAATTTCTCATGCGAGTCGTTCTATATTAACTGGTAAGCTTAAAACATATGTTTCTTATCCAGTTTAAGATGTAGAAGTCGGTCTCTCACAAAGAGCCATAAAAAGTCAAGATAAACCAGATAAGGCCAGATAAAAGATTATTTTCCGAAGTTAATGGGCAATAATTCGTCGATGAAGATAGTCCCAGAAACTTCCCACCGTCAGAGTGGCGATATCCTTTTAGCGAATCAAAATCTCTAAATTTTATCAATTGAATGACGTTTCATTACGATAAGAAGATCCCTGCAGCCACTCCCCTTCAGAATCTCACTTTAAAAGCTCAGGACAGGCAAAACTGCGTGTCCTTTTAATATTTTCAATGGCTAGATAAAGCTGGGCCAAATCCAAACAATCCCTGCAAAGGGGGAAACCTGATGTAAATATCCCACGCATAATGTTTGCAATACTCCATCTAATGAAATAAAATGCCTTTTTAACAGAAGCCGCCTTCAATTATCTGGCCTTTAAAGACGTAACATATATATATATATATATATATATATATATATATATATATATATATATATATATATATATATATATATATATATATATATATATATATATATATATATATATATATATATATATAGGAAGGAACCATAAATTATTAAAAATTTTGTAGCAGAAATCAAATATTAGAAATAACGACAGGGAAACAAGAATGACTAAAATAAAAAAAGTCATTGTAAAATAGAAAGTATTTGCAAAATAAAGGATAAAAATAACAATGAAAGTATTGATAACATAGCAGCATTATCAGGGAGCAAGAATTACTATGCAGTCAGTGCAGAAGCAGTATTTGCTGCCTCTAACAAACCACCACAAACAACCCGACTGCCAGAAGAATAGTAATAAAATAGAAACAAGAACAAGTTAGTCATTAATAATATGGTAATATACCGAAATATCAAAAATCAAAGAAGAAGTATATATATTTGACCAAAGGGAAATTCGATCTTTCAGATGAAAGTCTCATATCGAAGACAAGGGTATGATATTATATTATATACAACAATGGAAAACCAGATTTCAATATCTAGATCGCAGAAATCTATGGAAACTAGGATTTAAATATCTAAAATAATAAAATAGGAAAGAGAAAAAAATGAATGAAACCAAAATAATCAATTAGAAATATACACAAGCATTCTATGTTTCTGTTGCTATTTCGATTTATGTCATGCGCTTTGTATTAGTATGCATTTTTTTTTCAAATATTTTTCAAGTTATAACATTTACAGTCTGGCGCTGCGGTGGTATATATATATATATATATACATATATATATAAATAGAAAAATTCTAGAATGATATGCCTTAACTATATGTGTGATTCAGAAATATAAAGATAGTTGTAAACATATATTTTAGATTGTGGGTGGTTATCAAAATTGAAACGTTTAATAAAACACTTTTGATATAAAACGCGAAAAATGAACAAAATAGATAAATTCTCTTCTATCTTTCTTCCAAATCCTTGGCACTGAAACTCCAAATATTCTTTCCATTTCCAAATATTAAACTTTACTTGATGTGTACTTGGAATCCCTTTTCAAGAGATAGAGCGCAGGGATGTTTGAAGAATTGAAAATAGAAAATTTCAATATGTATCTCGTTCTCTAACAACCTAAAAATTTGATAGAAATAAAGATGTGGTTTTCGATGTATTTAATATGAAATACTTTACTTTGATGTTATGCAAAAGTATCGTGTTACTTTAAGCCATACAAATTTACTGCGATGTTTTACTCTTTAAATATACTATGTATCTATGGTTCTACGTCTATCATCTATTAAATTTTCTGAGCCTTACATAAAATAAGCAAGTATTTGCTTTGAGTATAATTTTGAAAACTCTACTTTGGAATTGCATTGGTCAGAATTTATTCCTTGAAAAGGAAATAGCTAGTATTATGCATTCACATTTAACATACTTTGATAATTTTAAGTGTGTAAGTTAATAAGTTAATAATCCCTTTACCTTCCACGTATCTTACAACTCTAAGAAATTACCTTAAATCCATAAAAAAATAATTATTATACATAATTACAAATCATTTAACCCTTTGATGCAGGCAGAATTTTTATTACACTTATCTTTCATATTTTTTCATTTTTAGGACATATTTAGGTCCAAATAAGTTTAAAATGTTACAATTAGAAGTTTAATAGTTCACGGCTATGAAATACAGCAAGAAACACAGTGTCTTGTTCTTCAAATGAAGAAAAGGTAAAATCTAGGTAAAAGGTAAGGTTAAGGTAAAAAAATAAATAAATGAAAAGTAAATTTTTCCGAAAGCAGCTTACTTTCAAGCAATGTTTTTTTTTTAATACATTTGTATTTATTTTCAGTTATTTATACCTAAATTTCGTTGATTTGCAAAATAAGTTATTGATTAAAGTTTTGAATATAAATGTAAAGAAAACTGGTTTTCAAACTAGTTCCTTTTTCTGATTTTATATTTTAGTACAAATTAATTCCGATTATTCAACAGTTTTTTTAGTAAATAGTTGACTGCTTGTTCTAGTTAAAAATACAAAAATATATCTTTACTTGTAATTAGAGAGTCAGAAAAAAAATAAAGTAAAAGGGACACCGATGTCCCATCTGTGTCAAAGGTTAAAAGTGGAGACAAAAATTGATATATTTTTGAAATTAACCAATATACGTTGAAATACTCTTAACTATTATCATCTGTAATAATACTCTTAACTATTAGCAAAAATAACTTCCATACTTTATGAATTTCAAGACTTTGACTCCTTACAAAACTTTCAGGTTGTTATTAAATGTTTCTTTATGTACTGTTTTACATACGTTTAAGTGCATTTGAGTAAATATCTACGTGCATTAGAGTATTTTAATTGGAATATATTATTAATTCCATCTTGATTTGATTATCGTAATTATAATTGAATGGTAGGTAATTTTAATATTATATTAAGTATGACGCATTTAGAGAGCACTACAGTTAAAATCATCAAAGTATCAAATACTTTTTTACATTTTATATCTCTTTGCTAAATTTTGAGGTTCTTAGAAAAATTCAAAAGTCTTTTTTATACTGTTTGATATACAATTATAGAAATTTTTTATGATTTTTCCTTTGGTATTTTTGTTTTAAAACACAATTTTCTCAGAATTTTTTAAAAAGGAAAATGTATTTTATCATAGTGATAATTAGTTGTAAATAAAGATATTTTTTAACCATCTAAACTGAGGGCATAAAGGCTAGTTAAATCTGTAAATTAAGCTTATATGTTTTCTTCCTTATTAGAAACTAAAGTTATAAAAGCTATACCTTTTAAAACTGAGCTATAATTTTCTGATAGTTAAATCTAAAAAAAAATGTACCTTTTCCATGATTTCTCTGAAAGTTTTCTACCAAGCTTTGCATTTTGGTCAGAAACTTTCTATAGTTGTTTATTTTATTCGCATAGCAATTTCGTTATGATGCTGCAATAGACTTAACTACGGGACATTCCTCTAAAAACGGAGGATTTATTTCAGTTTATCCGCATATATATAAAGCCCGTGTTTATCTCCCTTAAAAGGTATATACGACAGTTAAGATAGGAAAGTTAGGAACAACAGATTATTTTTAAGTGCGTAGGGATTCTCAACGAGTAAAACAATCAGCTTAATGGCAAAAACGCTTAACAAGCAACTTAATGGTAAAAGAAAGACTGAAAGTTAGATCAAACTTTTAAAGAAAATGACTTTTTCCATGGTCTTGTAATAGGTTAGTCCTTCAAGTGATACAGTACTAAAGTTAATGAAATTGCTTGATCTATAAATTTCACTTTACTACGTATCTTATAAGAAGAAGAATAAAAAAAAGAGAAAATTTCTTGTGTTCTCAAATTTATTAGAAAACTAATCAGATAGTTCGTATAGTAGTTAATTGCATTCTGTAATTATTTTTTCATAAGAAGCTTATTGGGTTTTAATTACGTTTTTGCGTGTGCCTCGTAGACGAAGGGAAAATGCATCGGCACACCATGTTACTTTTATTCTGTTTCTTTTAATTTATGAAGTTTTTTGAAAGTAGTAATTTGGTTTTTTTTCTAAAAAGACGGAAAATTAAATTTCTAAAAGTGATCTTTGACTTGCTTTTAGGATATTACAAAAAATAAGACGTTTTTATTATGAAATAACTATTTTTCTATTTGATATTAATATCAACTTCATATATCTGTTGATGAGTTTTATCTTCACTCATTCATATTTTTTTTAACTTATTCATATTTTCACTTATCCATATTTATGAAGAGAATTTAGTTTGTCTTTGATTGTTTTTCCACTCACATTTTAAGCATGTTAATTTATTTTCAGTCTTATAATCTTAGATATTTGTTTCTAATAATTTAACATACTCAGTCACAATCATTGAAAACTATACTTTACTAAGTGTTTGATTAAAATGTATTATATTAAATTTCTTTTCTCTTTTCATATTATATAATATAGTTCATTATCTTTAAGTTTGTGTAAAAGCTGCTAGTGCGTATTTTTAAAATAAAATTACATGAGCTAAGTTATAGATGCTGCTAATATGTAAATTCAAGAAATTTTTATTTAAAATAGAAGTCATGCAATTCACATTACTTTATTTAAATATTTTAAGCTAAGCCAGTTAAACAGTTTTATTTAAAATTTTACATAAATTGCACTTTATGTTACTAGTATGAGATTGACACAGAACTTTTTTTTACTAATTCATTGCTTGTATCTTTTCTGTGTTTAAGAATAATCAACATTTCCTCAATTAAACCTAATTTATCTAAATAAATGAAGAATCATGCAGTGAATTTCTTACTGTTTCATAACTGTATGATGTACTGTGGAAAAATTTAAGTTTCTTGTTTATCTATATTATAATGACTCCACTCACGGAGAAAAAAATTCTTTTAATAATACCACACTGTATGGTAGCAACATTTCTAGTGAACGGGAAAAAATAATTCTACTAACGAAATAAAATTTTCGGTATTTAAGCCATTACATTTGTTATTTTCCCGTTCACACCATAACGGTTTAATGGAAGTTCTTGTTTTCTAAATTATAGTACTTATAATTCCCAAATTTAAAAAAAAATACAAAGCAAAAAGTAAATATGATTGAATATATGATTCTTAGGCCATGCCCTAAGACATCGTGTTACAATTAACAAATTTCACGATTTTTACTAAATTTTCTCACTTATTATAACACTCTATTTTATTGTTAATTTCACCAAAATCATAACCGAAGAGCTTCGGTGAAAATTACCGAGATTTTGGTGTACTTACAGAGTCAAAAACATGGTACTAATAAGTTAAAAATCTAGTAATTTCAACCATAATGCTTTTCTAAGTGCACCAAAGCATTATACATTATATCATTTTTTACGTGATATGTCTAGGCATTTCAAAGTAATATTCAACTAGATGACTTCAAATATAATAACTTCGATTACTTCAGTGATGTCAAGCTCGTATCAGGATTGCACGCAAAGCACTTTAACTAAAAATTAGAGGAAATTATTAAGAAACATATCGCATTTCAAAATTTCCGTAATATTTATATTTGCTGAACGTGTAATAATTTCCATTCTCACTTCTTTAACTGAAGTTTCACCCCGACCTCAATGGAAAACATACCGTGAGTCATAATACTTTCGACAAAATTATGCTTAGTTCTAAAAGACTTATGGTAAATTGCAAGTTATGATAAAAAGTGTTGATTTTTTGTTTCTTATAATTGATTATTTAACTCTAGAAGCGCCGTTTATGTCATTTTGATCATTTTTTGCAGCTTCTTATTTTATTTTTGAAGGTACGAGTGAGCTTTGAAGCTCCTATTATTTAACTTTTCCGAAATTGTTTCTATGTATACTATATCAAAATTGCATCCCTCTCTGTTGATTAATAAAATAAGTCATTATGAATATGCCTAGAACTGTCAAAACGTGAAGAAAAAGTCTACTAAGCCTTAGTCTACTAAGCTACTTCATTTCTATTAGATTATGATTTTGTTATTTTGTCTAAAAGAAACCATATACATACTGATTATAAGCGGTTAAATTTGTTGTAATCCTGGACAGGATAGTATTTTTGGGGAACAGTTATTGTTGAGTAACTAATAATGAAAATTTATTGCATGTCGTTCAAGCCACATAGCTTTGATGTCAACTGGTATAAAGTCCAAAGAATATTTTTTTTGAATGGCTGTTCTTATTTGTGCGAATTGAGAAACGAGCAAATGACTTATTACCTGGAAAAGTATAACTTTCTAATTATGGAACTACACACAAACTCAGGTGGAGTGGAATTTGGTATTTAGCCTCAGAAAAATGTACAGATGTTTTTTTTTCAGAAAAAAACTACTACATTACAGGAACACAAGCGTTTAAACAAAACAAAAAATTCCCCAATTTCATTGTCCTCGTCATGACATTCATTTTTTGCACTGCAAAATGAAAAATAAATACTTAACTATATAGATGCAAAATAAAAAGCATTCTTTTGTTAGTTAAAAAACCACAAATTAGTACTTTGCGCACCAGATAGACACTATTTAATAAATTTCAGTCTCTACACGCTAATGCTTGTGATGGAACGTAACGTTTTAAAACATGTTGTGTGGTAATGTATATTATTTATATTCATGTTGCTTGTTTGTTTTCGTATTATTTGAGCAATTTCGAAAGAATAATCTGTATTACAATATTACATTATAAAGCAATATTATTAGTGCATTAATGAAAAAAAACGAAAAAAAATTATTAACCTCTAAGAAACTCTTACACATTGTTTTTTCAACACTATTCATCACTAAAAAATCATTTACTTTGAAAAACATCAATTTCTCATGAGGGTCAATTTGACCCCGTATGACGGATTTAGGTAAGTCCAAAATCCAGTTTTTCTATTCTTAAAGTTAATTTGATATCTTGAAAATTTTTTCTGCTGAAATGAGTTCTCATGTTTATTGATTTTCATATAAAGGATTTGTCATGAAATTTTGATAATTTAAAACTCTTATTAAAAATTCATATATGAATCATGTCTCTTGGATTATTTTTTTTCGCAAAGTTGTTCATCATATTTTCTGTTAAATTTTAATAACGTTTTTCTGTAAATAATTTTATATTAAAAAATAAAATCTTTTTAACCCATTATTTTATTTTATAACTAATTTATAAGCATCTGAAAAAAAATTAGGTTTGCAACCATTGAATATCTCTCGTCAATATCTGCTAGAGATATTTATACAATCTAAAATTCGAAAAACGAAATTCATGTTGTTTAAAAAGAAGATACGATTGTAAGGTTGAAAAAACTCAGATAAAAATTTATCTGGACTAAAATCGGATAAATTACTCTAATTTTATTTTTACGAAACTGTGTTTGAAACAGATTTGTAAATTGGTTAATTAAATTTTGAAAGCAGAAATAATTCAATAAAAGCGCCTCCGATTTGTGATTTTATGTTTATCTATAGGAATTTCACTTTTTCGAAAATAAATAATAATTTTTTAGGCATATTTTAAAAAAATAAGGCTTTGAAAAAAATATGTTTTTCAGTCCAAATGTATAAACATTAATATTCCTTTTGGTTTTGATGGATAGACTTAGTCACGGGGAAAAAAACTTACTTGACACTTCAACAGCGAAATATCTTATGGAAGTTGTTATTTTGACTTTTGATAAGAGTTATGTAGAAGGTTATTTTTAACTGCAGAAATTGAACGATGCTTTTAAAGATTTTAGAAAGTTGATATAAAAGTGTTTAAATGTATGAAAAGAGAAAACATGAAGAGTTTAGATAACAGTTTTGTATAAGCAAGCTTTTATATATTTCAGAAATGCTTAATAATTATCTTCTTATGTTTTAGGTTAACTGCATTTCTCTTTTTTTTCTTCCTTAGTTTCCTTTAAAATATTCTGTTCCGATTATATGTTTAGATATATGAAATAGCATTCATTACACTCTTTGAACAAATCTTTTGCTGCATTTACACAAATACTAGACCTTACCTAATTTGGGTGTGGGTATTTTAAATACGAAATTAGTTTTGGTCCTAAAGTTAGAGATTGTTTTAATGGCATTTTTAGTCTATTTTATGTTGAAATATGTAAGTTTGAAAAATTTATCGGTAAAAGTGGGTCGGGAAACTGTTGCTACATACTTCTAGGGGAGTAAAGGCACATAATCAGGATTGAAATTGCATGGTGAACCATGCCCAGAAATGTCGTCTTCTATGCAGTTTTTGTCCTGATGATGCCTCTTACCTCTCCCAAAAGTTTGTCACCATATGTGTGCCACCCCTAGTAAACCTCAAAAAAATAGACTAAAAATGGTAACTATTTTTGGTAAATTACAACATTCACAGTTTTATGCATTAAAATTTTTAAATTAAGGCTTACATATAAGTTATATGCTTATCAGATTCAATATAAAATATTTATAATTATGATCAACAACTCATACAGGCCCTAAAGAGTTTTAAAAAAATAATGAAAGTACAATGCACCATTCACTTCAAAATCACATACAACACTGGAATTACATATTTCGACAGTTATACCTATACTCAAATTGAAAACAGTACAGTACTATGAAAATAGTACTATTTAAAACATTTTATTAAAATGTGTAATTAAAATCAATGCTTATTCTTACAACTTAACTCAAATCTGATAATATTGTAACGAATGAAAAATATTTAATGAGCACATTTTTAAAAGATGTCCAATATCTACTTTTTTAACTGAAACACTGCTTAGTTAATAACAGAAAAATGGTTCAATGACTTAAAAAAAATTATAAAGAGGAGAAAAAAAGAAAAGTTGTACATCAAGTAGTAAATATAAAAATAAACATACATAGTTTAGAATTAATTACAACGTTCATATCAAATACTTTGAAAATGAATTCATTTTTAAATATAAATACAGAAAAAGCATTTATTACAATTAAAAAATGACTGAAATATATGTTATTTCCTATATAAGAGCTTATAGTACACAACAAATGCTCCAATGCTTTTATAATGCTCTAATTCCTTAAGAACATGAATGAAAGATTTCAGATTTAAAGTTTTAAAGGCATTTAAACTAATAAATATTCATTTTTCCACAGAGTATAGAAATTGTGTTATATTTCCAAAATATTTAAAATTGAATACGAAATCCTCAATGCTTAAGCAAATTTGCATTTTTATTTGCATTACAATCAATTTAGTGACTCTCGGGGCTGAAAATGAAAAATGTAATATGAAAATAAGAATAAAAATGGTAAGCATTTAATAAAACTAATTATATAATGTATTGGTAGTAAAAAGGATTAAAGCGTAGTTAGTGTTATTACTGTAAAAATAAGCATGGTATAATAGTAAGTATAAAATGTATTAGTAAACAAAAATATTTAGGAATAATACATAATCTGGCTTGGGAATTGTAATCGTAAACATGAGGTAATTGAAAATAAAAAGTCTATGGTTTATTTCATGCTGTGATAGTTATTTAACTATAGTAAATTTTTTACTAAAAATTAAACCGAAGTATACGGTATTTAAACTATCCATATGGTAATTTTATCGCTGTTGTTACGGTTTACCGGAAATTATACTTTTCAAAATTATATTACTTATTAAAATACATTTAGTAACAAATACAAAACTCAAAAGTAAATTTAACCAAACAAATAATTTCTATGCCATGCTCTAAAGTATCACGTTAAAAATTACCAAAATGATCTTCAGGACTCTCTATCAATTTACGATTTATTTGGTAAATTTAACCTTTCGATGTCTTTTCCTCTTGCAGAAAAAAGAAGGGTACGGTTTATTTAAAATGACAGTTTTTTTTAAATGGTTGATAAGAATTAGACGATTGTTAACTATTTCTCATTTTAATATAATTTCTCAATTATAACAGGGATTAAAGGGACAAAAATGATGGCTTTAAATGTTTAATTAAATTGTTTTAAAGATAATAAACTCAGATATATTATACTCTGGTGACTGTTTTACCCATCTTTCATAAGGGTGTGGGACTTATTTATTTATTTACGTACACATTTGGTTTCTTTGTAAATGCAAATAATGGTTTAAAAATAATTTTCAGTTTGAAAAATAGATTGCCCAACTTTTCAAAAAAACAGCATGAATATACATCGAATGCTAGAGCTGGATTCAAACCTAATACATAAACGCTTCTTAGCGGTTAACGCCCATATATTATTGGGGTCGCCATTGTCGTACGGTGTTGTCCTTCTGCCATCGGCCAAATACTTAGAAGCGTAACGGTAGTAGTCTCAACATAGTGCTGCTGTTTTCCTCTTATTTAAGCTATATGTTACGAAATTTGACAAGAGACAAGTAATTATTTGCATTATGCGCATGATTATATAGATGTATCTAAACTGAAATTATTTATTTTCTGTCACACATCCATCGTTATGCTATCATTCGAACCTGTTACCTGCATTTTAAATAGCGTTTTGTGGAAAGACAAGACTGGTGTGAAAATAATTTTAAAAAAAAAGACATTGCTATTCCAACAATTTATATTGTTACATATATTTATAATTTTATATACCCTGATGTAGTATCTGTTAAATATAAGCTATTTACTTAGTTCAGCCTTGTACAAGCATTTGTGCATTGAAAAATTTATATTTTTTTATAACTTTAAATGTTTGTAGATACTAACTTACCAAAACGAAAAACAGATAACCGACGAGAAACCAAGTTAACTAGTGTTTTTTAAATAAAATAGAGGTGAACAAAATGAAAAATTTTCTGTCATCTCAAACTATACTAGCAATGTTAAAATTACCGACTTTTGATTAAAATTACCTATTTTTACCGCATTTACTACCAATCAGCATGGGTAAAAAAACATATTTTATTGTGAATTTTACCGAAAAGACATTGCCAAAGCGCTTGGTAAAAATTACCTGGTATTTTGGTATTCAAATAAAGCCAGAAACTCGTTTAAAATTGCTGTTGAAAAAAATCGGTAATTTGAGTTTAGCTTCCATAAAATCCATTTTAACGTAAACTAATATATCGTAAATTTTACATTAACGTTTATTTAAAGTGACTGGTTCAGTGATTTTATGGTAACTATTACTGTACACTTCACGGTAAATCAAATTTTTTATTCCTCCATAACATATATGAAAATTAATTTTACTGTAAAAAGTACCGGCATCCTGAGTGTCTAGATTTTCGGATTTTTTTACAGTGTACACTTATTTATTGTACTTACCTTGGAACATTACGAATAATGTTCCAAGGATAATATGATGCATTATGGATACAATTCGAATATTAACCTACATTGAATAAACTATTTGAAAGTAGACTGTTTTCTTAATAGTGCAACGAATTTACTACAAAACATAATCGAATTAGAGACTTTTTAAGAGCATTTTCCTTCCCGTATACCTTTTAATAAAAAACTAAAGTTATAAATGATAAAAATATCAAAACTTCACCAAGTGATGGAAAATTAATTCTGATATCTTTATAAGAGATGACCTAAATTCAATGTATCACAGAGCAATTTCAGGAATAACCTTCTCCCTGATCTTCAGGTCAAATTTGTTCCACAAAATAAGGGTTAGGCGTCTTGCCTTATAAATGATTAACGATGTATAGGAGGTCGATTAACGAAGTTAACTTTGCTTTCACGAATCTGCACCAGCCGTTGATATGCTGCCGACCGACTGAGTTAATTCACGTTTGATGGTGCTTCCTCTAATGATGTATGTGCAGTGGACGGTAAATGCGATTACCTGCAGCTAATTTTTAAGCAATTTGTTTCACCATTTGCTGCTTGAGTTTAGGCTCAGAAATGATTGGCCTGTGTTCTAAGAGATTTAAAGGGTACAATGTTGTTCCGATATTGAAAAATATTGATCATTGATTATTCGAAGAGCTGAGTAGAAATACTGCATTTTCAATAAAGATTTGGAGCACGCAAATCGTGCTGCGATTTGTCTCCTTTTTAATATATATTTTAAATTATAATTAAAAAATTTCTTTGAAACATTTGTTTATTAAATCGTTACCTTTAGATAGATAAAGAATTGTGTTCGCGTTTATTAATACTGAATTCTTGTTTCAGTGGATTAAGTTGTGAATTTTTGTTTTAGTCTTGCTAAGTTGTGAATTGATTTGATGTCCATCTGCGCATTAAAAATTTGAGTGTATAGTTGCCATCTTTTTTAGCTTTGGGGTACATTGTAGGCATTAAATACCACCATTTTTGGTGTTGAAGTGCATATCGTGGAGGTACTGAATACATTCTGAAGAGCAGAGTTAGAGATATCAAGCAAGACAAAAGATAAATAAAATTGACAAAATAACAATAGTTTCATAGAATCAGTGATTAAATTTTTAAAAATGTGCTTATTTGTTTAAATGAAATATTAAATTGTTAAATTGTTTCTAAAGCGTATGAAAATTGTGTTATGTGTTGTCTTGTCAGTAAACAAATTAGAAACACTTTTAAGATATTCACTACTTTTAGATATATAAAGCAGTAGTTTCCTGTTTTAGTCTTGTTAAATAGTGAATTGATTTGATGTTTACATACACTGTGAAAAAAATTGGTTTATAGTTGCCACCAGTTTCGATGTTGAGGTAAAGTACAGAGTTGTGTGCAAAAAATTACATAAAATTGACAAAATAACTGTTATTTGAAAGAATTGGGGTGAACATATTACTAAAATTGTGCTTTTTAAACGAAATGTTTGAGCAATGAAGCGATTAAATTGATTCTAATGCGCATGAAAATCAGTGTTGTCAGAAAACAAAAAATGAATAAATAAATAAATGAGACTATAACAGTGAGAGAGTAAATGGAAAATAAGACTACATGCACTGTAAAAATTTCAGTTTACTTATACACCCAAAAATGTTTTACAGTGTATGAACTAAAAATAATTTATTGAGGTAACTATTTTTCATTAAATTGCATAAATGATTTTGTACAAAATAAACCATTTCCAATTAACAGTCTGTCAAAAAACAAAAGTTTTTGACCTGTCTAACTTGTTTGAAAAAATTGGATTAAAACTTCAAATGTTTGTTTTCTATGACTTTTATTCTGTAGTTAAGTATTAATATGTAAGTATATTTCTATTAAGTACTTAAAAAAAACAATCAGTGCTACCATGATTAAAATTTAAAAATTCTCCTTTTGAGAAATATAAAAAATTATTCAAAGTTCACCTGCAACCAGAAAATTTACTGTTGTAGCAAATTGCGTAAATAGATGTACACGAATTGTTTCAAAGTGAAACATTTCCAGTTAACGGAATACTGTTTGATACTGTCAAAATGGGTCATAAAGAAAAGTTTGTGACCCGTTTTAACACTGACACATTGAAAATCACAGTTATTTCCAACCGATTGTTAGGAAAAATAAAGTAGCATTTGAGTTTAAAATTCAAAACATTCTGTTGTCCAAACTATTGGAGCTATATTTTCCAGATTGTGGTTACAGCCCATATTTTGAGGCTTAAAAATTGTTGGATAAAAGACTTGTTTATTCAGAAAAATTATGTCACGTCAGAATTTAAAGTATCATTTGAACAAATAGTATAGTATATTTAAGAGAAGTCCTGCGAATCAGTGAGATAGTATTTTAACACTTGAAATTCCAATCAGTAGATCAAAAGTTATCCAGGTCGTGTTATATAAATTTTTTTGCTTCGCTATGTTCTAAAAAATATTGAGTTTATCTTAAAGCAATTAAAATTAGTTATTAATAAATGAGCAAATTCAATATAATCTGTACATTATTTAATTGCATATCTTTTTAATAAACATTGCCCTATTTCCATCAAATGGGCATTTCTTTTTAATTTTATAATCGAACTAAATCGAAAACAAAGCAATCATTTATTGTATAACATAAAATGATCCCTTTAGAGTACCGCAGAAATGAAATTGGAAATATATTTACTCATTAAAATAATTTTTCAAACTTTTAAGACTTAAGAAAAATAATTAGTTTTCTTTTAACTTAACATTATAAACTGGAAACTTATCAGAGGAACTAAAAACAATAAGCGTAAAAAAATTAAAAAGGACGTGGCAGAAAGAGCAAGTTTTTAAATAGAACGCTCAAGAGAAGGGGATAAGATTGAAGGATATTGATTATTTGCTTTTGCCATGCAGGAAACTGCTTTATTTTTCTGTATAATTATGCGCAGAAAAAAAGATTACGCATGTGAGCAGATTTTTTTTCAATTCTTTACCTGCTTATTTTCAAAACTTTTTGAAGATAATGACTAGTTATTATTTGCAATTGTTTAAAAAAGGAAATAAAAATTCTTTTTTTGAATCTTTATTTATCTTTTCTCTTTATTTTGCAAAACATTGTGACATAGATAATATGAAATAGAAAGGTGCTAAATCGGATATCCTGATTATTTATTAAAAAAAAGTACAAAGCTCAAAAATTACAAAATGCAGTTTAATATTTTGTACCAAAATTTTTATTTAGTGAAAAAACTTTATACCAAAATTTTATTTTTAATATTGATAATTTTCCTTAATAATTTCTTATTACCCGAAATATTTATTGAATCATAGAATTAGTAGGTAATAATCACGTATGGAATAGCATATTAAGTCAATATTATTATCTTATATACTTTCTTTTCTATATACTTTTACTTCACTTTGGCAGACAACAACGGATTTTTAATGGAAATGTGGCTCTATCTAATTGGCATTTCGTAATATTTGGATGACAATGGAAGTGTCAATATAAAATTTGACAAAAAGTAAACCCAAATTTGTAATTTATAGCCAAATATTCTCGAGCAAACAAGAGATAATTCTACGTAAAAATCAATTTAATGGACCAAAACGTTTGTCTAGGTGCAAATTAATAAAAATGTTGTTCTCAATTTTCTAAAGTATAAGTCAGTTGTTTTTATACTTACAACATGCAAACAACTTAGTAGAGGAACAATCATTTTGTCTTACTTTACTTTTCTATGAAATAATCATTAAGTTAATGGATGATTGAGCAAATTTTATATAAAAGAAGGCATATTTATTTCCAATTAAGAGTTTATTTAGGACGATGCTCAAAATAGAACAGTCTCGAATTTCAGAGCAACCATCTTTAGCATTCCACATAGTACTTATCTCTCTTTCTTCTTCTCCAGTCATCCGCATTTCTAAGAAACAACCCAAGCTCAAAAATTATACCTCGTTTCTAAAGTTTGAATACATTTCTTTTATGTCTTTTCCAGACTAAACAAAGCTTTCTTCTGAGTTCGTATATTGGGTAAATTATCAAAAACAACTGTGCGCTTTATTTGTTTTGGAAAACATTGTGAATTAGTTAATCTAAGTAAGTTTTATAATTGGAAACTGAATAAAATGACTAAACTATAAAAAAGAGTTTCTTAAAAATACCGAATTTTTTATTAAATTCCGAAATTTATTTTAAAGTAAATAATTCATCTTAATTTTTTTTGTGTATTTAAACTAGAAGTAAAATGCTTTTATGTTAAACAAAGCAATAAGATTTTATCTTAATTCTCTTATTTTGTCTTGGAGTAAAGCAAAAACACATTTGTTAAATACCCTTCTTCCCATTTTTTTAAAAAAAATTGTTCTCAATCACGGCTGGGAAAACTTTTTAAATATGTATGAAAAAATCATTCAACTCTAAATGATATCTTCAATAAGGCTCACATGATCATGAGCTTGAAATTATTTAATGTTAACATCATGAATACCATGAAAAAGAAGTTCAAATTACGTCAAATCTTACATCTAAAAGTCGAAATCATAAAATTACAAAATTCGATGGTTGGAATTTTAGTTACGTTATTTAAACGAGAGACATTACTAAATAAAATTCAGAGAAAAATTATCAAATGATCAAAAAATGTTACATTGTCCAAAGCAAGTGTATTGATATTTCAAACAAGTGTAACTCAGATTAAGCAAAAAATTTTGTTATTTGAAAATTAAAAAACTCATATTACGTAGGGTTTACATTTTAACCTTTTGTTTGGAAATCCAGAATATTTGGAAAAACATTATTGTTATTGATTTCATTATCAGTATTTACTGCATTTATTTACAGTATTTTCTCATGATTTTTAGTTGTATTAAGCACCATCATCCTAATAGACATTTTTGAAAGTAATTAAATCCAAACTAAACAGATTAGTTTCATCAAGTTTGAAATAAAGTCAGTGCAATTTATTATCAAACGATTATAAAAATCTGAAAATTTAGATAAATTTAAATTCGGGAATTCTCCCTTTTTTTAATTAAGTTTCACTTAATTTGTCCAATTATATGCTGCGTTAATAATTTTTTCAAAAATACAAAATTTAGAGAAAATGAGACTTTGTTTCATTTTTATCTAAAGGAAACAAAGCCTACAACAAAATATTAAAAATAAGAAAAATTGACACACCGCAAACAAATATTAATGAAATCAATTACATGATATTTTTAGTGCATATTACTTCAAATATGTTTCGAATGCGATTTATCTGAATAGATATGAAAAATGTAAGGAAAAACTAGAAAATTAGTGTCGTTATAAATTAAAAGTGAAGTTCTCTCACAGTTGCCAAACATTGTGCGAATGAACTTTTGCGTCTGTAAAATCCAAAAATAATTGAGCACATTTTTTTTCAAAAAAAAAAGGAGCGAAAATCTTGCTCCCAAGAATCAATTGAGCGAAAATTGTATTTATCTTTTTTTAAAAACTAAGCGAAATTGTATTTCGTTTAACTTTATTAGCATGCTTGAATTATTTTCGCGTGGAAGTGACAGTACTGTTGCTCCTTAACTTAGCTGGAGACAAAATCGATTTTTGTTACTTGTAATTAAAATAAATTTCATACTATAATAATACAAAATAAATTTCATACTATGAAGAAATATAAGCAGTGTTTTCCAATTTTACGTAAAAAGAAATTTCTTTTTTGTCTATTTTTAGTATCCATTTCAATTTAGCGTAAGACAAATCAATTAAAATAGTATAATGTTTATAATTATAAATTTTCTACATCTGTTTTTAACTCTTGAATTAGAATTGAAAATGAATTAAAAATATTTTATAGGAATTATTTTTAAAATTTCATTCCGAAATAGAAATTAGTATACTGTGTAAAACAAAACGAAAAAACAGTTAGGAAAAATAAATTCCTTTAGACTATTATATGCGGATTTATTTGTTTAAATTTAAAACTAAACGTTTTAGTTTGTAAGTTTTTATTTGTATTTGACTCTTAATTTAATTAAACATTTAATTTGAACTTAACGAAATCTTTATAAATAGTGTAGAATTGCTGTTTTACCTAATGTCTTTTTTGGTTGATTTCCCTTTTAAAAACAAAATCTCGAATGTAATTAAACCAGCATATTGCGGTTATATCACTAATAGGCATTTAAATAAATTATCAGCCATTTAAATGAAACAATATCTACATTCAGAATATATTATCTCGAATGATATGTTTCAATATACTGGAAAATATTTCCTTAAAGTAAAATAAACAAATAAAGAAATAATAAAAATCGTAACTTCAATATACATATAAATAGCCCTATCCACTTGCGAGTGAAAATAGATAAATCATGCTTTGTATTAAACAGAATAAAAAAAAAACTAGAAACAGAGTTAAAACACCGATATGAGTTAAAAATACTTATAAACTCCTTTTTTTTACTTCTCTTTGGTTCTTTTTTTCTGAAATATAAATACACCATAAATAGCACTGATTGGTATCAGTATTTTTGAAGTATTTTGATTTTTAAAAATTTGAGCACATTTTTCAAAATATGACTGCGGGTTTGACTGTACTAGCTTTC
The DNA here is from genome assembly GCF_982258835.1 of Parasteatoda tepidariorum. Taxonomy (NCBI): domain Eukaryota; kingdom Metazoa; phylum Arthropoda; class Arachnida; order Araneae; family Theridiidae; genus Parasteatoda; species Parasteatoda tepidariorum. The sequence continues at coordinate 64,276,355 of NC_141757.1, read as the reverse complement.
TCTTTTGCTGTGAGATTCCTTTAAAAACCATATTTGCACTTTTCTACTAATTTAAAGTACATAACGAATCAATATGACCCGATATTTGTTGTTGATTTTTTTCTTATTTTGCTAGGTGCATGAAGAAAAAACAAATTTCTTTGTAAAGGAATTGAAATTTATAGTGATAAACGCTTATTTCAAAACTTCGAAGCCTGTTTGTACTCAGGCTTGAAAGTAATCAGTATACATCCGACAAAATAAAACATAAAATCATTTCAAAGGATTACTTAGAGAATCTTCGTCCACATAACTGCATCACCCTCTCCTTATTTATGATTTTTATATTCGATTTTTATACGTCATTCACTAATAAAGAAAAATATCAACATTTACGAAAAAACAAAAACAAAAAAAAGCACAAATATTTTTCATTTGACTTTCTTTCCGAAATTCTTGTAAATTAAATCAACACATTTTCTATTTGCGGCTACTTTTTACCCGGAGTCGACAAAGAAATGTCCCATGACTTTTACTAGCGTTTTTCTTGGAATCTAGTTTTTTGTTCCTATTTTTTCAGTTTTTTTAGTTTTTTTCAGTCCTCCTTACATCGTTCGCTTGCCTCCAGAGACTCAAAATATTTGCATTTGTTTCACATTCTGGTTTTTCTCAAAAGATGATGTTTTTTCAAAGGAAATAAAACTGTTGCAAAAAATCTAAGGTTAAATAAGACTCTGCACGCATCTAAACGAACTGAATTCGCCGTCAGCGAAATAAGAAAAGATGCGTACGTAAAATCGACTCGATGAATAAAAAGAACTGGATTTGGAATAAAAGCAAAGGTATTGGTTCATTGAAAGAACGCTTAAGGCTTTAACCAGTTTAGCTAAACCAATCCACTCGAAAATCTGTTTAAAGTTTTCTTTTCCATGCATACATTAATCATTCATGAATAGGCAATGACACTTCTTTTGAGGTATTTTCTTTCTGTTAACATAAAGCTTGAAACAGGAATAAAATACTTTTAATTTTTTAGTACCTGAACAAAGAGTCTAGAAACTTTATTTCGAAAAGCATTTTTTATAACAAGATAGACTTAATTTTTTTTTTATAAAAATTTAAATCAGAGTATAAATGCTATAGCATTTATATAAAAATAAAATACTTGTACCGTGTTTCAGAATAAAAAAAAAGTTTTATAAAAAATAAGTCAACATGCATATATTGAAAAAAAATATTTAATAATGCACATTGATCATTTCTATCTAAAGATAAAACCATTATGATGATTAATAAATTGGAGCGACCCTAAAGATAACATGGTTGCAGGTATTTTTATTAAATAATATAATTCCTGTTTTAAATTTATCAAGTCAACAATTAATTTATCCTCTGTGAAAAAAACGTGTTTTCATTTTTCATTTTACAATTTTCATTTCTCATTTCTCATTTTTAACAATGTAGGTTACGACTTCACGAATATACACCGTTGAACATCAATCCACTCCATAAAAATGCACCGTTTTTTTTTTTTTTCATTTTCAACTTTTTTAGCATTGAATCAAGATGATAAGAGAACACCTTTATAACGAACAAGGTTAAATTCACCTTCAATAAGAATTCTTTTAAGCGATATTATTCAGCATTTGAGCAAAATGGAGGTGAAAACCATAAAAATCTCTCGCGAACAGCCCGATGTCAATGCATCTCTGACATGTTTCAACCAAAATTTAATTTTTCGCAGCACAGAAATCTCTCTTGGTAGGGAACAAAACAACGTTTAACTATCCCTGTGTTTCGTTCATATGTAGTCTCAATGTTTCTTCACTGAGCACTGCTGATTTTTATGAAAGATTGCCATATCAGTTTTGTTAAACATATGAGCACACTTATCATTTTGGATTTAACATTTAATATTTTAAGCACACGTCTTAATGATTGTTGTTTAGCCCCTTCTTATTTACAATTAAAAAATAATGATCCGAAAAGTAGAAAAATGCTTGGTAAAACTGTTGGCCGGTTTAGCAGGTATTACTGATAATATGTAAATTGGGGCTGTTTTAATATGTAATATGAATGCAAATAAGCGTATTACGATACCTAATATGAGTATTGGGGAAAAAAGCTTTTTACAGTCTACCGAATGGTATAAACATCGGAGAAAATTTTTGAATATGATAATGTTTGACTATCAGGAGTTGGTCTCGAGCAATAGAATTATGCCGAATGATAGTGGGGGGCAAAGTTAATCTTTATTTTGAGAGGACGAGCTTCTAAAATTAATTTTTTCCTTATTTAACAACATAAAATCATCAAGAAGAGCAAGAAATAACAATAAATAAATAAAAAACTGCTATTTTAAGTTATTTAATTAATTGTCTTTCAAACTAACTACTCCGCATATATCTTTCAATTTTGTACATGATTTTGTAATGTTGAACATTACGGATTTATTGATTATTAAGTTTTATTTTAAAATGGAAAACGAGTATTCAGCTAATAACAATAATAATAAACTGAACAAAATGTTTAAGCACGAAATAACATTTATTTTAATCGCTTCTTTGCTTAGAAAAATTAAATTAATATTTTTACTAGGGCACACAAACTAATGCAAACCAGAAGCATAGAAATTGCATAATGAAGCTGTTTAAAAGCTCTTTTTTATTGTCTTTCTTAATTTTTGATTCTTAAAAAAATATGAATTCCTCCTTAATGTATGAAAGTTGCTGTTTCAAGTTTTTCATTTTCACAGATCTTTTTCTCCTCGCGCCTTAGCTTTCGATGCCAACCAAGAGAAGTAACTAAAGTTCTTTATTGACTATTTGCTGCCAAGTCACAATCAGTTCTTCCATCCAAAGAATACTCAAATAATGTCACTTAGTCGGTTCTTCCACTAAATATGTTTGAGATTAATAGATTTAGTAAAATAAATGAATGTTAAATATTTAAATAAAGCTAAACTTTCCAATAGAAATCTTAGTTACTTTAAAAATGTCAGTTAGCCGGTTTTTCTACTATATTTTTCAAATGTAGGTCTGAGTTATATCTCTTTCTGTTACAACGTTCCCTTGGAATGTGGTTTAGTTAGATGATATAGAGCAGTGGTTTCCAACTGTCGGCCCGGGGGCCGCATCCGGCCCGCGAAGCCTTTTTTTGTGGCCAGCGAAGTAAAGTATATTAGTTGTCATTTTTTTGCGTCAATTTTCGTAAAAAATCTATATGGGTTTAAAATACTTTTCTCGTTAATATAAACCCAATTTCTTCGTTTCTGTGAAATTAATCATACCAACGGTGCAAAAAGAAATATTTCTCAAGTTTTGCATCTAAGTAAATATTTATTCAAATACAAAAATAATCGTGTATGTTGCTCTTTTTTTATTTTTTTTTGTATTTTGTGAATATAATTTAGCATGTGTGTATCAGAAATTTTCTCGAAGAAATTCTCCGATTTAACTTTTATGAAACCGCTCATTTTGGACGAAAATATTTACACACACATTTGTAAGTTTCAAATTTAAAATGTAAATATCTATTTTCTGGTGGTTGCAGCAGACAAATCTCAATTTTATCATTGAACATCTTGTGTGCTACTATGTAAGTTCTTATGCCAACCTCTTTAAAGTTTTATATCTTAACAATTAGATATCTGTTGTACATTAACTGTGTAATACATGGGTGCACATTAAAGTTATTGTAGTCCGAATTTTTTAATATGCAATAAAATATTTTTAAAAATCTACTTCTTATTTTAATTTATAATTCAATACTTTGTTTTGTACAACTTGGAAAAATTCCGACAGTAATATTTAATGTTCCTTCAAATATAAAGGGGTCCTACATAAAATTTCGATAAAGTTGCGGCCGCCATTTGATTTGTGTTTTTAATTGTGGCCCGCGGTCTCATGCAAGTTGGAAACCCCTGATATAGAGGTACCATCTAGCATAAGAGGTGGATAGTGGTAAATTTTTTCTTCCTGTGAGATCAAAGATTGCAAGCAGAACTGTGATGCTGACATCTATAACTACTTGAGAAAGCTGCGTGTTAATACAATCCAGGTTGAGTAATTGAGAATAATGGTATGGAATTGAAACTGTTCGTGATACTAAAAAAAAATTAAAAAATTTAAATTAAATAATAAATTTGAAATAAAATTAAATTTAATTATACTCAGCAATGAAATTTAATTATACTGAAATTTAGTTAATTATACAATAGGCTCCAAATATAATGCTGTTGTGTTGTGTAGCTAGTTTTCCGTTTCTAATCTTTGAAATAATCGAATCGTCCACAATTTAATTTTTAGCAATGCCAGACGTTAAACTAATGAGAACAAACTCTCGAATCTCCGGACGAACAATTGAAACATTGAAGCGAATCTTCGATCGGGAGTTAAAATCAATTCATGCATCCACTTTCCAAATTTCTTGTAAGGAAGTTTTAAGAGAGACAAACTTACGAAATCTTTCCCTTATAATTATAAACTAGATGAATACCTGTTCTTCGCTCAGGGTAACACAAAAAGTAAATAAACATCAGTATTAATCAACACTACGCAATCACTTAGTACGTAAGTAGTAGCAATATCTCACCTCACTACGTAGATTTCACAATTAAAAAACAAAAATAATTTTAATATTATTTTTATTATTATTTGATCCTCTACGTGTTTACTTAATGTTATTAGAGTTAGAAAAACTTGTTTTTAAATTCAACTTCGCAGAATAATAATTTTCATAACTAAAGGTCTGGTTTCTTAGGACAAGCGCCTTATCTGGGAGTCAGCGGGACGTCAACGTTTTGTTGACGCCAACAAAATACTGGTTTGTTAGCTCAAGGCTTGGTTTCTTAGAACTAGCGCCTTATCTGGGCGTCAGCGGAAAGTTGACGTAGAGCTGACGCCAAAAAAATACTTTTTTGTTAGGTCAGCATGAGCAGTCGGTCCAACGCAGACATTATGTCTCATTGCGCATGCGTTAATAACGTAAACAAATATTTATTTTGAATTTGTATTGATTTTGTTATTGTCGACCAGTGTTTTAGAGAACAAATAATGACTTTGTCCAAGAAAAAACACATTATAGCTGAGCTGAATGAAGAGTCCTATGTTTAATGAAGAAGCTATGTTTAATGTCAAAATCAAAATCTTGGCTGATTTCAATGTGCTGTTGGATGTTGTCCGCCATTGCTTCTGTGGTTAACGTCATGTTGTAATCCAACTGAAGTTGAGTTGGACGGCAATTGTAGTTCAAGATGAGCGTTCGATGACGTATACTATCAAACTCACAAATGGACCAATCAGAGGTTAGCGCTGATTTCCAGCTGACTGCGTCCTGTCCTAAGAAACCAGGCCTTAATATTAATAATAACCATACTTAAGGCTCCTATACTATCAGAGCTGACCTTTCAAGCAATATTGGAGCAAAAAAGTTTGCAAGTTAACGTTATGTTAGTATTGTGCTTATGTTAGCTCTTTGGAGCGAAAATAGATGATAAGTCGGCCTGTCTAATTCAGGGGCTCTAATCATCATATCATCAATCATCATATCATTTAATCTCATTATCATCCGGCACCTCAAATGACGTTATTGATAGCTTCCAACTCAAAATTATCAAAATTTTCCGCAATAAAAATTCACCAGCAATTTTGAACTCGTGTTTGCACTTATTACTTCAGTTACTTAATTTTTTCTCATATGAATTGTTTTTAATTTTAAATATTTTAATGGAAACGTGCTTCAAAAGCTTAGTGATATAAAAAAATATATAAACACGTTATTTCAGATAATTTTTAAAATACTAATTCATTGATATCCATTTACTTTGATTTCGTCTATGTTTTCTTAAGATAACCGATCAATGACTATTAATTATTAAAGAACATGCGATAATACTCGATTTTGATCAAATGAAGCTGTAAGCTTAGAAGCGTCACTGGTGTAATATTCTAAATAGTTGAATAATAATCATCTACATCGTCTATGGAATAAATCATCTACAATTTACAACAATACCTAGTGATGATCAAATGAGTAAATTTCATTTTCGAACATCCATCCCGAATAGACTTATTAAAAATTTTGTACGGTTTCATCATCGTGTGCTAAAATTAACCCCTGCTGCCGCTCTCTACATTTCAGAACTCTAGCTCCGCAGTTGAAGCTATATACACACAAAGATGATACAAACAAAATTTTCCTTTAATTATTATATTATGAATAAAGAATTACTTTTTTTATAAGAATATATTTGTACCCATTTTCGAATGATTTTTTATTCAAAAAATTTGAGATATAGCAAGCAAAAAAATATATAAAGTAATTCTTATGAATATAAAAACACTTTTCTTATAAAAATATATTTATATCCATTTTCGAAAACTTGTATTCAAATTTTTTTTTCAAAAAAATTGTAACTTCGCGATATATGAAACTGAAAAGAACATTGGACACAGATGTATGAAAAATTTACCATATAAATTAATGACTGGAAAAGAGGAAAAATACCAGTAACAAATCATTCAGCCATCGCTGGGGCTCAAACTTCAGTAAAAGCACTAATTTATAAGTTAAAGTATTAACTGCTATACCTAGTCATCATGCAATGTAGAAAATTTTAAAATCAAAGTAACAAGTTTCAAAAACTTATCTTGACGTCAAAGTTTAAAAGAGAAAAGTTACCATTGTCCTCGATTGATATTTATATACTCTAATGTTACCGTATAAACTCTGAACAAGTTGTATAGTACTGTTGGTGCTACACTTTATAGTTAAATTTTCCCAGAATTATCCTGACTACTTACAGTATTTTTTTTAATACTATTTTTAATAGAAATTCTTTTAATTGTAATTTTAGATTTTTTAACAATTCAGAGTTATTCAAAAATGAGAATATAATTTTAAATAATTTGTATATCAATTGAGTACTTGCACTTCAAGAAGAAGATCATGGATACACAGACATTTGACCTATGACGTCAGTTCCATCTGGTAGCTTTTAAGCAAAATGGCTTGTTAAAGTTAATCAAGTTTCTCCACATAAGCCTATCTTTGTGTTAAGTAAGAAATATATAGTGAAAGAATTGAAATCTTTGTGAAAGAATCTTTCTGGAAGAATAAAGAATGTGGCAACTTATACTTGACGATCTTGACTTACTCGAAATAAAATTAAAAGAACAGTTGCTGAAATAAACAAATGATATGTATCAGCAACCAATCAGGATCTACACAAAAACTACGTCACTTGCAGGTATAGTGCGGCTTTGAGGAGAACTCCTCCAGGCTGAATGTCTGGGGCTGTCTGCTGCTATGGTAACAAGCTAGAGCACATTTCTAATGGGGGTGAAATGGGAGAAAGAAGGTGTCGATTGGTTTATTCACGACGACGTATGCTAAGACAAAACTATTCGCCCCACACCTCTATTCGAAGTCACCTTTCCTTGTAACCATAGTACCCGCCCGGCGCGAGACGAGTGAATGGAGGAGTTCTCCTGAAAGTCGCACTATATCCCATTATATATTCGCAGAATTCATACCGAAAGAACGAGAGTGTTTCAAAGAGATGTTTAAAACCAATTTGGCGGTGATAGCTGCATTATCGGCCACTAGGATGGTCGTTGCATAAGCGACTACATAAAAACCAAGCGAGGTTAGTTAGAGCTTTTGAGTATTGCCTTCATTTTAATTGTCCTCTATATCTTTTTTTCCAAAACAAATCACATTCTCTTATATTTACGCCATTTCTTTCGTTGACATTCTGGCACTAGCGTTCGATGAAGCTATAAGAGACCTGGCTGTATGAGACCGTCAACATATCGGAACCACGTTGGTAATGATTTTCGTAAAATTAACAGTAAAATATGGTTTTAGAACAAGTTGGTAAATGTTGTAAAATGTAGTAGTTTTTTTCATGATAATTAGATCATGGCGTAAAAACCATTTATTCAGTTAAATTTACTGATAAGTTATTCATTTCTTCAAAATGTGTAGGGTTGACAACTGCAAATGTAAAAACGAGAATTTCCGGAAGACAGTCACCATATGAACTGAAAAAATACCATATGAAAGGTTTAAAAACTGTATATTTTGGTATTCATGTTCAATTTAAAACTCATTAATAATAAATATATTAAATTCGATATACTTTTTGAATAACTCTGCATTGTATTTTTTATGTTTATTGTGTTTTTAATAGAATTGTTTAAAAAATACATTGCATATTAAAATATTTTTTTATAATACCTAATTAATTTAAATAAAACATAATTAGTTCTCTCAGGTTGAATCGAAAAACAATCGTTGAAAGAAATATTTATGTTTTAAATTTTATCTCTGTAAAAATTTAACCAAATAAATCAAACTGATTTGCAATTAGCTGCGGAGGAATAGAATAATTATTCTCGTCCATTTACAATTGTGTTTGGTATAATTAATTTCCAACTTCTCGGAACTCGTCACACTCTCACGTTTCATCGAATTCTCGAATTGATCGAGTTTGAACGTGAGGTTTTAATCTGGGAGTGGTAGTTATTGTTGATCTCTTCTAAATTATTCACTCGGCCTCCATTGTGAATAGGGTGTCCAGTTCAGTCATCATACTATTGCTCGTAGGGAAGATGTAAATTGAATAACTAATGCTTCAAACAAATAGATCAAGATTAATATCATAGTATTAAATTTTAAGTACGATTTAAAAAATACGTTACAGATTTCAGTTGTATTTTCATGATATTTCCATTTAAAAGTGCTACGATTTAATTTAATATAATGAAATATTCATAAAAACTTTTTATTTCAAAAATAAAACTTTTTTATGCTTATAAAAGATTAATCTATATCCCAAATATATATATATATGAGTTCAAAATGAAGATAAAACGAAGAAAAATTATAGACATATGAAAAAGGGGTGAAAAATAAGTAAAAAAATAACAAACAACAGTTAAAAAAAGAAAAAAAAGAATGAATTTTTAAAAGAAAAAAGAACCAGAAGAAAAATATATAATCTTTTCATCAGCCCACACGATTATATTCGCAAAAAAGGGTGCTATCTCATAGCCAAAGCAAAATATAATAATACAATAGTGTGAGGAGCACTCAAAAAATTTTTTTATAAAAATTACAACAAATAAAAACGAACACAATAAGTAAAAACAGAAAATAAAATAAAATAAAGAGAAGAAACAGTATAAACCATAGACTATAAAGCGAGTAGCGAAATCAAATGTACTTACATGGGCGGGAAATTTTTCAAGAATGACTTAAAAATGTTTTCGGAACAAGATTGCCAGATTACAAAATATGAAAACAAAAGCGCAAATTGAGTGTAACTAGAGGGTTTTAAAGTGCCATTCTTACTGCACTGCTGAAGTGATTTGTTATTCTGTGCATTAATTTGTTTGTTACCAAGGATGGGCCCGAAATGGATGTGCGCAAGGTAATATTATACTGGATAATTTAAAAAAGTTGACCATAAATAGTTCTAGAAAATAGATGTTTATTTAAGAAAAAATATAAAAGAGAAAAGAGAAACATAAATTGCCTAATTTAAAAAAAAATGATAAAGGGTATTAAAAAAACAAATTAGCTTATGTAACGAGATCTTATAAATGTCGCATTTTTAAATTTTAATTAAATAAAACGAAAAATGAGAAAATTTTTTAAATTTATTTCAAAGTCCTTAAAAACCCTCAATACTTTTATTACAGAAATAAAAATTCTTTTTTATAATTTTTCAGTGGCTTTTCACATTTCTCTACATCATTTATCAAATATTAATTTGAACATCTTCATAAATATATAATGCAACTGTCATAAAACATCTAGTCTAAAGAATGGTCTTAGACACGAAAAAGAACTGATATCTCATAAAATGGTTATCCGAAAGAACGTGACTTTTTTCTTTGCAGGACTGAAAGTATTCTATAAAAATTGTGATCATCTTGTGGAACTAAGGTTTAATGTTTGTATAAGGTTTTACAATTGAAAAATATGCTTTCAAGAAGGTTAATATATCTCTATATATCTCTAATATATCTCTACAACTTATAAAACAAAGCGGTTTTTTACTCAATTTTTCGGTAAATAGTCGAAGAACTTTTAATGGTCAAAATATTCACCTGACGCAACAATGCACAGAAATACCAGTTTTCGTAGTTTAAAAGGTAGTTTGCAACTTTGCACCTTCAAAATTCTTGGAAATGTTTTGCGCCTGTCTAACTCATGGAAATTTAGTTTCGTCTCTATTTACTTCTTTAGGTCCCTATGTATCCTAAACTGCCATAATCGCATTAATTTACTTCCATTCCTTTCCCCTCTTCTTATAGTTTACTAATGTACTGTTTCTTATTGCTATTTTTTTAAAAGACTGATCGTCTTAGAAAGGAGAGCCGAGTTTTTTGCATTTAGTTGAGTTTAAAATTTTCTTAATGTTTTAGGTTTTAAAAATAAGCTTACTGCATAGTTAATGTTGCATTGAAGAACAAAATACATCTATAGACTATATCTCTATAATAAATATCTGATCTCTATGGGCTATAAAGTAAAATGAGTCCGTAAAAATATCTCTGTAATAAATGTAATAAATATCTCTATAATTTATAAAGTAAAATGTCAATCGTTATCAAAGCTTTTAGTTCAAAGTCATTTATCAAATCTTTTTTATCGGCCAAATTTATCCCATTGAGCAGGAATACACATAATTGCCAATTTTGGAAATTTAGACATTGGTTTTTTTCTTGTTCTTTGGGCTAGCAAAAGCAACTTTTCCCTTTTTAAAAAATTATTTTCCTCCACATATCGTCTACGTGAGCAGCGTCGTGTTTTGAATGCTCGAAACATGCAAACCATTTATTTTTACTTTGAAGCCAAATAAGCATTCACTTTAAATATATTTTCCCTCCCTTTAATTCCAAGCACCTTTTTAGCCGTATGATACTTTTAATTAAGCACTTATTTATATAATAAAAACATTTAATCCTCTGTATATAGAAATAGTCAAGAATAGCTATAATTGAAAAAAAATACATCAGGTTAAGTTTTTAACTAAAAGTAACATCTGTTGAGCGATATCAAATGACTACTTAGTCTCTATCTGTGTTGGATAAGACACGAGTCGTAATTATCTTCAGTAAATTTAAATAAAGAAAACTGTAAATTTGCCCGGCAAACTATTAGAAATTATCTTTTTGACGCTAACCAGTCTGTCGCCATTTCTACCAAATGATTAGCAAGAGAAGCGAACTCATGAATTACATTTCTACTTTTGGAGCTGAAAATTATGATCAGATAATTAGGCTGACTGACATTTCGATATTGTACCGGGCACGCGTGATGCTGCGCGACCATTCCATTTCGAAAATGAGATTCTCCCTTCCGCTTTACCCCACTTGTCAAAAAGCGATAAGGTATGGCAGTTAAAATAACGGGAAAAGTACAGTAAAGATAAATTTCCTTCTGTCGAGAAGAATGGCACGGATCACAATCTCTTATTAATATTTGAATGTAAATGGCACATTCTGAACTTTGGAAAATTTTTCACGAGCATTCCAACTTATAACTGTACTATTCTTTCTAATTATAGTTTGAGAAAATATGTTTTACATGTTATGGGTAGTAAGTATTTTGTTTCCACGATAAAGTGTTATAGAAAATGAGCTCAGGATTTTGCTCTTAAATTACAATGTACATTTAGTTAACATTTAAAATTCTTATTCACTTTATATGTATATGAGCATATATAATATTACATATGTGTAAAAATAATCATCTTCATATAATATTCTCAGAAGGTTTAATATCAATCCCATTAGTGTTGGAAATATCTACAAAATATTTCAAATTACATTTTAGTGAAACAATCACGTTTAAGCTAAATAATCCAAAAAATTTTCATTACTATTTTCTTTCGTTTTAGGCATTTGTGTCATTTATTTTTTTAATTACATTTGTCAATTTTATTACTTGAAAATCCTTGCTAAAATTATTTTTTGAGACTCAAAATTCGCTTCACCTGCAATATACATTTCATAATATTAAAAAATTATAAATAAATAAAATGTTTAAGAAATTGTCAAATACTAAAAAATAAAATAAATCCTATGGTGATCGATGAATTACGTCCCATTAAAATTTAATTTATAATTACAAATCCAGGAAGTATTTTCTAATATGACTTCAAAAATCTTGTTGCAATCGCAGTTCAGTTCACTATATGGTGCTATAGTTTTATTTTCAAATCCAAATAAAAATTTTAAGAATAGAAGCACAAGAAATGCTTATGCATATTTCAAATTATCATATATATACTCAGCATATTTTACGCAGATAATAATGAAATATTTAGAACAAAATGATAAACAAATGTCTAAAAACAAGCTTAAAGTGGCCATATCTCTTAAATATCAAGGCAAGTTGGCCATCCAATTCTGTAAAGAAAAAGTGATGCTAAAGTATGGAAACAATCAGATTTCATTCTGCTGACTATGATTCATTTAGTTTTAATAAGTTGTAAAGAATGAATTTATGATGGTAAATAAGTAAAAAAAACGTTACTAAATAAAATAAAATCTAATGTACTGATTTAATCCACATTGCAATCAACATAACACAAACAATTTTACCACTTTTAACACATTTTTGCAAATGTTTTCTATCTTTTGAACATGTTCCAGGAGGCATTGCATGCATATCACCCCTCTTATTTAGAATTACGGCATATTTTTAGTTGTCTCATTGTATTCTTTTGCGCAGCTAACTCTCTAATATTTATCAAATTATGAGTGTGTGGAATTAGATAATATGTATGGGTCTATAAAGTATGTTGCAGGTTTCAAAATGATAATAAATTAGGTTCTGTGGAATACTTGGTGCGCTTTACATGAGTTAAAATAGTAAATAAATTTTAATTTTCTTCCATTATTACAAATCGATTCAAATATATATCATTTACAGAGAAATCTTTAAAGACAGATGCGAGCAATGGATATATACGAAAAAAATGATCTATTAAGTAGGTTGTAGGCTACGATCAGATAAGATAGGTCTGTGGCATAGGATTGCGATTCACTGGATTCATATGGCCTTTATGGATTGTAAGAAGTGGTTTTATTACTGTAATAAAAAGGCTGAGAATTACTTTCTTTTAGCTTACATCTTAAAATTAAGAAAAAAATGCGAATCCAAAGACTTCGAAATTAGGTTTATTTATTTGGAAATAAAATATTAAGCTCAGTGTTGAATACAAATTTATTAATATTCTTTTTATTTTTAATATTTTTTTACAATGTTTTTAAATTTTTCACTCATTGGCCATCACTTCTAGATTTTATATGGCCGTAACTCCTAAAGTTCAGTATGAAATCCCCATCGCATTTTAAAGGGTCATTTTGTTATTATAGTTATTTGCTTTCTATTCAGGAACAAATATTAGACTCCATATGGGCTTTAGAGATCCAGCTAGTTGAAAAACATATAACCTACATATTACATTGGCCATCTATCCTTCAAGGCAACCTAACCTAGACTTACCCTACATTATACTTTATCTCAACATGTAGTGCATTTGTAATGGTGTCCGTGATAATCATACATAGAGAGTTTATGCTTTGTCTTAAAACTGAATAGAATAGTGTAAATAAACGTCATGCGCTTTGCATACGTTAAAATGGTAAAAAAATTGTCATTTTCGTTATTATTATTAACCGATTCAAATGTAAAATATTATTTATAGAGTATTCCTCATAAAACATCTGTGAGCAATTTGTATAAATGAAACAAACGATGGTGTTGTGTTGATTGATGAATCAGAACCACTGCATTTACTAACATTTAATTTTGGGAAGATTTTTAATGATATCAATCAATTTTCTCTACTGCTATCTCTTACCATCTTTTTTCGCATCTAGCATGTATGAAAGTTCTTACTTCCAAACTATTGTGAAACATCAGAGGAATATATCTTTCATATCTGACTGTGAAATAGCTTGAATCATATATCTTAATCATTACTAAATAAAAATAATTTTTATTTACTCATAATAGCATGTATTTTTGCAATGAACAGAAAATCTTTTTTATACATTTACATAAATTTAAAAGCTTATCTAATTGCAGAAAATTACCCTTTTCTAAATCTATAGCATCGATTAACATTTCTTATAAATATATATATATATATATATATATATATATATATATATATATATATATATATATATATATATATATATATATATATATTAGAAATAAAGTCATTCATGTAATATTTTTAAATACATTCTAAAATAAAAAAGAACCTGAGATAGGTAAAATGTTATTATTATCACAATAAAAGTAAAGCATTGCATGTACTTCAGAAGTCACAAAAAAAATAGTTCAAGAAGTTAAAAAAACTCCTATCATCTTTTCAGCTGAACTGAATCCTTCAGAAGATCCTCAAAAATAACAAGTTCTTTTAGAAGAAGAGAATTACTGTCGCTTGAATGGGTTACGAACAACGGGAAAAAAACGAAACAAAGTTAGTTATACGAAAAACATTGACTCCAGTTAATAATGAAAAAAATAAAGCAATGGCAAAATCATTTTTTTTTCAAAGGAAGAATTATTTATCTAAAAGCATGATTGAAAAAGCATCTTCTTTCCCAATATATAAAAAATCACTGAATATATTACGAGCAAATGTACCTTGTAATACTTTCTTATATGTATAATATTTAAAAATATATTATTAGAAATAGAATCTTCTATATTTATGTAAAGAACAGAGAATTATATATTATTTTTGTATGTATTTTTGAAAAGCTTAAAAACATGGCTAAAAAAAATATTATTATTTATTGAATGATAAGAATGTAATGTTAGGTGTTAGAAGCTTAAAAAATGACTTTTTTCTCTAAAAAAGTTTTCAAACTGTTATCAAACCACATAAGTTCCAGAAAAAAGGTTTTACTGCGTCACTTGATTCTAAGAATCGTGGTAATATATTATGTGACTAGCAGTCAGATTTCATGTGATTGGTGCTAGATGCCAAAAAGATATCTATTTTCTCTGAGAACATTTTCCAATTGTTTTCTAAAACACATAAATTTTAGGAAACAGAATGTACTATGTCTTATGATTCCCACCAACGTGATAATATAATATTTGCCTGTAAGTTAAATTTTATGTGATTTCCTCCTATTTCAAAATAAATCAGCAACAATGTTTCTAGTAAATAATTTCTCAGCAACAAAATTTCTAGTATATTTGTGCTTAATAAGTTTTCTTTTATTTGGCACAAAAATTAAATTGGCATTGGTATTTTCGTCATTAAAAAAATCGACATGAACAGGTATCTCGCATTAGACAAAAATATTCACATATCCTGAGGCAGGAAATATTTACACATAAAATTCCATTTTAATTTGTAAGTGACATTTTGCGAATCACCCTTTTTAAGAGTGTTTGAAATTTTTTTCTAGTTGCTTTTTAGAAGAGACACTGACATGAGCAAGCTGTACACAATGATCTTTAAAATTAATGTGTATATATTTTGTTTTAAGCTAGATTTTTAAGTCTTAAAAATAATTACTCTGTTTGTTTTTTTTTTAAAAAAAAAGCGTAAGAAGAGAAAAGTTGTTGCTTTTCCATGAGTTTGATGTTTTTTTTTCTCTATATAATAAAGAAAAAGATTAGCAGAAGTAAAACGCCATGAAGTGTAAAAAACTTAATTATTAGTATCCGTCTTTTGCCTCAATTTGTTTGCGTTATAATTTTTACATACATGTATTTTTAGACAAAAGTCTTTTTTTTCTTAAAAAAAATAAATAAATGAATGTCATTTTTAACAGTTTTAAATGTATCAGGGATAAGATATTAATTTTTAAAGAGCTGGCAATTTTAATAGGAGGTTTCCTAAAACTTAAAATTAAAAATTATAAAAATGTAAAACATGTTTATAACTCGTTACATTTTGAGTAACTAAAAATTTTAAATAGCCACATAACTTTTGAGAAAAGGCATTTCTTTCATTTTGTCATTTTTTTACTAAGATATTATTTTTCTTGTTTTATTTCAATCTTGATGCTGATGAGATTGGAAAGGAAGGAAAATATGTTGTCGAAAAATTACTATGGTTATGTAATTAATCTATCTTATGTTGCCTAAAAATTGCTATTGGTTTTCAATAACATCTTATAGTTATTTTTCAACGGAAATTGCTTATTTTTAATACATGGATGATGCCACTCCATAATAAAAAAAAAATTAAAGTTCTATAATGTTTAACTGTGCACTGGACAACATTATCTTATTGTCCTATGAAAGATAAATATTTTGTATTTATAAACGAAAGACGTTTCTTTTGTCTCGATGTTTTTTACGTAAGCATTACGTAAGTTTGTTTTTCTTATTTTTAAACACTCAAAAAGATTGTGAATGAAGGGAAATTATTTGTAAGCATTATGTTGCCTGAAGAAACTGTTGTTTTTAATAACATCTCATGGGGTTTTCTGTTGAAAATTATGTTTTTATTTTCTTCTTTTTGTTTGGTTTTCTGATAAAAATTCTGTTTTGAAAGGTTTGACACAGATTAAATTAAAATTGAATATTACGTAATGATATACAATGTGCTGGATAACAATCTTATTACCCTATGAATGAAAAATATTTTGTATTACAGAAGAATATTTTACACTACCTTCATGAATATGATCAAAAAACCTTAAGATTAGTGATTTTTATTTCTAATCAGTAAACAATTTTTTTACATTCTTCTGGGATCTCAAAACTAATAAATTTTATGGTTACTAAAATCATAAAATTTGAATCTGATAAATAATCATTAACGTTGTAAAAGATTATATAACTTTCGGTATATTTATATATATATTTTTTTCATTTGAGAAAATATTGTGAAGTGCCTGGATCCTTTTTTGACAACTATCATTGCGTTATTTTTGTAATAGTGTTATAATTACATGTAGTAATTCATACAAGAGAAGGGAAGTGAGTTGTTTAGGATTCAAAAAATTGCTACAAGAAATATGCACTCGAAATATTTGAAAGTCAAATTAACTTGATTGCAAGTTTTGCAAATAGACTATGATTAAAATAATAAGATTTTTTAGATCATACGACTAGTTTCGAGAACTTTCCTTTCAAATATTGATGTAAAATTTTAATTTTATTAAATTTAAATAAAATTTTGAAAAATTTCTTTATTTGTTTTATTATGTGTAAAAATTTATAACACTAACAAAAAAATTATTATTGTGATTGTTATTTTTATAAAAAACCAGTTTTAGGTAAAAAAAGCTGATTTTTGGCATTCACGTTAAGCACTGTAAAAAAAAATTACATGACCGAAAACAAGAAAACTCATTTGATAATTTTATTTAGAAGGTTATCAACCATGATTTGAACAAATATCTTAAAAGCAAGTGCATATACTACTGAGTAAGGAATTAATGTAGCTAAAAAAGCAATTAGCACTTGTTTATGCTAAGCCATATGCACGAAAAGGAAATTCAACTATTTCTTTTCGTCTGTAGTTCAAAACATATGTGATAGAATCATAAACACTCATGAAAAATAGCAGACAATTATCTTAAAAACGGCATGAGATATCGCGTATAAGGTGATGTAATATGTGAAATAAATCTCAATTTGAAATACACTCATTATCATTGGTCTATCCACTAATATCTCCTTGCACAGAAACTGCTATATCTTTGTAAATAGTACAAGCAAAAGTAAAGTATTTTTAGAAAGCTAAGAGTACATGGATTTTAAATTTATAATAAGCTCAATTAAAAAAAATTTGCCTCAAATTATGTTTTTGTACTAGTCCAATAGATTAGAATAGCAAATAGTACGGATAATACTTTACTATAATTGGTTAGATGATGGTAAAGGCTCGGCAATTGAAAGCACTGAGATATCGTGAAGGACTGGGTTTTGATCCTCAATTGTCCAACAAGGTTCATTCAATGGATACAGGCTTATCTGGGAAGCAAATGTACCGGCTATTGCAGAATGCTAAACTTGTGGCCAGAATCATACAGTCTGACGTGAAATTGTGGATTTTTACCTTTATGAGCTCCTTGGTCTACGACGGGGTGTTGAAGAATTCCGTTACTTTTGGTAAAATTGAAACACTTATTCAATTTTAATTACTAAATCATATATAAAAACAAATTATAAAAATAATCTGACTAATTTATCAGCAGATATTTGGTCTTATTTATTATAAGTATGTTATCAATTAAAAATTGTC
Source organism: Parasteatoda tepidariorum (assembly GCF_982258835.1). Classification (NCBI taxonomy): domain Eukaryota; kingdom Metazoa; phylum Arthropoda; class Arachnida; order Araneae; family Theridiidae; genus Parasteatoda; species Parasteatoda tepidariorum. Next base: position 64,258,123 of record NC_141757.1, on the reverse strand, counting down.
CTTAACATTACTATGTAAAGATAACATATAAGAATACATAATGAATACAACATTTATTTTCAATGGTCTAATAAACTTTTATTTAGTATGATTTTTGTTAAAAAATATGAATGAATTTAAAATAAATGTATTTAAAGTAGTTTTACGATTAAACCTGAAAATTTTCGTTCGTACTTACCAATTATTTATTTTTTATTTTTATTATGACTTATAATAATTAGAGAACTTTATTTTAATAATTTTAATAACGTTATTGCATGAAGAAGTATCGCAGATATTGACCAAAATTTAAAGTAATTGTCCTTTTTTTCTTTTTGTGTTTTCAATATAAAATTATACAATCAAGACACAATCTGATAACTTCAACCTTTTTTCCCCCACATTTTTATCCATATAAAGTAAATCATTGTGTTCGTTTTCATTAATAATTGTGTTCGCAGTGTTTATTAAGAAAAAAAATATTCTTTTGCACTGTAAAAAATTCCGTATCAAATTATGTCATTCAGGGTGCCAATACTTTTTACAGCAAAATCCATCTTTACCAGAACATATTAGGCAAACATTTCTGATACGACATAACTTTTATAGTCATAATTAAAGTAAAATTACTGAATTACACTAATTAAAAAAATTACTACAAAAACTATGGTGCAATATTTTACAGTAAAAATGGATTTTACGATTGATACACCCAAATTGCTAGTATTTTTTATCTTAATTTAATCCTGAAATTTTTAATGTGTATATTTTTACTTTTCTTAAAGATAAGAAAAACACTAAAAGCAAATTTTAGCAATATAAGACAAACAGTATAATTAAAGGGTTTTTTCTGCTTAATGTAATTCTCTAAAATCTATTTAGTTTTACACACATTAATATCAATATTAGAGTAAAGTTTTTTCAATCATATTTTTGTTATTATAGTATGTTATTGGAATCCTTCTAATGAATATATATATTTTGTCTAAAAACAAAATACGTATTTCAAATTTTAATTTTATGAATTAGATACAGTTGCATTGTAACATAATGAGAAAAAAAATAGATTAGAAAAAAAAAACGTTCTGTTCAATTTGTTCATTTTTATAACCAAATTGTTATTCCACTGTTCACTTTTATAAACAAATTTTTATTCAACAGTTAATTTTTTTAACAAAATCGTTATTTTACTGTGTTACCGAATAGTATACATGAAGAAACAAGTCTGAAAATTAATGCAAAAGTAATTCATGTGATCCTTCATTTATATTTCAAATCTACTACAGTCTGCTCCTGACATAAAGTTTGAGAGCAATAACCTTATTAAAAGCTTTGAAGTGGTTTCAATTTTGTTTTACTAAAAAATAAGAATTGTATAATTATTGATATACATAGAATCATTGTTCCATGTTGTCAAATGTTCCATGAAATATTCACATAAACGGAAGTCAGAGAAAATAATCCCCAGAATATTTTATGTACCATGGAAACTGATTGTAGGAAATGACATAGGAATGCAAAAGCTAGAGTACTCTAAAAGTTTCAGAAATATGTCGGGAAAGATGTTTTTATAGATTTTAACCACAAATAGTACTTTTTCACAAGTACATGAAAGAAGCGGAAATAAAATTTCCATAGAAAGTTTTTTTTCTTTCGCTTTTAAAATTTACTTTTTCCCTTCATATGGAAAACGATAAATTTCTTTTTACATTTCAATTTAATATTTAAAGATATAGGAACATAAAAAGAGACATGATAACATATTTTAAGCATTTACTTACCAATGTTCAAATAATGGAACGTGGAATTTGAGGTGATATTAGCGACCAATAAACCATTTTATTAGTTCAATTATGTGAAATGTGAAAGTCTTGATGCAAATGCCTTTATTATAAAAGCATTTATTTTAAAATAATAATAATTAGCACTATTTATTAATGAGTTTTACAACTGATTTTGAAGCAAGTTCTTTGAGTATTTCTATTTTCTTTTGTTGTCCTGTCTTTGATATCTTCAAAAAGTCATTTTTAAATCCCATAGTATTCCTCTAAAATCGTGTTTTAACTATATTTATCTATATAAATATTACATTATTTTTATTTATTAAAACATAAACTCACAGGAAAAATTCTATTTGATCTTAACTTGCTGTCCAAAGTTAAAAAATTCAAATTTCAATGTCTGGGGCATAGCCAAAACATATATATTTAAAGGTGTTATAGTTCTTATATGATACTTTATATCAGCAATGATGTGTTGCATGCCTTTTTTTAAGTTATCTTAAATCTTTTAAGTTCTAGAAACAAAAATTGTTCAATGCATTGAAATTATTTTAAATACCGTTTTCAATTTTTGTTACAATTTATATTTAATCTGTTTTTCTCTTTAAACGAAAGACTTTTCTTTCGTATCTAAAGATTGATGAAAACGATAACCAAAAGGAATTAGGTTCTCAGTGCAAAACATAATTATATATAGCCTGATTGTAATGGTATATGAGTGCCTAAAATAATTAAGTGCCCCTAGCAATATATTGTTTATTTTGATGCAGTGTTGATACGGAAATATTTAGTTTTATTTTGGGAGGGACAGGATCTAAAGTAAATGCTTGTTTACGAGTAGGAATGTCTGAAACGCAAAAGATGCCACGTGTGACATATTGCGCAAAGTTAATATGAAGTTAGTGGCAAATCTTTTAACTTATAGTACAGATTACTAAGTGGTGCCCTTATGTATCATTCCGAAAACTGCATTGTGCATTAATAAATCTTTATTATACGAAGTAAGAAGCAAAAATATTAAACTTGGAGAAGTCACAGTTGTATTTTCAAAGATTATTTCCATCAATTAAAACGCTCCACAATTTGTAGAGAAAATCTGAGCTTCAATAAAAGCTTAACCACTGGGAAGAATACTTAAAAAAACTGCTCTGCAATCACAAATAAACATAATTAGAGTAAAATCTGCAGAAATTTTAGTTACATAAAAAATTAAAAATTTGGGCTAGATCAACTGAATACGTAGTTTCAGTGTAGTGAAAATTACGATATTTTGGTATGTTCCCTATTTAATATCATAAAAAAGTATCTCTGAAAACATTGATTTGTTTAAATTTTAAGAAAAATTTTAAAGTGTGTATTTTTTTACCGTGGAATAAGAACTGCAAAAAGAATTATGCTGGTATTGTCCTAACGTGAATAACGTTCTTCGATAAAGGTCATCTTTAGGTCATTTTACTATTTGGAGACATGGTCAATAGTAAAAGAATATATTGTTGAAAAATCGTCATCTAAGTGAATTTTTGATTTTAAAATGATTTGTCAAAAGATAAAACTTAAAAATGGGGAATTTTAACTGCCACATATTATTTTAAACTTGACTTTCAAATTTCATTATTGAAAGCATGTATAAAATATATCAAAATTAATGATTTGATGTATGTATATATATATAGGTAAATAAAGAATTAGAAGATAGAATTATAAATTTATAAACTTACGATTTAAATATTTTTAGACATGGGACTTATTGCATACGTCATTCAAATTTGACTCCTTGTATAATTACACACATATTAATATTATGAACTCCAGATCAATAAAGTCTGTCTTATTTCTTTCGGAAGGTTAAACTCTTTTCATAATTTTTTTTTAGAAAAAAGTACGTAGCATGCACCAAATTATTTCGAAGCACTTTTAGAGTTCGACTCAAGTAACTTTGATTACTTTTCGATTCTCATGTTAGACACCATTTTGATGGAAGTGGGAGAAAAAAAACTCATCCGCGAGGAAAAAAATAGGGAAAAACTTCAAGAAGGTCAGAGTTAATCCCTAGACTGTTCAACCTAATAGCACGTATCCTAAGCCTTTCGCAATAATTGACTCCGTACCTAGGGAAAATGGAGGAAATACGAAAGATTAGTAAATTTCGGGTGGGAACGAATTTTTTCCATGACGCCAAGTAAGAAATAAGGGGATTCTACCGAATAAGAAAATCAGTGTCTTTCCAAAGAATCTTAACTCTCACCACTTTCGATTATCAGGGAAAGAAAGCTCGATGTGATGGTTGCAAATGGATAAAACGTGCGAGTACTTTTTTATCGAATTTCCAACGCAGCTTTTTATAATTAAGTTTGCTCGTGGTTCCAGTTACAAGGATTTTAAGTTAAATATAGCTTGAATCAAATATGCTTTTTCTTTCTACGTTTTTGAATTAAAAAAGAATGATACCGAGGAAAAGTTTTCTCTTCCAAATAACAAAACTGTTAAAATCAGTTTTTTTTCTGGATTTGATATATTAGAAAAAAAATTCTCTATTTTTAGGAAAATATGCAAAACTATTTAAATATGATTATTAGTAGGAATTATAGAAAAGTGAGCAAAAAGTGAGTTCATAGTAAATTATCAATTATAATACATATTGTACAGTTCTCAATTTGTTAAGGGTTTCTTTTTTTTTTTCTTTTCTTGAGAATGATATATCTTTTTAACAATAAAATGTCCCTTAACCGTAAATTAACCAAAACGGAGAATAAATTAAAAATTTTGAAAAGCTATTAATACATGAACTTTATATTAAAAATACTTTAGCGATTGTCTTAGATTATATGTTGTTGAAATTATGATTATTTCGTTTTTGTTTTTTATCCAACTATTACAATTTTAGGTCATGTTTCAAGATGGTTTAACTGGCGAGATCAATTTAGGTTTTTTATGTTATGATTGAGTATTTTTCATACAATCGAAACATTTGATTTATGTTTTTTTAATAAGTGAAAAATAATACTAAATTTGAATTTTAAAAAGCATTTTCAAAAGTTAAATAATTTTTTTATTTAATTAAAAAACATGAGAAAATTAGTATTTCTGCAATCTTTATAGAAATGATTTTGAAATGCTTTTGAAGAAAAAACCATAAATGTTTAAAATAATATATTAATGATTTCTCAAAAATTACATCTCAGAAACATACTAAAATCAGCATTTAAAAAATATTTTAAAAATTAAATGGTAAGAATATTTCATTGTCAATGCAAAAATTTTTTTAAAATATTGCATTTCGAAACTATTTCTAAAAGTAAATGGTATTTTCAATGTATTATATGCAATTTTAAATAATTGTCACTACTCTTATAATAATTGAAGATAATTAATTTAGATTAAGATTAAATGTATGCTTATAAAAATTTAAACAGAATTATAATGCTGATAACAGTAATTTGAGATTAGGGTTACTACCATTGCAGTAACGTGAGAATATTATTGACGTGGATTATGATTAAATTTGCAATTACAAGAATTTAAACAAATTATGATTCTGATATACTAATAATAAACAATAAATACATCTAACTGCAAGTTTCCTCAAAGTTTACAACAGTAGGAGAGAGAGGGCTACAGTAAATAGGGGCTAGAGTGGTCATCTTGAATAGCTTAATTCTTTATTGGTCAAATTTCTCTTTGAGATCATTGATTAGCAACACTAATGTGAACTCGCATATGCAGTTGCATAATCACACTGTGAATACTTAAGTTTAAATATGTAATGGAAAGAGATTTTAAGGTGCAAAAACAAATTTAATTTTTTTTCTTTACTTATTTATTAGCATATTTTATTTTCAGGATTTCAACGAAATGTGATTGTAAGTACACATCTGCGTAACCCTATTGTAGATATATGGTGGTAGGGATTGTATGGAAATATCCTCATTGGTCCCATATAATATATTCGTACATGTGAATCCGTTATTCGTTACACACGTGAATTCGTTATACATGTTACACATTTGATGTTATTTATTTTCGAAATTATAGAGGAATTTTATAAAGTTACATACCTTTTCAAATAGTGGTTCAATAGTGGTGAAAGCTTTAGCACTGAACTTTTATATTAACCCACTTTTTAAAGGTTTTAAAAAAATTTAATCTATATAAGTTTTTTAAATAAATATAATTCAATGCAGAGGAAAAAAATTAAGAAAAGAAGTTTTTAGTACTTAGTTATATTTTGTCACACATTAAACTACAACAGAAAAGGTGCAGAATGTCCCTTTCAGTGCTCTAGTTAGGGAAATATCTCTGATCCATGTCATTCATGTGTTGTCATTTGAATTATTTCAGCCTCAAATTAAGTCTGGTTATTTAAATTGGTTCTGTAAGCAGTCGAAATAAGCTACCTAAAACGGTTCTTAACCAAAAAAAAGAAGAAGAAAAAACGTAGAAAAAGCCACTAGCGTTCTTTCCAGGGAATGAGAATGAAAGAATTAAACTTCCTGACATCACTGGCTTGATAAGAGTTAGTGAATTTGTGCTAGCCAAGTTTTCTTTTTTTTCTTTTCTTTTCTTTCTTTTGTTTTTTTTCTATTTTACTTTTCTGTGTTGTAGAAGGGCTGGTAGACCAAAAGTTGCTTATAGATTTTTGGGTTTGATGATCAATTCTTAAGAAATAAGAGGGTCATAGATCTTGATATCGCAAATTTTTATTTCTTTTCAGAAAAAAAAATCTCAAATATTAAGAAAAGAAGTAATTGAAAATCTTTCATCTTCAGTAACTAAAAGAATTACCAGGACTTCATCTCGATACACATTTAAAATCAACATATCAGATTTTTTAATGAAATTAAAAAAAAAAACAATTTTAAAATATTTTTTAAATAAATCTAATTGAATAGTGGTTTTCGAATTAATTAATTAGCTTCCAAAACGTCTTCTTTGTTATGGTTGAATTCTCGATTAAAAGCAAGTATTTTAATTATGCGTCAATATTTATTCTCCGAAAAATATTAGAATAAAATGAATTTCATATCAACTTTAAATATAGCCTTCTGAGTAGTAAAAAATGGTTATTTAATAAGTTATCAAATTTGTCATCACTAGTCCTGTGAACAAAAACAAACTTTGAAAGAAGCAAATTAATTAAAAATATTATGAAAAACTAAACAACATTTCATTTCCGTATCTAAACAGAATGTAGGTATGTGTCCAAATTATGGCTAAATATACCTCCTGAATTAAAAATAATGTTAAATATGTTTTTTAAATATGTTTACTTGCACCCCTCTCCCCTATTAGTCGTGCCAAAACTCAATAATGACTTTATATGTAACAAGTGTATGTTGTCCCACAACCACAACTCGATACAGATACCTAAAAATTGTTTTTATTAATGATTGCCCATTAATTAGCATGATATTTGAACCTTTGTTACCAAAGAACGCAAGATTATGAAACTCGTTTTATAGATCTCACAATAGTAGGGGGAAAACAAGTGTATTTGTTAAACTGCAAAAGAAAATGTTCTAAATTAAATATCGCAAACTCAATTTTACACAAAATATTTGAAATAGTCCAGATATTTTCAAATTTATCCTATCCTAGTATAGGTGTTAAAAAAGCTTGATTTTGTAGTGAGTTTTGCTATCAAGGTTAACCCTAACATAATTATGATAGATATGTCACAATGAATGTATGAAATCTGACATTCCTTAGAGTACCTATAATAACAAAGGAATACATAAAAATGTTAAAAAATAACCCTCATATTATAATTCTACAGAATTATTAATCTGAATTTCCCAAAATGTAGCGGCATTCTATCAAATATTTATTGAACAAATAGAACAGAGATGCTCCATACAATGTATATGATAATTCAAGCTCCATACAATGTATATGATACAAAAAGTATATGCTAATTCTAATATTTTTATAATTGGCCTGAAAACGCAAGACAGTGTATACAATGCCGGCATTTCATGCATAGATTGTAACATATATATTGGATATAATAGTAACAAATATGATGAATGTATTAATCAAGTAGAAGAGAAAAAAAAATTAAAATTTTCAGCTTCTGCTAATTTTATTTACATGGAGAAAAAAATTTTGAATAAAACTACCGTACCGTATGGTAATAGCATGTTTGATAAAATAAACAATAATTCTGGTTCATTAAATCAAAATATACGGTATTTAAATCATTCATTTGGTATTTTTTTCGTTCATATGCTAATGATTTACCGGAAATTATATCCTTAAGGCCTTATTATTATAGTCCTCATTACCAACATTTAGTGAAAATATATAAATAAATAAATAAAACACACAAAACTAAAAGCACATTTTAACAGAATAAATATTTTTTCTCGCCATGCTCTGAAATATCATGTTAAAACTACCAAATTTACCAAATTTTATCACGCATTTAAAAAACTATATTTTATGTTTAATGTCACTAAAATCATTACCAAATCACTTCTGCAAAAAATAACGAGCTTTTTCGTAACACAGTAATTCTTACTATATTCTGGTAGATTTACCAGAATTTTTTCCTCATTGTAAAATCAGAATTAATAATCATTTTAGATAGTGAAAATGAATTAAATTTTAATTGGAGTTTAACCGTTTTGATTAAAACATTGACCTGAAACTTTTGAAAAACCTACTAAAAAATAACATTTTCCCCTTAAAACTTAAATACTCTTTAATTTTATATTTAAAATAAGAAAAATATTGCTATTTATGATAGCCCTAATGCGTGTTGGTGTCATCTACAAATTCCATTCCCCAATCTCATTAAAACCTTACCTCATAAAACATAAGCGACACTCTATAACTTTCATAGTAATAGCTAAACGCGCTTGAGACGTAATGAAATTGATGTTTATTCGAATTTACCTAACTTAATTACTTGTGGAACGACTAACAAAATGGCATAATTATAAAGATCATTCTCAAAGCCAAATTATTCGCAATGCATGTTGGGAACGACTGTCTCGTAACACTTTACAAATTTTATTAGCCGAGTTATTTATCAATGTAAAATGAAATTATGTATCTGAAATTGAGAAATTACCATATATCTTAAAACCGATTATGGAGGTTCATGCAAAATGTGAACATCATTATCTAATAATATAATTTGGTATGTGTTCACCTATTTTTTTGTAAAAATTTAGTTTTTAAAATGTTTTTATAAGAACGGATGTCTTTTTAAGAACTCTATTTATTCGTTTTAATTTTTCCTTTGATTCAAATTTTATGAAAAGCTAATTAAAAAATGCAATAGTTTAACACAAACTGGTCACGCATTTCTCTTATTTAAGCGTCTTTTTAAAGAAATGTATAAAAATTAGTTTTAAAAAAAGTTTTTAAGTAAATCATGACAATTCAAATTTTCTTTAGTATTTACCTTGAGCCAATTTGATAAATTTGGTGTACAGTTATTCGAATTTTTACGTGGTGCAAAATAAAAGTAAAGTATATATATATATATATATATATATATATATATATATATATATATATATATATATATATATATATATATATATATATATATATATATATATATATATATATATCGCAAGAAAAAGAAATAAAAAATATATATCATATTAGAAAAATGATGTATTAGAAAAACTCGATTAATATTTTTTTTAATTTGTATGAACAGGTTTTTTTAAAGAATCCTTCCATTTGTTTGGAGTCTAATTGCTTTTCGATTCAAATTTTACGAAATCTTGATTAAAAATATGATTGCTAAATTGACAATGATCATGCTAATGTTTTATTTAAGACTGTTTTAACTAAACATATAAAGATTATAAAAATTTTGAAATAAATTGCAACAATTCCAATTTAATTTAGAAATTTTCTTTAATTAGTTTATACTTCCCTCTATTTATGTTTCTCACGATAGGAGATGATACGTAATATGTACAATTATAATGATACGCAAGATGTACGTGCTTAATTATTCGACATTTTCTGTATTTATGAATAAAAGTCATCAAAATCATTCACCTGAATTCGTGTGGTTTTTCTTGTATAAAAAATTATCATATATAAAAAGAAAACTTGATTAATAATTTTTTTAGAGAACTGGGAAATAGTTCGTTGCTTTTATTCAAAAAATATTACTAATTGTCTTGAAAATTTTTATCAATTTTATACCTGACTTACCATTAGGTAGCAAAGCCACTTTTAATGTTTTAAATGTTTCCATAGGACCTTTTTACTTCACTAGTTTAATTATTACTTAAATATAGTATAACTTTATTAACTTGATAATAACTTAGTTACTTAAATATTAGTGTATATTTAATTATTATATCTAATTATGATATCTAATTATATCAATAATTTAAAAAAATCGGATGAAATGTTACAGAATTTTGAGATATGTCACAATATACTTCAGGAGCAGCTTTTTTTAGCTACATTAGCATGCATGTAATTTTTGCACAAAACATATATATTGTGTAACAACTAAACCTCATATAGCCTCTATATCGTCTTTTTAGTTATCTGCGTGACGTATTTTAAACTTATTTTGCTAGAGTAAAAAAAAAAGCCTTTCTTTACATGTGTTTCTTCATCTAAACGAAAGTTACACTTTGAGTGTAATGTTTATTATAGAAACTATAAGAAACAGCTCATGGACAATTACAGATTTTGGACTAAAAAAACAATGTTATATTAAGAGACTAGTCAGTAAATTTTTAATAAAAAAATGTTTGAGTTAACCCAGAATATCCAAACCACTAAACGAAAGGATGAGACATGTTAATTTTTACAATTTTACTCATGTAAATTTATGCTTGTACTTTCTCAATTTCACCTACTAGACAATTTATGTACAATTATCATATAATGACTGTATTGGCATGCACGTACGTTTTATTGAAACTTTAGAAAACAATTAGAACTCATTTATTTTAGACATTATTCCTTTAGTAATCTGGTGAGGAAAAAAAGGGAGACTTTTCATTAAAAGTGTTCCCTGATTTATGAGAAAGTTACAGTTTGTGAGCAATATTTATTATAGGTGTTATCAAAAATAGCTCATGGGCGACAATTTCGGATAAAAAAGAGCATTAAAGTGCTACAGGGAAAATAATGATAAAACAAAAAAAATATTTATTTTTGTACGCGACAAAATAGTTTCGGCTTTCTGATGAGTTATTGGGCAATGAACCATAGTAGCCAGCTGAGGTCAGAGAAAAAGAATAACCTCTTTCACAAAAAGGTAGACGGCAGTAGAAATTGATGAACAGTGAAACCTAAATGAGTCTCAAGCGAGCAGTAGTGCCAAGGTCTCTGGACGCTTAATCAAGTGTTTGCAGTAAATGTCCATTTTTTTTCTCTTTGCTTTTGATAAGAACTTCTGAGGTGCTTACTATTTTTATCCCACAAATTCCTTCAGTTAGTGAATTTACCTTTTAGATTTAATATAATGTAAATTTCTCGAGTTATACTTTTCACATTCAAAACTAATGACTTAGGGGGGTTGCTTAAGGCTTAAAATTATTTATATTAATATCCAATTCTATACATTAAAAAAACTCATCGACTTTTCCATACATTTTAATATTGTTACTGCTAAAGAACATGATACCATACTTTACTTTGCCGATATTTGATTTCCATTAGCCGTCTAATATTAGAGAAAAATAATAAGCTCTTTCACAATACGGTAGACGACGGTAGAATTTGATAAACAGTGAAAACTAAACGAGTCTCAAGCGAGCAGTAGTGACAAAGTCTCTGGACGCTTAAACAAGTGTTTGCAGTAAATGTCCATTTTTTTTCTCTTTGATTTTGATAAGAACTAGAGGTGTTTACTATTTTTATCTCACATTTTTTTTTCAGTTGGAGCATTTAACATTAGATTTAATAATATTTCAGTTTTCCGTGTTATATTTTTTGTATTGGAAGTTTAACACTTCTAAGGATGCTTAGTAAATGTATCCAAACTTGGAAAATTTATTCAATCTTGGTGAATGTATCTTTGCCAAGTAAGTTATGGTCTTCTTCTTTCATGTTTACCATAAGTTGTCCAAGTTAGTGAGATGTTATCAGGGTCATCCCGTTTTAGACGAAGGATATGACCCATGCGTCTCCATCTTCTCTTAAAAATTTCCTCATGTATGGAAATGTTCATTTTACTTCCTACTTTGAATAAGAACTTTTGAATCGTTTACTATTCTTATCTAAAAATTTTTTTTAGTTAGCGCATTTGAACTTTAGATTTGTCATAAGCTTCACCGTTATACTTTTTGCATTCGTAGACAAATATTTTAAAGACGGCTCATATTAATCTGAAATTCGATACATTGAAGCAAATAAGGAGTTTTGTTTTTAGTTTGATATTGGAATTGCTAATGAGGATGAAGTCGTGTTAGTTACTTCTCCAGTTTTGCCAATGTTTGATTTGCATGCGTGCAGTACAGATTTTCGGGGCTTTCATAGTAACAGCTGTTCTAAATTTGGAGCCAAAATGTGTTTATTAAGTTGTTTTAAAAAATATGCACGTTATGATAATAGTTAACATTATAGTAAAACTATGTCAGTTCAAATTAAATGGAAATCCTACAGAAACAGCTTCATACCTTTGGTAAACTGTTAAGTACCCTCCTTATAGTAAATGATTAAAAAAAATTGAAAATTGCACAATCTTATGCCATGTAATTTCGTATGAGGAAGAAAACATGAAATTTGGGGGAGTTTTAAATATATACACATACAAAGGGGGATGTTTCTGTTTTTATTTATTTTTATTTTCTTATTTTTATCCGTATACTTATTTATACTTTCCTTCTAAACGATGCATTTTACCGTCTCTAAATCGAAATTAAATTCATCGCAAAATTCAGAAGAAATAATTCCTTACTTGTCCAGATACCTTTGATATAGTATTGATAAAATTAAACATATGTACTAGACAAAATTAGTACATTTTTATAAAAAAAAAAGCCTCGCAACATTTGAACTATTTTCTTTATATTCTCGTATTTACTTTCTTTTTATTCAGGATAAAATGTTTATATTGAACAAAACAATAATTTTCTTGCTTCAATGTAGCAATTTTCGATCCGTAAATAGTTGTTAGTTAAACCTTGTACTTTTTGCACATGGAATCATTATAGCTTCTAAAATTTATTCTAGCTTATCATACTCGATCTCATTCAATTTAGCTTAAGAAAATTAAATCTAAAACAGTTTTTATTTCGATTGCAATAATTCTTCCTCATTCATCGTCTTTCTTAACTCTTCCCACTGAACCCAACAAATTAGTTTGTGCAATTACCAATTACCAATTACTATGAGAAGGGTATTTAAAAATTTGAAGGTTTGAACGAGTTTTATTGTCTGCTCAGTTTTTTTTTATTTTTTGCTCTATATTTTCTGAATAAATTAAGCAAATAGTGGAATAAAGATCATACGAATAATTTAGAGCTTGTAAAACATATTACTAAATATTTACAAACATATAAAAACGTAGATTAAAATGACGGTCTTAAAATGTTTTGTATAACAAAAAATATATGTTTTTTTTAATAAGGAAGCACAAAAAATTAGTTGTAATAGCTCTAAGTCGAAAACAAAATTGAATCTACTTTACCGAAATTGCATAAAAAGTTTTTTTTTTTTATATATATATTTTCAGATCAATTAGTTACACCGTTTTTAAATGATGTGTGTGATTGTTACCCATGCGATTGTCAAAGTTAATGAAGTTTTACCTTTCTGTTATTTTTGATGTCATAAATAAAATGTTTATTTATAAATAAATTTTAAAGTATAGGATTTTAGTATTAGAGACAATCGTAATGTTTTTCTGCTTATTTTTCTTAAAGAAACAACTTTTAAAAACAGAAAAAAAACAAGCCAGATACAAAACAGATATCTAGATTACTACACATTTTAATAAAAGAAAAAAAGTAGTAAAAAATATGATAAAGCCAGAGTTTTACATAAACCTTAACAAGTTTGCCGTAATTTATCTAGTCAAAAATTTTTGCAACGTTACTGAAAATATTAACTAATATTAAAATGTATGTACTAGAGATGAAAACTTTAAATTAAGTTAAAAATGAAATATTAAAATTTTAAATATTAAATCAGGGACAATGTCTTTATGTACTCATTTTATCATCGAAATTCAGATTTAAATAAACATTTTTATTTGCTGTAGAGCATTTAAAATAACGGCTTTTTTCAAAAAAAAAATAATCAATAACATTAGCATTATTTTGATCCTAAAAGAAATTTAATTACATGAAAGTTTAGGAATTTAAACAAATTCCAACTTTGTAAAGCGTTCTTCAGTAGTTATAAATAAAATTAAATCTTAAGTGAAAATCATCTTTATTTCCTATGTTATGTGTCACTTGTTTGTTATTTTGAATTTCCTACTCTAATATTAATTTTCTTTTTTAGGTAAGTGTTTCAAGCACTTGTGAGATATGTCTATACATTTTAGGTATGAATATTGATTTCTGTTTCTCAACTTTGGCTTGTGTGTAAAGATAAAAAAATATTTAAAAAAATTCAAAGTTTTTTTTATTTTTTATAAGCTAGTATACAAAGCGTAATGCTGCATTGAAAAAGAATACAATAATTACAGAAAACCTTTAATAAGATTAGTAAAATCCGCTGTGGAAAAACTAAGCAGCACAGTTTTTTTTCTTTTTTCATAACACAAAAATATTGCTCTTAAAAAGGAGCTTAGTTCATCAAATTGCAAAAAAATAAAATAATAAAAAAAATGAATTGAGATAAATGATTCATTTTAAATCTCAACAAATTTAAATAAAAGAAACACATTAAAAAAAAAGCCTCTTTTCTCGGAGATTAGGATAATAAATTCTAACTGACATAATTTCAAGCATGTATCTCTAATCCTATTATTTCATTACCAAACTCGTGTTGTGATATGCTTTGCTTTGTTTTTAAATGAGTATGAAAAAAATATGCTAATTTTAATGCCAAGCTTTATTAAACTATGCAAATAATATCTCTTCGTGAAAATTAAAAACATGTGACAAGTAATTCATATACACATTATCCCGTAGATAACACATAAGAAGCAACAATGACAGATGACTTATTCCACTGAAAAATTTATTATCTTTCTGATATCGTGGGTTTACTTGAGGAATTCAACTTTGCTAGAAATAAAGGGATATCATACAAATAACAAACCTGCTATCTATGCTGAGAAAAAAGTTTTAGTAAAATTTCCGTACAGTATAACAGTCATGTTTCTAATTTAAAAAATCAAAAAAAAATTTATATAGTATTTAAACCATTCATTTAATTACTTTTCCGTTCATATGGAAACTGTGTTTGTCTGAAATCATGGTTTTCAAAACATTAGCTCTTATTACCACATATTTAGTAGAAAACACGAAACTGTAAAGTTAGCCAAATAAAGGGCTATAGGCCTCAAGCTAAACTACCAAATTCTACCACAATTACCATATTTTATTACATTATATAGAACCATATTTATTTTACAAAAATCATTACCAAAGTGCTTCGGTAAAAATTACCCACCTTTTGGTGTTCCCATAGAGCCAGAAACATTGTAAATGTATCTATATTCCAGCAATTTTGTACATATTGTTTTGTTCTCAGCGTGATATGATCCACCATATTGATGACTTAAAGTGATTTTATACGGCTGAGAAAAGCAAATAAGTTTTGCAGTGAAGAGATAGTTTCTTGTTTTGTATTTAACTAAATTATAAGTAATTTATTTAAAAATTTTTGCTATGAGAGCTACAAACTTTAGTATTGTTTTTTACACTGATCATTAAACTATACCATGAAGAAAAAATTTATTACAGAGTATTTTCTTAGTCTTTTTCAGTTTCAATTAATGAATTAAAACTGTTTTATAGAACAAATTTATCACGGGCTGACAAGAAAAGCTTTCTATGCACTAAGCATAACTTCACTTAATAAATGCTCTACATAAATGTTCTTTATACTGTTGTTGTTGATGTAATCTGTTGATGTAATATCGAATATTTATGAACATTACAAATGTTCTATATTACATCAACAACACTTATTGTTAAATTTGAATGATTTTCTTTTGAAAATCATTCGAATTTGACGCATAATATATGATGCCACTTGTTTAAGAACTTCATTCTCTTCAAAAACATGCAAATTGGAAATAACGGTAATCTTTTCACTTCAATTGTTTGGGATTATTTATTTAAAATATGTATTATATTCAATAGAAATATATATTATTTCAAAATATGTTTGCTATTTCTAAATTATATATTTATCAAACAAATCTCAGTTACAAATATTGACTAACATCTGCTTATGATGAATCAAAAATTAAAGCATCAAAATATTTAATAAATTCTCAAAAATGTAAATTGTAATAGGTCATAGCTCAATTCAATTTTATCACATCGTCTATTTCTAAATAAAATTTAGTAATATCTTGAATAAAAATAGCTAACTTGAATAGAGATAGCTAGATTTTTATTTATAACGGAAGCGAAAATTGTTTACATTGTGACAGATTTTGAAAGGAATTTGCTACAGGAAAGTGTAAAAAATAAGCAAGTTTATTTGGTTAGCAAGGGAAACAAATTTTAAACTGCACCTGGATATCAAACCAAAATTAAAAAATTAAAATAAGGATGAAAACGAAAAAAAATATTTATTGCGATGAACATTATCACTAGAAAAATAAATATATAAATATATGCAAAATCTAAAACATTAAGCCTTTTGAATAACGAAAGTGATGCAATATTTATGGATATAGAAGAAAAAAAACCTAATATTTACATAAACCAACCTTCTTTTGTTCTGACAAAAAATATTATATACAGTTTTAGAGTTTTTAAATTTTAACTTAGAAGCTTACATTCGTTTAATTTATGTTTCGTATGTTGAGCTGAAATTTTTAACGTCACTTTTTTCAAGTTCTATGTTTTTAGCCATAATTCAAAATTTAGGCTTCGATTTAAATGCATTCTGTTGTTAATTAATTTAAGTCACAATTATTTCATTAGTTCTACTTATACTTTTGTAGTTTCTAGTTTACTTGTGAACTTTCAACCAACGAATGAAGATTGAGAAAATTTTTATTTAATTTTAAAATGAAAATATTTTTTCAACTTACGGGCAAAGTTAAGTCTTTAAAACGAAACAATAAAACACTATTTTTTCAATTTCCGATGAGAGTAGCGTTGCTTTATAAACTTACAAAGAAAGGGAAAGAGAAAAGAACAGTATTTTTTAATAGAGCAGAGATAATGCCTGAAATTTATTAACTCTGAATGCAGTTCAGTTTTTTTTTTAACTAAGAATCAAAAAAACCTCTAAAACGTTTTTATAAGAAAATGTAAATTATTATAAGAATCAAGAACTTATTGCAGCATTATATGTAAGACACTTTTTCCTAAAGCAACATTAACTTAAGCCGGAAGGAAATCCTTAAAATGATAGTAGAAATCGGAAAAATTAATAGAAGGATATTGAAAGCTTTGGGAATGCTTATTGCTCTGAAGGGACTTAGAAGAAATGATGATGATGAAAGAATCTATTTTATTATGTTATTTTTCTGGTCTTTTCATATAAATTTTTCTCAGGATGCTAATGAAATTTCTCTGAGCAAATATTGATTTTGTATGCAAAGAATTTTATTTGCAGCATAATTACTATCTAAGTGAGCATTTTATCATACGCTTTTTTTACATAATTTAATAAAAATTTGACACAATTGTAGAGCGTCCGTTATTTAATAAGGAAAAAAAATTTTAAATTTAATTATATAAATAGGGGAGAGTGGGGACAATTGCAACAGGGTACGATTGTAACAGAGCAAAAATTTCGAGTTTCGGGTTCTAGATTTGGTTCCTAGGTGGCACACAAGGTGTATTTAATAAATCTACATGCACACCCCTGCTGGGAACCATTTTTATGTACTTTTGAAAGAGTTACATCACAAAAGATATTTTCAAGTTAGGTAAGTACTTTTTTGGTATTAGAATATTATATTGTTACAAAGTAATTTTGTTTAAACTAATAAAAATTATTAACCGAATATGTAAGTGGACACCTTAATTAACATTTCAAAAAAAGATTAGTTTTGTTAATTAACTAGCATTGTTTTTAACAAATGAAGCTGAAATGGCGTCTTGGGGACGATTGTAACAATAAGTAAAGGGACGATTGTAACAGCTGAAAATAAATAATCTTATGTTTGCAAACCATTACTTAACTCTTTAAAAACCACCAATAGATTCCTATATCATTTATATTATGTTGCATGAGCATTATTTTATTTGTCACCTTTCACAGCATAAATTAAAATTTTTAACCCCTTAAAGTTAAAAGTTTAACCCTTTAGGTCTCTGCTCATTATTATTTTTACTCCTTAAATATCACTACTATTTTGATCAATAAAAAATATATCACAACTATGATAATATGTATAATTAACTATGTTTTAGTTGAAATTAAGAGCTGTTACACTTGATCCCGTAAGTGGGGACAATTGTAACAAGTTCACGACTGTCAAAAATTGTTAATAACTAATATAATATCATTTAAAATAAGGTATTTTTTTTCTAGTAGAGGATAGTCTACTTTACTCGTCTGTCAATTAATACTAATAATATATTGGATTTTTGTTAGTTAAAAATAGTTAAGTAAAAAACGTTACAATTGACCCCACTCTCTCCTACTGTAACAATAAATAATTGTAATTCAAATATTTTTCATTGAAGCGGCGCACTGTAAACAAAATCTGTTATGTAACGGAAAATTGCAGCAAAGTTGTCGATTTTACATATTCTACGGAAAATATAACTCGTTGGCAGAAGTTTTCCGTAACAAATCACTACAGAAAATATAATACGCACCACATATTTTTCATAGATCAGGATGCGACAAAGAAATTTGACATGAAGGTGTTGTATACCATCTATTTTCATAGTGAGTCACATTTTTAAAATTTAGAATTATTTCCTTATAAATCATCTCTTGTGTGATTTTTCGTGATTCTTGAATTGTTGAGAGCCATAAGGTTTAAACGAACCATCGTAAAATTATTTCTTTCATTTCCATTTAAGTTCAGACATCTCGGGACCTTCCTGGTATGATGCCAACTCCTTGACCACCATTCAGTTCAGTCGGCAGCTGTTTCAATTTATCAAATTAACTTTTGCCCCTTTGATACCAAAGTTTTTCCGATTAGGAACTGAAAAAATCTGTACCCAATAGAAAGAACAGTATGAATGGTTACAGATTATATTTGTTAACAGAGAAACGTCTGTTTTTGACTAATTACGATGTAGTTTAACAGTAAACTTCTGTTTAGTGCTGAACTACATGGCAAGTTTCTGTTTTCTTTTATTAAAGATATTGTGAGCGACGGTTGCAGGTTACTCACAATATGTACTTTTGCATAGATGCAATATGTTTACTTTTGCGTATATTTAATAATGTTGTAGTGTCGCATTATTGTTCTCTCAGATGTAACTGCAAGACAAATTATGGTTGGCGGAACGCAATTTCTCAAAATCACTATTATTTAAGATGTACTATTTATTGTTGGAAAAAAATTCAGTTTTACCAGATTTTTGCCCCTATATGGGGATTAAAATGGTGATTAATATGGGGATTAAATGGGGATTAAATAGGCATTAATGTGGGTAGAAGCTAATATGGGGAATAAACATATTTATTACTAATAGAAATAAGGAAAATAGTTTCATAATTCGATTGCAGAGTTGAATAATATTCATCATCATCATCAATGGGTCGATAACCCAGGATGGGCCTTGGCCTTCTCAAGAAGTTTTTTTCCAGGCTAACCTTTTCTTTTGCTAGTGTTCTCCAATTTTTTGTTTTTAAGACCAAAAGGTCTTTCTCCAGGCCTTCTATCCATCTCAAATTCGGCCTGCCTCTTTTTCGTGTGAATTGAATAATATTGAATGTGTTTAAAAGCTCAAACAAATGGATTTTGAACAGTATCAGACCATATTCAAACATGAATGAAAGTAAATCCAAGCGGAGTACATAAGTAGCCAAAGACAGGGTTTAACAGTGCAGTAAGTCTAATATAAACATAACTAACTTCAAGTTCTCATAAATGTGAGCTAGTTTGAATGCTAAGCAACTAAACTACCAAAACCATAAAAGCATTTTATTGTATAAGAATTTATATAAATAAGCCTGCTTGATCTTTAAATGAAATATTTTCCTTTTTAATTATTTATACAGAAACTGAGTATACGAAACCTGAAATATTCATTTAACGATTACATTTTATATTATTTAGTATTGTTCCTTATTCAAACATTCATGATACATCTCAATTCCGCTGGGGAACAGGTATAATTTCAGCATTCGCGAAACTATGTTCTAACATCGTGTTTCATTTTGTTGTTTTATTCTCATCGTATTTATCGCAGACTCTTGTATTGCATCCATAATTCGTCGAGAGACAAAGGAGGCAAGCAGACATATTTTCCAGCTAAGAAACGGTAACAACTCAACGATGAGTAGGCTATCTCACTAAATAATTCCGTATCGTCTAGAATCTTAGATGCAGGCTATTAAATAGAAACTGTGTATGATAAACATAAAAGAAAAAGGCAGTTTCACATCTGAGATGTCCAGTTAATGAAATCCAGGAAAATTGCTTACGTATTCTGGTAACATCCACCTACAAGGAAACGTGACACAATCCCACAATAACTAAAGTATTTTAGGATGGATATTATTATGTTACTGAGGAGAATTTCCTTTTTTTTTAAAGACGGTAATTGGTTAAAGATCACTTCGAGGACGATGCTCAAGTTCTTTTATGTTGTTGCTCTAATGATGAAAATGTTGAGATGACTTTATCTTATTTTCTTTTTCTAGGTAATTTGTAACTAACTCAAAGAAAAACAACTACTGAAAAAACACTTTTCGTTCATTTTCTTACGTCACGAAAAAGTATTATTCTCCATAACATAATTACAAAATAAGCTAAATCATAATATCATGTTATATAAAAATCACTAATGATGTATAATAATTCATAATGTATAATGTTAGCTTGCAACTGAAGTAACACTATGAAGCAATTAATTACTTAATTTCTAGTAAGTCTATTGAGTAAAAACAATAAAATCTTATGGGATTATTTTTTGTTAAATAATTCAGTCTATTGATGTAGAAAAACCATAAAAATATCGTTAATCTCATATATTATATTTTTATGCCTAGTATTTTTATATTTGTGAATCTTAAAAGCTAGCTTTTAAATAGAAAATGCGTATAATGAACATAAAGAAGAAAAGTAGTTTCGTGTCTGAAATGTGCTGTTAATGCACTGATAAAAAAATGCAGTCTTAACCACCAGAATATGGAAAAATTTACTGTATTTCTGGCTCTGTGGAAGAATTATTTAATTTATTAATAGTCAGAAAAAATTTGAATTGTAAGGTACATAATATTTTGCACTATTTTAAAGTAAATAATTTGATATGGTAAAATCAAAAACTTGAATGAAATAGGTTGAACAGTTCCTGAGAAATAGAATGTGTCTTAGAAAGTGAAGATCTGATCATTAGAAAAAAAGAGATTAAAAGTTATTTAGAGAGTGGCCCGCTATATAATATATATATATATATATATATATATATATATATATATATATATATATATATATATATATATATATATACCGAAGAGCCATTTCATTATGACCACCCTGCTAATAACATGTAGGACCACCTTTAGCCCTCAAAACTGCTAGCACCCACAGTGGCATTGATTCCACAAGGTGCTGATAGGTAGTCTGATAGGTAACTCTATTGGATTAAGGACAGGTGAATTTGGGGGCCAGGACATTACTTGAAAGTCACTGGAATGTTCCTCGACGATTCGACCCTTATGACATGGTGCATTATCCTGTTGGTAAACACCATCTCCCGCAGAAAAAGCCGTTGCCATGAATTGGTGAACCAGGTCTGCAACCATGTTCAAGTAGCTTACAGGTGTCAGGGATTGTTCGATGAGGATTATGGGTCCTAATGTGCTTCATGAAAACATTGATCCTGGGGGAGAAACCATGAAAACCTAGGCGAACCCATTGTTATAGATGGAGGGTGGACATAATGTAATGGCTCTTCGTGTGTGTGTATATACTTGTGTATATGTGTTGTGTATATGTGTGTATCAACAACTTATATATATATATATATATATATATATATATATATATATATATATATATATATATATATATATATAGGTAGTAATGAAATAAAAAATACGCATTAAGAGTAGCATCTTCATATTAAGAGATGGGAAAAATTGAAAGAGCTAACAAATCCAAAAGAATCACTGCTATGGAAAGCGAAAATGGAAATTTCGAAGCTTGTTTGATTACCGTATGGAATAGGAGTAGCTGAAAAGCAATTGTTGGAATTCCAGCCAAAATTCATACAATAATTAAATTATTTTTAATTTTTTCCCCACTATCCTCAATAATGACTTGTCTGATTTTAATATGGATTTGACAGTATTTTAAAGTTACCTAAGTCTAAAAGAAATGCTAAAACTGATCAGATTTCAGTATAAACATTATTAATTCAAAAATATGCATTTAAATAAAATTTTATCAGAGGATCAATTTCATGCTTTTGGTTAAATTATAAAATTTCACTTTAATTGTATTACAAAAGGTAAAGACAAACGATTGTATTATTTTAATGAGTATTACAAACTACTTCATCAATAATTAAATGTCTTAAGCTAATCCTTAAACACCCCACAGACATTGCCTAAATCATATGATGGCTTTATTGTTGTTGAATAAATTAAATCACAATTTTCGTTATAAGAAGACTTTTTTTAGTCAGTGATCCGTTCTTCCATTTTAAGTAATAACTCACAAAATAAGATGTTAATTTTCCAAAAAACAAATATAACAATCAAGAATTGAAAGCACAAAATAATTATTTAGAACAATTCAACAGATATGGCTTATGAATTAAGTAAAGCCTTTGCGACAAAGGAAAATCAATTTTTTAATTAAAAATATACCTTATACACATCTTCTTCCTTACATTTGATATGTAGAACAATAGAATAATATTCAAAATAACAGAATAATAAAATGATCTACACTATAATCAACAACTTTAAACTATACAATAATCGTTCAGTACAATCCAATAAATGCTGCAGTTAATATAAATAACGGCTACATAAGGCTAAGCAAGTTTAATCCAAATTTTCCTTCAGAATAAGAACAATGTTTAAAGACATTGTTTTTTATGTTTCCAATGATACTATAAGCAATATTGAGCACATTAATACCATACTATAGCAGATACAGCAATATATACAACAATCAACAACTGAAAATATAAAATGATTCTTTAGCACAATCCAACATATGTTGCACAAAAGTTAAATAACGGCTCCATTGTAGCAAAATAAATTCAATCACAATTTTCTTTCCAAATAAAATCTATGGTTCAGACATTGTTCCTTTCTTGCAAAAAAAGAAATATTCCTTACTTTATAAATCGTTCTTTTCTCGCCGGGAAATCATCTCACATTGCGATGAAGAAATTTATCATTTTACCCTTCATTTCACTCTTGAAAACTCCAGCGATTCATCGAAGAGAATTATACTCTGATAAATGGTCCATTAAATACTGTTCAAGCTTCCTTTGCAACATATTATGATTTTTCAAAATAAGAATATATATCTCAATTTAGAAGAGTTTTAACTTATCCTTTGACTGAAATTTGCGCTTAAGATGATAATTTCCTCACGTCGAGAAAAAATTTATGATTCTGACACAATTTTGCACGCTTGTATAGAGGATTATGTACCATTTATTCAAGCAATTTATATATATATATATATATATATATATATATATATATATATATATATATATATATATATATATATATATATATATATATATATATATATATATATTCGTAATTTCCTCCGGAGTTTCGAAGCGTTATAGTTAAAAAAAAAAAGGACGAATATGAAAGAAAGAAACATATGAAATTATTCCAAAACTATTTAAGTTTTACTTACATACATTACAGGTGTTCTATGTGTGAACCCTTGGTCACGCGTCATACATCAATGCGATAGTTCAGTTCCTGCCCGGACTGAATTATGAATAACCCTGTATATATAATTGAAGATTAAACTATCATGATTAAAAAAATTAAGTAATCAAACCACAGTTATACGGTGTAACAATGAAACTATTAAAACTATAGTATGGTAAGATTTATAAATAAAAAAAATGTTTATATGGCGAAGTAAGCACACAAGAATGCATGGGAGATGGAAAACAAATTAACAATGAAATCATCTTAACAAAGTTACATATTAATTCATATGCTGTTAGCTTTTACATTCTTTTATTTCCACAGACATACACAGACGAACGATAAACAAAAACATTAATAATAAGAAAAAGTCATTTGGTTGCCTAGCAACCAGCTGGAGTTGCAGTTATTATATCGGCAGACGATTTAAAACAATTATTAAAACTAACTGTTTATTGATGACGGAACATATGTTTCACTTTAATTGGCAGAATAGTGGTAGTAAAAGCATTGATTAAAAAAACCCGAATAACTTAATAGATCTATTAGGTCATAAAAGAAACAGAAAAAATTTTGAAGTGAAACAAATAGAAGCACAATAAAAAAATACATATTCGAAACTAAGGTAAATGCATTATTGTGAGTCCACTGTTATGTGTGCTATTATATTAATTGACATATGACTACTCACTCAACTTGACAACGATAAAGCATTGCTGTATCGAATGAATGAAAAAAATAAGAGAGTTCATCGAAGCATTTTCACTTATTTTATTTTATTACGGAGGAAAAAAACAATTTGCGAAGGGGTGGCATGCAGATGCACCATTGAGAAACACACTCACGTGAACATGGCATTCATTTTCGAATATAGAGAATTCACAACAACTCCACAGGACACGAAATTATATTCATTTTATTTTATGGTGTTATACACCTCTACACCGAAAACTCTTCAACTACTCCTACTTCTCAGAAAAGCACCAGCCATTAATTCGTAATAAATGATTCAATATTTTTCAGTCATGCAGTGTATTAAAAAAAACAATAGTCGTTGGTAAGGAATCATTCAAGAAAAAAGTAAGTGAACTCACCAAAATAGCTAATGGGATAAAACAGTGGTCAGCTCTCACCGAACCCCTTAAGATATTATTGGCAGGTAGAAGAAATTAGCAAAAGACAGAAAAGTAACATCACATGACGAGACACTCCCATGTGCAAGGAGAACAAAACCCAAAGTCAAGAAGGGGAAAAGAAGAGAGTTTACAATTTTCCTCTAAGAATACATTAAAAAGTTCACATGCTGACTGAGAAATGGAAAAATGTCACATTGGTTAAGGGATCTAAGATATAAAAACATATTTTTAAGTGATAAGAGCTCATGCAGCTGCAGACGGTAAAAAGAGGGGAGAAAAACAAGGATAAATATATTAACCACCAACAAACTGACCAGATGCAGGTGTCTATTTAGGGGATGGTCAACACAAGCCAAAAAATAACAGCAGGAGAATCAGAGCAGGATAACTCATTACGGAGATGGGTCCCTAAGATGGTTTCGGTTTACAAAAAGTAAAAACATAAAATTGGGGAAGGATATCTTTTGAAAAATTAGGCACTGCATGACTTAAAAAGAAGAGCAACATAAAAATGCGGTTAATAACCGATTAATTATAAAATAAATTCATATTGCAAATTAAAAAAACTTAGTATCAAGCTGGTAAATAAAACATAATAATAATCTGTAAATTTTATAAATAATTAATAATAAAATATGCAAAATGTGAACATATACAAAATGTGAACATATACATAGTTAATTACACAGATTAAGAACAAGTTTAAGTTTCAAAAAAATGAATGCAGTTAAGGCAGAAACAAGATATAACAAACCATATATAACAAAATTGGAGTTAAAAGGCAAAAGCAAAACCAACTAAAAAGAAAGAAACAAATTAGGGAGAGTATAAAATTTGTGATAAATAACATTATCACAATCTATATATGTGTGTGTGGATGTTTATATGAAAGCTCATTTTATTTCACATTCTTTATATTTAAAATTACTTGGTCAAAAATAAATGTCTACTGTAAATAAGCACAAAAATAGCATTAATGAATATAAATTTTGGACTGATTTACCATTAGATTCTAAGCATCTGTAAGAACGCAAAATGTGGAAATAGAATTAAAGAATATAAAATTGTACTGATTTATAATTAATTTCTAAGGAACAATAAAAGTGCAAAAAGTACATCAATCATATTAAAGGATATAAACTTTAGACCGAATGCCTGATAGAACTACTGAGATTATCTTCTTCGAACTTCAGCTGCGATCCCTAAAGTTTTGAGGCGCAGTATTTATTTTCTTTGTATTTATTTGTATGTGTCTTAAGTATTTTTTTTCTTTGATTCTAACCAGATAATTATACTGTAAAGAAAGTACGATAAATAGCATTGGCACCCTGAGTGAACACGACTTTACTAGAAAAAAATTATATACTGTATTGTTTACATTAATAATTACCGTAATTTCGCTGAATCACTCTATGGTATAATATTTTGCTTCAAAATGGATTTTTCGGTGAACTGGATTTTATTGATGACGAACCATAAGTTATATATACCTTGCTTTATATCATAATTTGATCCGTAATTTTTTGTACAACGTATAAGGCAGTTTCTGATATTCTTTTAATTTTGTAAATTTAATAGCTATATTTATTATGTGCTTTTCTCTTACGATTGGTTCGATTCTCTCACGATTGATGGTTTTCCTATAAAAATAACGTTAGATCTCGGTTAACAGTTAAAACTGATCACTTTAATACAATAGATAGCTATGGAAGTGATAAAAAATTATTAAAGTTTCGAAAAATGGATTTTAAAATTCAACTTAAAATATTTAGAAACATTTCAAAATACTGAACTATTTCTACAAAATTTCACAAAAAAATGATTTTTATAATTAAGATTTAATCAAAACCTAAAACTTAGTACCTTAATACCTAAAAATTACTTATAATAAAAGTGCCTTATAGGCATTTCTATCGGGCGAATTAGTTCTAAGCTCGTTGATTTGGTGGAACTTTCTTAATGTTAAAATGATTTAATGCTCTAAAAATAAATCTGAAATATTTAGTAATTTTTTTAGCAATTTAAATGACCGTCAACATACATTTCATAAAATCATACATGAAAATAATTCAATATTTAAGTTATAAATGTAATGTAAAACAGGTGCAAGTAAAACAATTTAAATCCTCTCTGAGTCATAATAGAAACATAAAAAACATTACCATACAAAAAAGTAGACGGCTTTTTGCTATCTAACGCTTGTTCTGCACAACATTTATTGCTTTAGAACATTTTTTCCCGAATCTTTAAACATTCCACTGTTATGTCCTAAATAAATAGCTTCTTCTGCGTGGTCATTAAATATACATGAAATATTATTAAACTTTCCCTCCACAATATTTACCCTTATACTTTAAAAGTTTGCCCCGAAAGAGGTGTTCAAAAGAGCACTCAATGTGTGTGTGTTTATTCAAGAAAGTATTTAAGGTTGTGCCTTTGTAACTCATTTGACTTGCAAAATTCTTCCTCTTCCTTTGTTTTAAACCATCAGAAGAGCTTCCAGATCACGTCTCGTCATTTTCCTTTTCAATGAAAGTATTTATCGATTGAGAATTCTAAAAATTTTTCCTTTCACAAACTGAGCAAACATTGATAACAATGCTTTCCCGTTTCGTCGCCTAAATGATAATGGAAATTGTTTTTGACAGTGTTTCTCATTTATCATACATATTCCCTCGCACCGACTTTCGATAACCAGAATTGTTCTATGAATTCGAATGTAATACTCTGATCAGAATTGTAATGTTTCTTTTTGTAAAGTGCATATATATGGTTTTTGCTTATTTGGATGAGGAAATTTATGATTGCTGATGAAAAACGATTTCTTTTTTTTAAGGAAGGCATGTTTCTGATCTAAATGTGGCATGCGTTTTTATAAAAAAGATAAATGATTTATTTCAAGTCATTTTTAGTGAATTTTTCTACACCGATGCTAAATTCAATATGTTCCTGTGAAATTATCACTTTTTTCTTTTATGCGAAATAAATTTTGTCTGCGTACTAATGTGGTTCAAATTTTTTGGAGCTTCTCAACATTCTGAACACTATTACAGTTTAAAATATTTAAACCTTGACTTAGATTTTTTTTTTAAATTAGCAACGTTGTTTTATTTTATAACCGTAGTTGAACAACCAAACTAATTTTGAATTTACGACTACTAATGTTCAACTTTGTATCTTTGTAATTTTGAACCTTATAAAAGACAGGAAGACTCTTGGTGATAGTATTGGGAGAAATTTTTCTTCATGGAGGACTTTTGGAGGGAACTAGCTAGAATTTACTTTACATGGAGAGTAAAACCACTAAAACAACCCAAGATTAGTCTGACGGTAATTGGATTTATTTCTCAGCACTACCGTACCACTGAAGATATTTTACTTCAACACTGTGATTAGTGCGAGAGGCGGAATTCGTATCGACTAGCCGTTGCAGGGATTCGAACTCAAGTCACTTCACAAACAATGTTATTAACATTTTTATATCCAATAAAATATTATTGATTCAGAATTTCAAGAGTCTATTGTCACAGACTGAGCAAACATCGTCAACATTGCTTTGTATTTTCGACTCCTAAATGATAACGGAAAGGAGCACGTGACTTATAAAGTTTACCTAGAAGCAGAAATCTAATAAAATTACAGGTCTCTATAGTTTGCATCTAAGACATCTTTTAATATGAAGAAAATATTTCATTAAGAAAACGTCTTCATATAATAAAATTATGTGTAATTAGGTTTTGCTTAAATAATTAATATCTGTATTCGAGCAAAAGGGTTTATTATCTTTTCACATTTTTAGCATTCTTGTATATTTCCACAACGGAAATGTTCGCAAATTTATCTGCAAACTGCAATATTTACTATCGTTACAGTATTTGATTTGAATAAGAACGAATTCGGGACAAACCGCAAGAACATATCACTATAATACAAGGAGTAAAATAACTCAGATCCATAATCAACCTCCAGGATGAGATATTTTTATGTCAGTACCTTAAATTCCTTTATCAAATATTATATCTTCATTTTATTCTTTGTAGTTACTGCTTATAATTTTGCTTCTTATATATCATGTAACGAACGCATTACTTGAAATCTGCTTATTTACATTTTGAATAATTTTGTTATTTTATATTACTGTACATTAACGTTGATTCCAATAAAAAGTGAAAGTACAGCTCAATTATCTTAGTATAGAATAAAATTACGAAATTTTTAATGCCTAATAAATTAATGGAAATTTGAACTAAAATTCCTTAGGCTTGTGGTATTTATCTTTTAAGAATTATTACTTAAAATAATTGTGCACGTAAAGACAGAATTATATGTAAAATAATACGAAAATGCAAAAATTTTTCTTTATTTCATTACTATAAATTAAATATCGCAAATTATTCGATAAATACTTTTAAGTACTTTTAATTAGCTCACCATTGAATTCGTATTATTAAAAGTAAGATTCATATGTTATCGAAAGGTCGAAACTATAATTTGACTGATATTAAGCTTTTTTTAATTATAAATATCGATAATTAAAAGCATTAACGATAATTAAGTTTTTAAGCAGATATATGATGGAAGTAATAAAGCAAAAAATTGTATTTACTTAATTTCAGAAGAAAAATAAGAAAAATTTGATATTTTTAGAGTAGTTAATAAAGAAATTCTAAAAATATAATAGTCATGTAATACATGAAAATAATTTATTTCATCTCAAATTGCTTTAAGTATGATAAAAAAAAATATATTGTATTTGCTTCGAATGAAATTTCTTAATCGTCTGCCTCCATGAGAACATGTCCTCATCGACAATGTCTTGCTGTGATTGGGTCCAGAAAAGTTTCTCTGATTACTTTTTTTTCTATTTCTCCTTCATTGTTCCATGATTAACTTCAAGATTCTGAAGATCTATTACACGGAAGTCTACATTACAGTTCGAGAAAACATTGTTTAATGATTGAACATTAAGAGATAGCTCCGAATAATTAGGTTTGGTATGAAGAATGAATGAAGGAAAAATATTTTTTTTTATCTTACAAGAAAATGTATCTCGTAATATCAATAAGAATTTATTTATTTTCTTTAAATAAAAACATTTATTTGGTGTCTACATTTAGAAGAAGCTAAAAGTTAGTATGCAATGCGTATTTTACGGCAAATTTAATCCCTAATTAACAAAGATATCATGTAGAATGAATTATTGTTATTAATTAGTTATCTATTATTGTTATTAATTATTTAAATATTTTCCAAACTTATGCGACCCTTAACATTTAAGCAGATTTTCTTTGATTGTTAAAATTAAATAATGAATATTTTTTGGGCATACTTTAGTTTAAAGTACTGTAGCTGAAATTGCTTTTATTAATGGAAATAGTTAGGAGGTGAAATAAATTTTATGTTAATTAAATTTAAAAATGCGGCGATCAATGACTTTGAAAGTTTTGAAACATTTCAGAAGAGGTCCCGCTAGGTATACAAAGCCCGAAAGTTTATTTGTTAGATACAACCCATTAATATGACAATACATATCTTTATGGCTCATGTGTTGGTACTATGTATTAGATTTTGTCGATTAAATTCTAAGAAAATAGCCCTTTTCCGAAACTTTTTGAATAAACTTTGATTTTCGATATAAAGGTCTACTGGAAGCATTTATCCTATAATGGTTAGTATGAACGTAGTAGGATATAAAATAACGGTAATTGCCGTGATTCAATTGTTTTCTAAAAAAGTACAATCAGATGTAAACTTATGTGTTTTTAACAAAATTTCGAGGATCTGCAGTTTTAACCCCTTTAACATCAAAGAGAGAAATTTTTTAGTAAGAATTCAAAAACCATAAGTCTTAAATAAAGAACAGATACAGAACATTACAACAAAATCAAAAATGTAAAGTATCCAGCACTCATGATTGACTCTTAATTACTCTTAAAAAATGACTCTTAAGTAGTAAACATATAGAGAGAGTAAAGTGGAGAATTTATTGTTTTATCTATTACTTCAGTTTAAAATTTCCCTTAGAACAGTACTGCTGCTTAACTGTATTAACTGCTTATTATTAATAACTTAGAAGAGTATTGTTGCTTAACTGTATTAACTGTATGTAACTTAATTAACTGCTGCTTAATCTCAGCCTTTAAGCATTGTTTAAAAAAATTAAAAAGGTCTGGCGCTCATTTTGTTTTTATAAACTTATAAAAAAATACATAAGAAAATTGATATTGCATCGTAATTTAATAAGTTTTTCTAATTATTTTATTCTAAAACGGATAATTGACATATTGCAGTTATGTAAATTAAATGAGCATTTTTAAAAAGCAGAGAATATGTGAAACGTATATTTAGAATATAAAATTGGGCATATAATTCAGAAAACATTCAATATAATAATTTAATGCAAATAAAATTAAGGCCATTAATGCATTCACAGGTGAAATAAAGCTTCACGGAGAAGAGAATGCCTTTTGTAGATTGGAATTCCGAAAATTCTTGCTTTGTCAATAATGAGTTTGAACTATGACTTCGGGACAATCTTAGAGAATCGCGTTTAATTAATTTTTCCGAATCATGAAGATATAAAGAGATGCCTAGGAATTTCTTCTTCTCTAAACTTAATTAAAAACTTCCATAGAACACCTTGCATTTGCAGCTTTGAAAGTAAAATAATTGTGAATGATTAATTTTTCAGCATATAATTCAGCTCATAAATAAATTTTGAGAAATCTATTTTCTTTTACGACATTTATTATTCTAATCTTGTAAAATTATGAATTAAAATTCTATTAAGGAGTTTAGTTTTATTTTTAATTTGAACACAATTTTGCTATCACGCCATGAATAAAAATCAAGGAGAAAACTTACTGGGGATGATTTGTTAGATGAGTTGAATTTATATGAAACGGAAAACTAAATAAAGTTTTAATAGATAACGTTCAGTATGGTTTTAAATTAATGATGAACTGATTGCTTTATTTTCAAAATAAGTGATTTTTTTAAAAATTAAAATTATTTTAAATGTTAAACTGGAAAATAATTAAAAGAATATTCAGGTTCACTTTCTGAAGAAAAGCGCGAGACCTGATTAATTAGCAATGCTTGTATTACTATCTTATGTATAAGGTAAAAACGTTTAAACACATCTTTGCAGCAAAAGCTGCTGCAAAAGCTGTTTATCAAAGCAATCTTTTCCCGAGCTTTCAATTTATAACTAAGTTTGTCATAACTCCCCGATTATTTTAAACTTGCTTTTTTTTTATTTATTAAAATTATTCAGAATTACCAAAATTACCTCTTCTGTGCTACACTCTAAGCAATTGACTAAAAAGACAATAAATTTTACTCAGATTTGAAGGAAATGACAATTTGAAAGAAAATTATTCCCAAAAAATATACAACAATAAGTCACATAAACAAAGTGCCTATAACAGACAAATATTAGATCAAACATAAGCGTGTTTTAGATGTTTTTATTTTCCATCTTGGATTTAATTATATTTCATTACTGTTTATATCTTAATTAAAAGTGCATCCATCCTTTTGTATTCAAACATCTTCAGCTATGTTTAAATAAATGTCTAGATGTACTAAAGTAGTTATGTGTTACAAGATGAGACTGGTTACATCGCCTCCTTTTTAAATACTAAAGATTTAGTTTTCTTATCTCGAAAACATAGAGCGTGATGAAGGACAAAAGATAATTAAAATGTTGGAGGTTACTATTTACTAAAATTTTTTTTAACAGGTACATGTTATGGACATTAATACAGAGAAAAAAGTGCTTGAGAAACGAGCCAGAGTTCTTATCTCGAAAACTTAGCATGTGATAAAGGAGGAAAATCAATTAAAAAGCTGTAGGTTACTATTCACTGAAAAGAAAAAAAACACTTACATGTTATGGATATCAATGCAAAGAAAAGATTGCTATAGTTAGTTTTCTTATCTCGAAAACATAGCACGTGATAAAGGAGAAAAGGCAATTAAAAAGCTGTAGATTACTATTCACTAAAAAGAAGAAAAGAAATAGCACGTACATGTTGTGGATATTAATGCAGAGAAAAGATTGCTATAGTTGGCTTTCTTATCTCGAAAACATAGCAAGTGATAAAGGAGAAAAGGCAATTAAAAAGCTGTAGATTACTATTCACTAAAAAGAAAAAAAAATAATAAGTACATGTTATGGATATTAATGCAAAGAAAAGATTACTATAGTTAGCTTTCTTACCTTACCTCGAAAACATAGCACGTGATAAAGGAGAAAAGGCAATTAAAAAGCTGTAGATTACTATTCACTAAAAAGAAAAAAAAATAATAAGTACATGTTAT
Source organism: Parasteatoda tepidariorum (assembly GCF_982258835.1). Lineage (NCBI taxonomy): Eukaryota > Metazoa > Arthropoda > Arachnida > Araneae > Theridiidae > Parasteatoda > Parasteatoda tepidariorum. The sequence goes on along the minus strand of NC_141757.1, from coordinate 64,224,774 downwards.
GGATATTAATGCAAAAAAAAGACTGGTATAGTTGGCTTTCTTATCTCGAAAACAAACGTAGCACGTGATAAAAGAGAAAAGGCAATTAAAAAGCTGTAGATTACTATTCACTAAAAGGAAAATGGGATGGATATTAATACAAAGGATATTATGGATATTAATGCAAAGAAAATATTATGGATATTAATACAAATAAAATATAGATATTAATACACTATGGATATTAATACAAAGAAAATGTTGCTTCAACACACATGTGTATTTTAAGAAATCTTCATTATTCATGATTCTCAGTTTTGTAAAGTGTGACGTGACGAAACGATCATAGAAGGAAAAAATAACAGATGGTTATCTTAAAAAATCTATATATTTGCTGATTAAACTTTGCATCGCCCATCTTTGTGCATCAAAAATAAAAGTATAACAAACAGTATTTTTTTGTTTGTTTCTAAGATAGTATTATTATTCTAACCATCAAACTCTGATTTCGTGATATGTGTTGTTGATTTAATTTACTCGCGAATGAGAATTATATTATTCGCTTCATTTGTCGCACCTCAAATAAGCTAATAATATAGTCCCCAAACTTTACCTAGTAATTTATAGGACATAGTAACGCTTAAATCGAATATATTTTAAACCTTATAAAAAAAGTTTCAGGTAGAAAAAAAACGATGAAGGAGAAGCAAAAACACCATCCCTTTCCACTAAATTAAGACTTGGCTCATTGTTTTAAGAAGTTGATAAACTTTTAATCCTAACGTCTTTACGAAATTTTAAACATTCATATTTTTGCATTTCATAAATATTGTTGTTATTTTTATCTGAAAATTTATCGGAACATTATTCCTTCTCATAACTAATTGCCCATAGGTTGATGCCAAGTCCAAACATTGCAATTTGTGGTTTGAATTTGGCTATTTTAAAATATTGTAAGAATAATTAATGCAAAAAATCTAATCATTCTTTTTTCAGAATATGACTTATCCTTTGCTTGTAAAAATGTCAATTACAATAGAATTGTAAAAATTTGAACATCATAATATATGCTTATTTTTTTATTTGAAAATGTATCCTAGCATTATGTATAGCCACAATTAAATCTGAAAACTCCATGATAGCAATCGTACATAATTCTAAATGCAAATATTGATTACAATGGAATTCAGGTGTGGTTATTTTTTAAAAATATATATATAAATAAACAAAATAATTTACTATTTCTTTATTTGGATAAAATATCACCTTTACCTTCGAATATTTAAAAAAAATATTGTCTAAACGAAATTTCAAATTATACAGCATATTCGCTTTCCTCTGATCTAAAAATACATATCTGGGTATTACTCATTATCACAATAATTTAAATTAAATTGATTCCATATGCAAACCTTGTTTATCATGTAAAGTGTTAAACATTTCTTTGAAAAAATAGTTAAATAACGATTTATTTAATAGTTTTTTTTTACCATATTCAAACAAAACAGTCGAATAACCATTAGTAAGACGGTATTCAAACTTTTAACTACGAGTGAAACCATTTATTGACTACCATCTCCTACTGCGGATAAGCAACCAGAATTGTATCTCGCCAATTATATCCTAACGAAGCCACTTAGCTCCTTGCAGCTACATATTAGGATACACATGCAGGATACATATTATAACCCAGAAGACTAATCTATCAATCTCATGATCGACAGGCAGGATTTACACCACAACATTTCCTCTTCATAAAACACAACTAAAATCCTTTCTCTTTTACCTAATAAAAAGCTTAACTCCAGTTGAAATTCTTTTTTTACGGATTTGAAATTATGCTAGGCGTAAATGGTTAAAAAACGGACAGTTTTGTATTAATGTTTTCTTAACTATACAAGATGTAAACGGTTTTAAAACAGTAAAGGTAAAAAAAATTCTTTTCCGTAAACTTTACGGTAAATTGGATTGATGACTGCTGCTGGTTATTTTACCATAATTTTAGAATGACAATTCTAACAGTGCATCGTTCTTATGTGTCTATTAAAAAATATGCAAGAGAAAGGTGATTCAAAACAATTTATTCTTTCGTTATTTGGAGCAAATATCATCTTTATCTGCAAATATTTTTAAACAATTGTCATTTCAAATTTTCAGATAATACATAAATATCTGAGCGTTACTCATTGTTACAATTAATAAGAGTGCTCCACTGTTTGAACGGATTTTAAAATATTAATAGATATTTCAAATTTTAAAAATATATCTAAAAACTAATTGATGCAAAACAGTCTACTCTTACTTTATTTGGAACAAATATCGTCTTCACATATCAGTTTCTTTGAACTAAAATATTTTAAAATTTTCAGATATATGTGCTTATTTCAACTGAAAAAAAATATCTGAACTTTACTCATTGTCACAATTAATGAGAATAATCCCTTGTTACCTTTTTTGAACAGATTCCGAAATATCAATCTATAGGGTCACTTTTAAAAATATCTTAAAATAGTGTTTTTGCAATACAGTTTACTATAATTTTATTTGGAACAAATATCGTTCTTGTTTCGTCTTTTACCAATTCCTTTAAGCTAGAGTTTTTTGTTTTCAATTTTTCAAACATTCATGCTTATTTCATCAGAAATAAAAATTTGGGTATTACTTATTATCTCATCTAATGAATCAGCACCTTGGTAACAATTTTGGGTAAAAATATACTTGTGCCCCTTGGAGAAATTCGCGACTTATGTTTGGCGCCATTCCTGTTTACGCGGAACACCGTGGTAAGAGGAATGGCGGCCAAAACACTTCAATAAAACATTTGAAAATTTCAACAAAACATCGGCCAAAACTTTCTAAAATTGCAATGAACCCAATATAAGCAAAATTAATAAACCCAATAAAATGCATTTTGAATCTAAACAAAAATTAATGGAGTAAGAACAGAAAGAAAAGAAGAAAAAAACTCACTTCTTCATTAAGTTTTAATATCCTCAGATTTAGGTGCACAGAATTCTCTTATAGCAGTTCGATACTGTCTAAATGTATCATGAATAGAATCTGTGTACCTCCACCGCCACATAATTCTGGCGAAATAGGAATCGAAAATGGCATCTCTGGTACCGGACTGGCGGTGACATTTTTTTCTTAAGTCCCTTTTTATGACTGCTCACATGCCTTCGATCTTATTGACCAGAAACAAAAGTAACCTTACCAGCCGGTATCCAACGTAGAACTAACGAACTTCAAAAGTTACATATACCGTTGAACATTTAAAAATCTAAACCAATCAGAATCACAATTAGGTTTCAACATCACCAAGCTTGGCGATCAACCGCGATTACAATTTTTCGAGAATCAAGGGGCACCCTCAAATATAGTCTACCCCAATTTTGAAGTGATTCAAATGTATACTTTTTCTGTTCTGCTAATCTTGTTAAGAACATCTTGTTTAAGAAATTAGTGAAGCAAAAATACCTACACTTTCTCTATTTTGATAAAAGTTCTCCTCATGCCAATATTATTTTTTTTATTTAATAGCTTTATTAAGTTTCAAATATTAATACATATGCGCCTTTTTAGCAACAAATGTATCTGAAAATTATTATTTATCACTTTAGTTAGTGATATTTAAAGTAAAAATCCTGCAGTGATTCGAAATGTAATTATTATTTTCCTCATTTTCTCCCAATGCAATTCAGTTTATTATATTTCAAAAAAGTTATGCACAAAACCTACTCTTACTTCATTCAGAACAGATCTTGTCATTAAATTCTAGAAAACTTCTTCGGACATTGCAAAGAAAGCGTGTCAAAACGTCAAATACATTGAGAAACCTTTTCTACGACAAAAATAGAATATCTTCTAATGAAAACTATAAATCTAAAGATTGACCAAGAAAATAAAAGTTTGAAAAGATTTCTAGCTAAAGCTAAAAAAAAAAGTTTCTCTGTCTATATTTTGAGAAGTAGAAAAAGAAATTGTTCTTACCTAAAGTCAACTCGAGCTCCATTTATTCGAAAGTGAAGAGCGATATTCCGTGCTAATGACGATAGATTCAGGAGTAAATTCAACCTCGATCGGAAATTGCTGGAGCAAAATTTGATAAGAAAAAAAGTTCTTCGTCAAAGAAATAAGGAACAAAAAATACCATTCCAACCGTGGTTAGTAGAAAAGTTTTAATTAAAAGCGCTTCGTACTTCTTTTCATCCTTACCTTTCACTTCGCAAAAGGAAGTAAAGTCGCAGAATATATAGAAGTAATTGGTTCATGTAAGTTAAGTTATAAACCATGCAACTCACTATCCAAATTATTAAATTGAAACTCATAATGGAATATACAGTTAACTCTCAAAGTTAAATAAATTTTATAGTTAATTTACATAAATAATTATATTAATTTTATAAAAGAAATTAAAGTATTTATCTAATATGCACTTCAATTAATGATTGAAAATATTTGTCGATTATGACTAAATTTGATAAGAAAAAAAGTTCTTTGTCAAAGAAATAAGGAACAAAAAATACCATTCCTACCGTGGTTAGTAGAAAAGTTTTAATTAAAAGCGCTTCGTACTTATTTTCATCCTTACCTTTCACTTCGCAAAAGGAAGTAAAGTCGCATAATATATAAAAGTAATTGGTTCATGTAAGTTAAGTTATAAACCATGCAATTCTCTATCCAAATTATTAAGTTGAAATTCATAATGGAATATACAGTTAACTCTCAAAGTTAAATAAATTTTATAGTTAACTTACATAAATAATTATATTAATTTTATAAAAGAAATTAAAGTATTTATCTAATATGTACTTCAATTATTGATTGAAAATATTTGTCGATTATGACTAAATTTGATAAGAAAAAAAGTTCTTCGTCAAAGAAATAAGGAACAAAAAATACCATTCCTACCGTGGTTAGTAGAAAAGTTTTAATTAAAAGCGCTTCGTACTTATTTTCATCCTTACCTTTCACTTCGCAAAAGGAAGTAAAGTCGCAGAATATATAAAAGTAATTGGTTCATGTAAGTTAAGTTATAAACCATGTAACTCACTATCCAAATTATTAAATTGAAACTCATAATGGAATATACAGTTAACTCTCAAAGTTAAATAAATTTTATAGTTAACTTACATAAATAATTATATTAATTTTATAAAAGAAATTAAAGTATTTATCTAATATGTACTTCAATTATTGATTGAAAATATTTGTCGATTATGACTATCATTGTTTGCCCTCTTCAAAAGAAAGTGTTGTTAAATGTACAAGAATATGATAAAATTTACCGTACTTCTGGCTTCTACGGGAACATAAAAAAGCTGGGTAATTCTTACCACAGAGCTTTTTTAATGATTTTGCAAAATTAACAATGCAATGCGGTTTTATACTATGAGATACAATTTGGTATATGTGGAAAAATTTGGCAATTTTATCATGGTTTCTTACAGCATGACATAAAACCGATTGTTCAGCTAAGTTTACTATTCAGTTTTACTTATTTATTAAATGTGTGGTAATAAAAACTATAATTTCGTAAACCATAATTTCCAGTAAACCATTACCATATGAAGGGAATAATTAATAAATGAATGGTTTAAATTCTAAATATCACTTTCTAAAGATTGGCCAAAAAAAATATTGTTTGAAAAGATTTCTAGCCAAAGCTAAAAAAAATTGTCTCTGTCTTTATTTTGAGAAGTGGAAAAAAATATAGTTCTTACCTAAAGTCAACTCGAACTCCATTTATTCGAAAGTGAAGAGCGATATTCCTTGATAATGATGATATATTCAGGAGTAAATTCAACCTCGATTGGTAATTGCTGGAACAAAATTTGATCAGAAAAAAATTCTTCGTCAAAGAAATAGGGAGCAAAAAATACCATTTTGACCGTAGTTATTATAAAAGTTTTAATTAAAAGAGCTTCGTACTTCTTTTTATCCTTCGCAAAAGGAAGTAAAGTCGCAGAATATATAGACGTAATTGGTTCATGTAAGTTAAGTTATAAACCATGTATTTCACTAGCCAAATTATTAAATTAAAATAAATAATACAATTGACAGTTGAATTTCTAAACTACATAAATTTTATCGTTAATTTATGCAAATTATTATAGAAATTTCATCAAAAAAATATTAGAATCATAATTATGTGATTTGTACATTACTTATTGGAGGTAAACGTTTGCCAATAATGACCAAAGTTGATTATACATTGAGAAAGAAAAAGTATGGTTAGAAATATCAGATTATGGTAAAGATTACCACTCCCACATTAAACCATCAAAAATTTCTGACCAAATTGAAACACGAAAAATCTCTAAAATCATCAAAGTGCATTGGTAATGTTTTTAATGAAACTATCAATAGAATATGGTTTTATAGTATGTGATACAGTTTGGTAAATGCGGTAAAATTAAGTAATTTTATTATGAGTGTTAGGGCATTACAAAAACAACTACATCTGTTAAGTTAAATTTTTAGTTTCATATATATTACAATATCTATGGTAATAATAAACTATAATTTTGAAAACTAAAATTTTCGTAGACCATTTCCAAATGAACAGAATAATTATCAAATGAATAGTTTAAATACCGTATATTTTGATTTTATTAACAAGTATTATGTTTTTTTTAACAGAAATGTAATTACAATACAATATTGTAATTTCACTAGAAATGTCATTACCATATACAATTTTAATTTTACCAGACGAATTTTTCACCGTGTATTTTATGCAATTGATTATTTTTACTATATTTACATTTAAATCAATATTGGTTTTATTATTTTTATTTTCAATTTACTATTCTTATTTTTTATTTCCATAACTTGATAAGGGAAAAATCTTTGTCATAGAAATGGGGACAAAAAAAACACTATTCTAACTATATTTAGTAAAAAAAAGTTTCAACTGAAAGATCATCGTGCTTCTTTTCATTCTTAACTTTAACGTGTCAAAAGGAGGTAAAGTCGCGGAAAATATCGAAGTCATTGGTTTATTTAAGTAAGTTAACAGAACATGTGCTATGAGAACTTGTGCTATGAGAACATGTGCTATGAGTTAACAGAACTTGTGCTATGAGAGCCATGAATGAATATTTTACTATCCAAGATATTAAAATATAACTCACAATGCAAAATACAGTTAACTTTAAAAGCAACAAAAATGTTGTAGCTGCATTACACATAATCTGTGCAAGTTTTTAAATTATGAAATTAATTAAAATCATTATAGTAAAACTAGTATTTCTTTTATCATCTGAGTCATTTTATCAATTATGCCTGAAAATTTTTGTACATGATTTCCTGTTATTTCCTGCTTAACAATATTCAACTAAATCTTTAAAATAATTAAAAAGTTTATAAATTTTATTTTTTAGCTTAAACGAAATAAATGTTAAAAATTTTTTCAGAAAAAATTTTTCAAACTATGAGGAACTTTGAATCTCACATTTTCTCTTGAGTAATTGTTAGGATTTTTTTGCTTCAAAAATTAATTAAATTAAAGTTGCAGGCGGAGCATTCCATTCTCTCACATATTTAGTTCTTTGTAATTATCGAGATGCATTGTTTGAACGTCTATTGTCAAAAAAGTTTGCTTGAAAAGTTTTAAAAAAAAAAAAGACTTTCTTGAATTAATATTTTTAAAATATATAAAAATTAGTTAGCGTTATAAGTACTTTTTAACTTGTATAATTTGCTAACAAGATTTGCACAGGTATTTATTTCTGGAATTTATATGATTGAATTTGTGAGTTTACATTTTATCATAACCTTCTAAAAGATTTTGCAGTTAGTAAACTCAAAATGTATAATAGTCAGTTAGTATTATCAGTATTATCAGTAGTTGCATTTCATAATTAACTTGTGCGATTAAGGAAATTTATGTTTTTGAAATCATAGGATATAGTTTTCATGCATAATATCATCTCTATGAGTGTGGAACATAATAAAATTTCATAAATATTCCAATCTATATTTTTCATTTTATTTTTGTATAATTCATAAGACAATTATGAAACTTCTGTAAATCTGTAAATAGTACTTACTATAAGTATTATTTAATAATGTAGAAAAAGGTAAGGAAACACATTCAGGGAGAAAAGTAAGTCCGGTAAATTTACCGTACTGTAATCGATATCATACTGTTATGAATCATACTGGACATTCCAATCCATAATATACATTTACTTTTTAAATAATCCATAAAACTTTTATAAAAAATCTGTAAGTAGTATTATACATATGATAAAATAATGTAGAAAAAGGTAAAAAAAATTACATTCCTGGAGAAAAATAGTCTGGTAAATTTGTGCCATTTCGGGCAAAAAAAAATATAATTCTAATTAATAAAATTAAAAAATATGGTATTTAAAACGTTCAGTTTGGCAATTTTTTCATTCATGTGATAATGGCTTACAGTAAATTATAATTTTCAAAACTATAGTTCTCATTACCTCACACTTAGCAAAAAATACAAAACGGAAAAAATAAATTTAACCAAACAAATGGTTTTTATGCCATGCTCTAATGTATCATGATAAAATTACTAAATTTAACCAAATATACCAAATTTATGGCCAATTTCAAACTATACCTTATTGTTAATTTCACCATAATCATTATCATAACTCTTCGCTAAAAATTCTAGAACTCTTCGATGTTCCCATAGAGCCAGAAACACAATATTTTTTTTCAATGTAGTAGTTTTGACCATATATTTTTTCAGTACAATGTTCAAATGGAAGTAAAGAAATCTAGAATAGCTCTACAATATGGTTCGTTAAAATAACTGTTTATTAAAGTGTAAGATAATTTCTGTAGTTGGAATTCCTGTCTTGATAGTGAATAAATCATTTTAGTATAAATTATGTTATACTAAATCCTACTATTATCATGATTATAAACTGTATGTTGATAACAAATGCCTTATATCCTTCATTTTTCTGTTATAGTTAAACAGGAAGCTAAAATTTGATATATCTTATAAATTTCTTCATTTTAAATCCTCTTTTAAAATAAGTTACTTTATCTTAAATCATAACTTTGTTAACAATAAAATGACTAAAAAAGCACTTTTGTATGTTTTTTATCAAAACAAAATTATCTTTTCCAATTTTTGTAGGACAAATTAAACTGTCGAAATAGATTTTTTCCAGAATATTTAATGTAAATAGAAATTAATGAAAAAAATCTCTTTTCGTGTATTGATTATGTGCAGAAAGGAGAAGTTACAAAATATAAGCTGAACAAAAAAATTCTACCGCTCTGCAGAAAAAAACGAGAGAAAAATACAAAAAAAAGCATGTTGAGTTTTTCATTAATTAAGCAATTATATTATAAATGGTATAATTTTTTCTCTTGGAAGAATTTTTTTGAGAAGTGCAAAGCATTTGAGAGATAAGAAATAAAAGCGAAACAAAATGTATTGTAAAAAAATGACTAAGCAGTTATGGCTTGCATCTTTAAAATAATTTAATAAAGTAATGTCTTGTTTTTTATGCATTTTATTTTGAAGAAATATGTAAATTGTTGCTGTTTACTCGATAGTTTTGATTGCTAGAAACTCTTGAATACGGGTAGAAAAGAAAAAGCAATTAATATGAATCATTATTAAACAAAAAACATGTCTGTTTCGTTTTGCTAGAATTCTTGCGTAAACAAAAATAAGTTTTGTTACTTCGATTTAGCTAACTTCAATAAAACGAAAGATGGAAAGAAAAAGAACGAAAGAAAGAAAAAGAAAGTTAGAAAAGGAAAAAAGAAAGAAAAAAAGGAAAGAAAAAGAATGAAAGAAAGAAAGAGAAAGTTAGAAAAAGAAAAAAGATAGAAAAAAAGGAAAAAAAATAAGAACCAAGAAAAGAAACGTATATTTATTTGCGTTTTGGAAATTGAACTAAATACTTTTTTAAAGTAAATATTAAATTGCGCCATGATTTCAATTTTTTGAAATTTTCTTCAAACATCAGAAAATATGCATACTTTTACAGCCTCAAATTTAAGATCCTTTACAGGAAAATTTCCTAATTGCACTTTTAAGATAGAAATTTTTTATGAGTCAGCTAACACAATCATAGTTAACTTCAACCAATAGACATATAAATGCATTCTTTCAATTCTTGTTTTTGACAATAAGTTAGGCTTTATCATATTCTTGCATTTTCAATAAAAATAAGGCTATTCATAAGACAGTAGTGTAAAGAAATAGCTATAATTTACTTAAATCTATGAAGTCAATTAGCGTTCATGAAGTTACTTATAGTTACTTAAACTTCGTCTGTCATTTTCCAGATATTGATAAATCTTTGAATTAATTAGATATTAGTTGAAATTAATTTTGTAAAATAGAAGATAAAAATACTTGCAAATTTTACAACATTTAATCTCATCAAATATGATTTCAAGAAGAAAGTAAACAAAGATAATTGAGTAATAGTTTATATAAAATATTCACATTTTTAAAAATAAAGTCACTTGAAGCTAATACAAATTTCAAGTCTAACAATCATTGACCTTATTTGTGAGATGTTTCACCCAGTCAATAAATACCGAAGCTCTTGTGTTTATTTGGTCTGTCTATGAATAAGGTTTCTAAATCAGCTAAAAATAAAACTATCAAAAATTAAAACAGAGTTTCATATTGATCCACTCAATTCGCTTGTCTTCAGATTAGGCTACATTAAATGCATCCCAACATTAATTTTTTGAAATTCTCAAGTCTGCAAAAATTAGGCTACATTAAGAACATTCCAAGTTATATTTTTTGTTCTTCTCAATACACTTATTTTCAAATTAAGTCACATTGAATATATTCCAAGATTTATTTTTAGATCTTCTCAATTCACTTGTGCGCAAATAAAGCTGCATTAAGAACACTGCAATTTTTATTGTTTGATCTTCTAAATTCACTTGTCTGCAAATTAGGCTGCTTAAGTACATTCCAAGTTTTATTTTTTAATCTTCTCAATACACTTATTTTCAAATTAGGTCACATTGAATATATTCCAAGATTTATTTTTAGATCTTCTCAATTCGCTTGTGCGCAAATAAAGCTGCATTAAGAACTATCCAATTTTTATTGTTTGATCTTCTAAATTCACTTGTCTGCAAATTAGGCTGCTTAAGTACATTCCAAGTTATATTGTTGATCTTCTCAATACACTTATTTTCAAATTAGGTCACATTGAATATATTCCAAGATTTATTTTTAGATCTTCTCAATTCACTTGTGCGCAAATAAAGCTGCATTAAGAACACTCCAATTTTCATTGTTTGATCTTCTAAATTCACTTGTCTGCAAATTAGGCTGCTTAAGTACATTCCAAGTTTTATTTTTTAAAGGTATAGCATACATTTCTTAATAAAATTAATCAGAAGAATTTTCTGAAAAAATTTCAGAAGTTCTTTGCAACAACGCATATAATACCAAGCAGACAAATTTTTTTTTAAAAAAAAAAGATAAACAGGAAATTGTCTTAAGCAATCTTTTACCGTGTATTTCAATAACCTCAATCGCAATTGACCTCATAAAAATATAGTAAATTAATTCTGTTTTCTATCATAATAATAATAAATAATCATAATATAAGAATAAAATAATCTATATTTATTTTCAGTTTTATTCAAAATGCGTTAAATATCCTAAATTGTAAATTATAATACCACATTTAAACAAGTCTTATGGAGTTTTTGCGCTAGCAGTAAATGTTGTTTTGATTAAATACTAAATCCAGTTTTAACATTATGTTCAAAAAAAGTTCATTACTTTGATGATTTACAAAGTACTGGAAAAATTACAAAACTAGTGCTCAGATATAGAAATTCAACTACTTCCTGAACATTGATGAATTACTTAAAATAATTTCTTTCATATTAAGTAGAAGAAAATCAATAAAAAATAGTCATGAGCAAGTTTCAAGTTTAGTTACATTATTTTTTTTTTTCAATATTTAATAAATTAAGTAGAGAAGAAATAAAAGGAAACAGAAAAAAATGACGAAATTAATTTTCATTATTTGAACGTAAACATGTGTGAAAATTTGCAATCAAACGAAAATAAGTGCTGGTACTTATTTCATCAACGAAACAGCGTGGTGGAATAAAAATAGTTATTAACAAAAATTCCTTTCCAATTTTTTGTCATCATATTCAAGGATGTTGGTTACTTACATTCGTTAGTTTCAAACTTTGTTTTTTCTAAACAATCTTCTATTTCACTAAGATTTAAAAAAATATATATATACAGAACGTGTAAGGATAAAAACAAGTCTTTATTCGGATTTTTCTCCTTGATTTTGAATAGCGCCTTGATTTTATCAATGACCTATATTTAGTCTTCCGTCTTGATTTTATATTTATTTTTAAACTCCTCTTTTCTTCCGAGTCTTTTTAATTTTTCTTTCTAAAGAAATCAAAAGAAATAAAAAAAATCTATTCAGCGAATATAATTTCAGCTTAATTGCATGAGCGTTTTCTTTAAAGTGGATAAATTTACAACTGGATGAAGAAATGAACAAGTGCAATAAATTAATTCTTTACCAGTTGCAGAAAGGGTGTTGGGATATATTTTTCTGCAATCATCGGGTTTTTTTCTTTAAAATTCTGTCAGGTCGCATACTCAAAACAGAAGTTATTTTTTAATTCATGCATTCCACCTAAGTCCAGTGTGTATATCAACGTCTTCTTCTTCGTTAAAGCTATAAAATGAGACAGGCTAAGACTGTGTTCAAGTTCTTTCACATAACCCTATTTGGAAAAATCACTTTTCATACATCATTCCCCATTAGCTCTAGGACATTCTCAACAATGTCTCACCATCTAGTGTATATGCATCATAGAGCAAGTATATAGGATAGTGGTTAAATAAATTATTGTGAATAATGCGTGTAGGACTTTAAGAGGCAGTATCGACTGAAATGCCCATTATATCTCGTTGCTCAGATTGAAACTTGGAGACTTGCAACTTAAAATATTGTATCAGTTAAAAAATCTCTCGATTATAGCTAGGCGTAATCCATTAGAGACGAAATTGCATTTGGTTTAACCTGTACATAATAATAATTGTAGTTTTACAAATTGTGTCCCCGTGTAATGCAATTAATCGGATCTTATTACTCGTAATTGTCAGATTGAATCAGAGTAGCATCCTTGTCAGAGTGGAGTCTTGAATATTAAACAAACTAAAAGTACACTTAAATTTAAACTTAAGAAACATGAAAGGCATTGACAAAATCAGGATATTAAACGTATATTGACTTTCATAGATGGAAGTCTAATCACAGATTTGAGTTTTCTTCTGCTGAAACCATTCAGCACTGCTCTTCTTCCACAGAGCTTTATTTTTATAAATCTATTCAATATTTTGAAAAATTTTAGGAATTTAGCTAATGATCTATCTTTTTCTTAGCTAATGATTCCTACTTCTTCTAATTTTGATATCTCTTAAAATTTAATCATTTGCACCCTAGGGTGAACCATTTGTTTCGAATCATCTTTCTAATTTAGAATCATACTCATGCTTACTCCTCTGTACCTATTGGTGAAACAACTTTGCACATTTTATTTCTTTACTTTTTTCCCACAATTTCTTTTTTAGACCATGGGAAAGGTTCCTAGTTAAGGAACCGAAACTAGAGCATGTCATTTCCTGTTCTCTATTTGTCCTTTATTCATGAATTATTTCCTTATTTTGCGTAAAACTACGTATACCATTTCCTCCTCTTGGATAGTTATTCATGCAGCGAAAAGAGGACACAAAAACGCTAAAACTTCATGTAGAAATTTTTTAAAAAAATAATATTTTTAATCTTGGCTTTTCTTCCGAATTAGAAGGGAAGAAAAGTAGAGAAAAAAATTTAAAATCAAAATAATATTAACTATCTGATAATGCTTTTAAATTCGCCCTAAAGCTATTGAAAAAATATTCTTGTTATATACACTAAACGATTTCTGTTAAAAAGAAGAGGTTCTCTCCACTTTCAGAATTATCTCAAAGATAAGCGAAGTGAATCATAAATTACTGTCATTTAATTAATAGAAAAAAAAGTTGAGAGCTTTTGTTTTTCAAAACAATACAGATCATTGGGGAAACAATGCCAGGAAAAAAAACTTCCATTAATAAAAATGGCTCGTAATAGTGGCATCAATTTCTAGAGAGATAAAAGTAGAAGGTCATACAATGATAATAAATAGAGAACAGTAAAAACGCGGAATTTTTATGAAAAGCACAAAGCACTGAATATCTCTTTTCTTTTGTTTTTGGTTAGTAAATTACTTCTACTTCTTCTTTAAACATAATAGTTTTTGTTCCATTTATCTGTGTCTTATTTTCTATTGACATTGAGTTTTTTTTACAAACAAAAATGAATATTTATTTAGAGCGTGGAACAAAGTTTAATATCTATACATAAATCTCCAAAATCAATTTCTTACACTTTCAATGAGTTGAATGCTTGTAAAGCAAAAATTATTACTGTTTGCTATAGTTCCAAATATTTTTATCATTTGATATTTCTTCTAAACAATCGTACCTCCTTTGTAATGCTTTCTGAATTGCATAAAAAAATTGATAATATATCTAGCAAACCTAAATCAGTAATCAAAATTATTATTAAATATTTTTTTAAATTTATAAGACCAAAACTAAAAATCCTTTTCTTTTTAAAATAACAATTTTCCAATTATTAAAGTTCTTCTCAACTCAGTTTTAAAAGGTACAATGCATGTTCAAAAAGTAACACCACTGAGTTTATTGTGAAGTTTAAACGTGTTTAAACGCACTCTCAAAATTCGCACGTTATAATTTTCAGCTTTAAGACAGATTTGCTTTGCTTATTAAAAGGAAAACTACATTTGAAACTCTTAGTTAGCCTGAGATTTACCAGTAAACACTTTATAGTTGAAATGCTGAATGTGTTCGAAAAATTATAACACTGAGCCTATTCGGACGATTAAATGTATTGCAGCAGTCTTAGAGTTCACACATTATACACACACACACACGCACACACGCACACACACACACATACACACACACACACACACACACACACACATATATATATATATATATATATATATATATATATATATATATATATATATATATATATATATATATATATATATATATATATATATATATATATACAGTAAAACCTGTTTTAGTGCGGTAGATAGGGACCGCATAAAAAAAGTCGGACTTAAAAGATACATCCATGATTTATGAAATAGATGAAATAATGCTTTAAATAAAATTAAATAATTAAATTAGACCTAAATAAATTGTAAAAATATTTAATTCTTCATTGTACATATACATGTAGAAGTTTTCAAATTATACATTAAATAGTTTGCTGCTACTCGTCGTAATCCAAAACGCGCATCTTCCTAAGAGGAATTGGTTGAAAATCGCTTTCGTCGCTTGAAGATAGGATTTGAATTGATTTGTTTTTTGTACCATAAAGTCAGTGATCAGTTTTTATGACGACGGTCGACTGGTAAAGGAGACCACGTAATCAGAGTTCGTCCACAACATGTATATGTACATTGATAGAAAACCTTAAACTGGTGCTAACGCCGCTAAGATTCGTATACCGCATAAAAATAAATCACACAAAAAAAAATGGCACAAAAATAAAATCGCACAAAAAAGGATCGCCCAAAAACAGGTTTTACAGTATATATAGCTGAGATTGGTAAAGGAAGCTGACAGCTAAAACATTATTGTCTCTAAATTGTCTCCTACTCTTTAAGAAATAAGGACATACCTGTTTCCCAGAATGTTCTTTAGTGCCTAGGTGCAAATATCTTAAATTGTTAAGGAATGATGATCCTGCGTATGAAATTTCGTGAACCGGAACTGTGAAAGCCAGATTAGGATACATGGGAGGAAGAAGGAAAAAATTGTTGTTATGGTTAAGTTACCATTGTCTGCCATGACAGGTCGGCATTTTTTGAGCGTTTAATGTTTGGTTAACGAAATGATCACTCTGAGCCATCTGAGTTCAAGACTTTAGTCCTACGCGTGGCATTTTTGTCAATGCATATGTCATGTGTCAGTGGATATATGAAATGCCTTGTGCCATTGATAGATTCTGCAATCCGCCAATCATAGCCAAAGACTGTCTTTAAAGTTTTTACTGCGATCCACATCGAATACTGCATGGCGACTCGCGCGATATATAAAAATGAGTTAATGAGCTTCTCGGATGGTCGGAAGCGATTGAGCGACCAAACAAGCGTGAAATGAAGGCTCTTAACAGATCTCAAGTGACCTGATCATGCTTAATCACGTTTTGGTTTTACAATAAATTTCGTGGCATTAATTTCTGGACTTACCATGCATTAAATTTCGGCAAAGATATTTCAAATTGCGATTATTAGAAATTTATTAAAAATTATTCTTTTAAAACGTAAATATCTTAAAGATATCTTTTAATTAGAGCATAAATTTAAGTACATTCATTTTTAAACTAAAATGTTTTCTAAACATGAATTAAAGGAGATTTTATTAGGACATTTATATTTATTTAAATAAAGTTAATCGTAGTTTATTTTTATTATAAGTTTAAAATCCGTAATCAACCGCATAATGTTTGGTGACAAAATATTTATGAAGAAAACACTCATTTTCATAATTTTTTGTTAAAGTTTTGTTTGCTTACCATTAAAAAAAAGTCTTAATAAATATTTCAAAATATTCGCGATTTTGAAAGGTTTAGACCTATGCAGTTATTCCAGCTATTAGATACTCTTCAATATTTTTATTAGAACTGCAAAATGCAACACCTTCTAACGAAATATTGGACGATACACGCTATGCTCTATATTTAGAACAAACGTTGAGTTATGAAATTCTAATTATCCAAATTATTTATCATATTTAACATTAATTTTCAAAAAAGCTTTAATTGTTGAAAATGAAAATATATTTTTTGATCTGAATTTGTTTTACCATTGTTCTTCTCTCCCAATGCATTTTTATTTCCCTTAATTCCCTTTTATGTCTGTTATTTAGGAGTAGCAAACTCTGCGATGAGATTTTAAGAAGTTACTATTTAGCCAGAGAGCTCCAATTTCAGATGAAGTTCTGATCCTGGGATCGCAATAATTTCTTTAAAAATTATATTCTTACAAGCATGGACAAGCATAATATATTTCCATTTGAAATCGTGATCAAATACCAATAAATAAAAATGATAGATACGAAACTTATCAAACAAAAATAATAAGAGGATATCAGACGTTTCTTTCAAGGCATGTTTTCAAGTGAAATAAAAATGAGTATGCATTCAAATTTGTGTCATACCAAAAACAGGTGAACCGTGACACGCGTTTCTTAAAAAGTTACAAATATCAATAATATTAACTTTTTAATGCTACATGAAATCCCTCTAATTTTCTATAAAGTGAAGCATCCAATATTTGTTTTCTAAGTGAAAAAAAAATAATTTTTTTTAAACTTTTTATATACTTAAGACTTGTATTTTTTATTAAAAAGAAAATCACTAAATTATTTTTTTTAAAAAAAAAGCTATAATGTGTTGTCATAAATGCACTCAATAAAAATAAGAATCAGTAGATTAAAGTGGGATAAGAGCGAGAAGCTGAGATTTGGAGGTCTGCTGGAGTTAAACTTTTCTATAAGTTCTATATACCTAGACCTGCTGGAGCTAAACTGTTCTATATGCCTAGAAACTGTGTAATTCAATTAAGACATGCAATGTTTAGTTGTTTACTATATGTCATTCCTGAAAAGTCGTCAATGTACTTCTTTTTAATAAAATACATTTTTTTTCTAGAAGAAATCAAAACACCTGGTATTCCCCCATTAGTGGGAAAAATCGGATAGTTGTGGTGTAGTCCAGGCCATATACAAGGGATGTAAAATTGTCACGGAGATTGGGCCAAACAAGCTTTCTTATAAGAAATATAGTGTTTTGTAATTAATTTTTTTGAAAAATAGTTTCAGAGAATTTTTTTACATCTTTATAGAAACTCATGTACAACGGGTCTTCAAAAATGTTACAAAATATGAAAATATTTCTTTTTGAGTTTTGAGAAAAAAACCCGCAATATATTTTGTTTCTGGGTCGTAAAACAATTGTTCAGCCTTGACTGCAATTATCTTCTTCCTCAGCAGCACTGCAGCTTTCGTGCGCCAATCATTGACTCACTTCAAGGACGCGAAACCGTAGTAGCCGGCCTTACCCATAGACCAGAAGCTATCGAATTGTAACAGAATAGTGACAGTATTGGACTAAATACTTATTGTTTTGTAAGGTATGTATCTGTAGTGAGCAATAAGTTGGACTAAAAATAATTTCTGTAATGATCAATAAAGGATGATAGTTTTGAAACGAAGGAACATTCGAGAGTTGACACAGACAATATGAATTAATCAATAACATCCCGCCAGTATGGTAGAATTTTTTTGAATTGTAATGTGCAATTTAGAGTTCGCGCTAAGAAACAGAACTAACTTCGATACAATCCAGGTACACGGACTCATCCTTCTCTCCCTTATAAAAAAATAAGATAATGGAAATTACTTTTCTAATTATACGTATTTATCAGACATATAGTTTTAAAATAACTTTGAATAACTCATATTTTAAAATACTCATTACGATCATTTCCGGCAAAAAAATTTCTTAAATCTTAATAAACGAAAATTGATATTTATTTCAAAAATTAATTATTAAGTGATAGTTTTACCATTAAAATATAATATCTTAAGAAATTTAAGCCTTTCAAAATAGTAAATCATTAATGCTTTAAACTTTAGGAGATAAACTTCCTTAAAAACAAAATTAAAATACATTTTAATTAAGAAGCATATTTTAAGCCTCACATTTCAATTTCGGATTATTTGTGTTTAGAATAGGTTTCTATTATTAAGGTTTTTATTGATTGATATATTATGAAAATATATTCTTCTTAGTTTTTGAATAATGAGGCACCAATTTAATATTATGACATCACAAAGTGATATTTCATGTAACTTTACGAAGTAAAATGTTATTTAAGCAAAGAAATCGGCAGTAAATTTCATTTGAAGATAAATCTTATGAACTATGCAATGATTTTTAATTAAGCATAAGTAAATGTTTAATTTATAAATTGGTTATTGTAACTCAACGTCAAAGAAAAGAAGACGCATTGTTTTGAAGATTTGTTACAAAAGCATCAAAAGCAAATTTAAAATGTATTTTGTTGGAAAGGACTTCTGTGAAAGCTTTAAGTCTTTAATTAGTCTTTAAGATTTTCCTGAGTACATTACTGATGAAACATTTTTGCTTTGAAGGTATATGCTCACTTGTTCAAATTATTAATCGCATAAAGCATATAAATAAACTTTTTTATAATACTTAATAGGCTTGGAATCACTTTACTATTTTAAATTTCAAGTTCTTAAATAATATTGAAATACTTTGCAGTGTTTTATATTAATAATTCCAATTAAACATTGAAATCTTTAATTTTGGAAATAAACATCGCTGGTGTGCCATGAAATGTAACCCATACGAAATGCAACCCAATTTCAATACAAATCTATTTTAAATTCAATCAATGAAGTGAAGTCATAAAAAAAGAGAAGTTATAAAAAGTAGTTCAAAAAAGTAGTATTTGCGAAGAAAAAAAGAAAAGGCAAATAAATTTACACGGGCAGGGTTCAAATAAAACCTTAAAAGAAATTTACATTATTTACCAATACAATTCCAATTTACGTTAAAGCCAAATTATTTCATAACCACATGCAGAAAAAAAT